>NC_041224.1:35663463-35666135 GCF_002837175.3 Physeter macrocephalus | reverse complement strand
CAAAATCTTGGAAATAAAATGGAGAAAATACAAGAAACGTTTAACAAGGACCTAGAAGAACCAAAGAGCAAACAAACAATGATGAACAACACCATAAATGAAATTAAAAATTCTCTAGGAGGAATCAATAGCAGAATAACTGAGGCAGAAGAACGGATAAGTGACCTGGAAGATAAAATAATGGAAATAACTACCACAGAGCAGAATAAAGAAAAAAGAACGAAAAGAATTCAAGACAGTCTCAGAGACCTCTGGGATAACACTAAATGCACCAACATTCGAACTATAGGGGTCCCAGAAGAAGAAGAGAAAAAGAAAGGGACTGAGAAAATATTTGAGGAGATCATAGTTGAACACTTCACTAATATGGGAAAGGAAATAGTCAATCAAGTCCAGGAATCACAGAGAGTCCCATACAGGATAAATCCAAGGAGAAACATGCCAAGACACCTATTAATCAAACTATCAAAAATGAAATACAAAGAAAAAATATTAAAAGCAGCTAGGGAAAAGCAACATATAACATACAAGGGAATCCCCATAAGGTTAACAGTTGCTCTTTCAGCAGAAATTCTACAAGACAGAAGGGAGTGGCAAACATATTTACAGTGATGAGAGGGAAAAACCTACAAGCAAGATTACTCTACCCAGCAAGGATCTCATTCAGCTTTGACGGAGAAATTAAAACCTTTACAGATAAGGAAAAGTTAAGAGAATTCAGCACCACCAAACCAGCTTTACAACAAATGCTAAAGGAACTTCTCTAGGCAGGAAACACAAGAGATGGAAAAGACCTACAATAACAAACCCAAAACAATTAAGAAAATTGTAATAGGAACATACATATCGATAACTAACTTAAATGTAAATGGATCAAATGCTCCACAAAAGACACAGACTGGCTGAATAGATACAAAAACAAGACCTGTATATATGCTGTCTACAAGAGACCCACTTCAGACCTAGGGACACATACAGACTGAAAGTGAGGGGATGGAAAAAGATATTACATGCAAATGGAAATCAGAAGAAAGCTGGAGTAGCAATTCTCATATCAGACAAAATAGACTTTAAAGTAAAAACTATAACAAGAGACAAAGAAGGACACTATATAATGATCAAGGGATCGATCCATGAAGAAGATATAACAATTGTAAATATTTATGCACCCAACATAGGAGCACCTCAATACATAAGGCAAATGCTAACAGCCATAAAAGGGGAAGTTGACAGTAATGCAATCATAGTAGGGGACTTTAACACCCCACTTTCACCAGTGGACAGATCATCCAAAATGAAAATAAATAAGGAAACACAAGCTTTAAATGATACATTAAACAAGATGGACTTAACTGATATTTATAGGATATTCCATCTCCAAACAACAGAATACACGTTCTTCTCAAGTGCTCATAGAACATTCTCCAGGATAGATCATATCCTGGATCACAAATCAAGCCTCAGTAAATTTCAGAAAACTGAAATCGTAGCAAGTATCTTTACTGACCACAATGCTATGAGACTAGATATCAATTACAGGAAAAAATCTGTAAAAAATACAAACACATGGAGGCTAAGCAATACACTACTTAATAATCAAGAGATCACTGAAGAAGTCAAAAAATACCTAGAAACAAATGGCAATGAAAACACAATGACCCAAAACCTATGGCATGCAGCAAAAGCAGTTCTAAGAGGGAAGTTTATAGCAATACAATCCAACCTCAAGAAACAAGAAACATTTCAAATAAAGCACCTAACCTTACACCTAAAGCAATTAGCAATAAAACTAAAAGCTGGTTCTTTGAGAAGATAATCAAAATTGATAAACCATTAGCCAGACTCATCAAGAAAAAAAGGGACAAGACTCAAATCAACAGAACTAGAAATGAAAAAGCAGTAACAACTGACACTGCAGATATACAAAGGATCATGAGAGATTACTACAAGCAACTATATGCCGATAAAATGGACAACCTGGAAGAAATGGACAAATTCTTAGAAAAGTACAACCTTCCGAAACTGAACCAGGAAGAAATAGAAAATATAAACAGACCAATCACAAGCACTTAAATTGAAACTGTGACTAAAAATCTTCCAACAAACAAAAGCCCAGGATGAGATGGCTTCACAGGCAAATTCTATCAAATATTTAGAGAAGAGCTAAGCACCTATCCTTCTCAAAGTCTTCCAAAATATGGCAGAGGGAGGAAGAAACCCAAACTCATTCTACGAGTCCACCCTCACCCTGATACCAAACCCAGACAAAGATGTCACAGAAAAAGAAAACTACAGGCCAATATCACTGATGAACATGGATGCAAAAATCCTCAACAAAATACTAGCAAACTGAATCCAACAGCACATTAAAAGGATCATACACCATGATCAAGTGGGGTTTATCCCAGGAATGCAAGGATTCTTCAATGTATGCAAATCAATCAGTATGATAAACCATATTAACAAACTGAAGAAGAAAAGCCATATGATCATCTCAATAGATGCAAAAAGATCTTCTGACAAAATTCAACACCAATGTATGGTAAAAACTCTCCAGAAAGTAGGCATAGAGGGAACTTACCTCAACATAATAAAGGACATATATGACAAACCCACAGCCAACAGTGTTCTCAATGGTGAAAAACTGAAACCATTTCCACTAAGATCAGGAA
>NC_041224.1:35662672-35663368 GCF_002837175.3 Physeter macrocephalus | reverse complement strand
TAAAAAGAATCCAAATCGGAAAAGAAGTAGTAAAACTGTCACTGTTTGCAGATGACATGATACTATACATAGAGAATCCTAACGATGCTACCAGAAAACTACTAGAGCTAATCAATGAATTTGGTAAAGTAGCAGGATACAAAATTAATACACAGAAATCTCTTGTATTCCTATATAGTAATGATGAAAATTCTGAAAGAGAAATTAAGGAAACACTCCCATTTACCATTGCAACAAAAAGAATAAAATACCTAGGAATAAACCTACCTAAGGAGACAAAAGACCTGTATGCAGAAAACTATAAGATACTGATGAAAGAAATTAAAGGTGATACAAACAGATGGAGAGATATACCATGTTCTTGGATTGGAAGAATCAACATTGTGAAAATGACTATTCTACCCAAAACAATCTACAGATTCAATGCAATCCCTATCAAACTACCAATGGCATTTTTCAAAGAACTAGAAAAAAAACTTCACAATTTGTATGGAAACACAAAAGACCCCATATAGCCAAAGCAATCCTGAGAAGGAAAAATGGAGCTGGAGGAATCAGGCTCCCTGATTTCAGTCTTTACTACAAAGCTACAGTAATCAAGACAGTATGGTAGTGGCACAAAAACAGAAATATAGATCAATGGAACAGGATAGAAAGCCCAGAGACAAAGCCACGCACATATGGTCACCTTATCTT
>NC_041224.1:35638620-35662613 GCF_002837175.3 Physeter macrocephalus | reverse complement strand
AACCCTCAGAATGGGAGAAAATATTTGCAAATGAAGCAACTGACAAGAGATTAATCTCCAAAATATACAAGCACTTCATGCAGCTAAATATCAAAGAAAACAAAAACCCAATCCAAAAATGGGCAGAAGACCTCAGTAGATATTTCTCCAAAGAAGATATACAGATTGCCAACAAACACATGAAAGGATGCTCAACATCACTAATCATTAGAGAAATGCAAATCAAAACTACAATGAGGTATCACCTCACACTGGTCAGAATGGCCATCATCAAAAAATCAGAGTGGCCATCATCACAAACAATAAATGCTGGAGAGGGTGTGGAAGAAAGGGAACCCTTCTGCACTGTTGGTGGGAATGTAAATTGATACAGCCACTATGGAGAACAGTATGGAGGTTCCTTAAAAAACTAAAAATAGAACTACCATACAACCCAGCAATCCCAGTATTGGGCATATATCCTGAGCAAACCATAATTCAAAAAGAGTCATATACCACAATGTTCATTGCAGCTCTATTTACAATATCAAGGACATGGAAGCAGCCTAAGTGTCCATCAACAGATGAATGGATAAAGAAGATGCGGCACATATATACAATGGAATATTACTTAGCCATAAAAATAAACGAAATTGAGTTATTTGTAGTGAGGTGGATGGACCTAGAGACTGTCATACGGAGTGAAGTAAGTCAGAAAGAGAAAAACAAATACCGTATGCTAACATACATATATGGAATCTAAAAAAAAAAAAAGTTCTGAAGAACCTAGGCTCAGGACAGGAGCAAATACGCAGACGTAGAGAATGGACTTGAGGACACGGTGAGGGGGACGGGTAAGTTGGGACAAAGTGAGAGAGTGGCATGGACATATATACACTGCCAAATGTAAAATAGATAGCTAGTGGGAAGCAGCAGCATAGCACAGGGAGAGCAGCTCGGTGCTTTGTGTTCACCTAGAGGGGTGGGATAGGAAGTGTGGGAGGGAGATACAAGAGGGAGGAGATATGGGCATATATGTATATGTATAGCTGATTCACTTTGTTATACAGCAGAAACTCACACACCATTGTAAAACAATTATACTCCAATAAAGATGTTTTAAAAAAAAAACTACAATGAAATACCATCTCACAACTATCAGGATGACTACTGTCCAAAAAACAGAAAATAACAAGTGTTGGTCCAGATGTGGAGAAATTGGACCCCTTATGCCCTGTTGGTGGGGATAGAAAATGTTACAGCCACTGTAGAAAACAGTATGACAGTTCCTCAGGAACTTAAAAATAGATATACCATAGGATCCAGCAATTCCACTTCTGGGGTTATAACCAAAAGAATTGAAAGCAGGGTCTCAAAGGGATATTTATATACCCACAATCACAGCAGCATTATTCACAACAGCTAAAACGTGGATACAACTGAAATATTCATCCACAGATGAAAAGATAAGAAAAATGTGGTATATGCATAATGGAATATTATTTAGCTTTGAAAAGGAAGGAAATTCTGCAATATTGTATAACATGGATAAACCTTGGGATCATTATGCTAAGTGAAATAAGCCAGTCACAAGAAGACTTATACTGTGTCTTCTTATATGAGAAGAGTTTCATGTGTTTGTTGGCATTCCACTTACATGAGGTACTTACAGTAGAGAAGATATACAGATGGGAAATATGCATATGAAAAGATGTTCCTCAAAACATGTCATCAAGGAAATGCTAATGTCCATAGGTGAATGGACCCAAGTTTGGTTTGGTAACATTTATGGAGTGGCTATTTGGAGAGGGGCAGGGGGTAAATGGGAAATCTCTGTACCTTCCTCACAATTTTGCTGTGTGCCTAGCACTGTTATTTTCAAATGTCTCAAAAAAGAGAGACTTAGGAATGTGATAAACATGAAAGAAAAATTTAGATAAACATAGGTTAACAATATTAAAGTTCATAAGAAAGCATTTAACATATATCTAGATATGTTACTCTTTTAAATTTGCTCTAGTTTTTCTATTATGTGGTTTAAAGTAATCAATATGGCATCAATAATATTAATTCATTGTAGAAAATGAATTAAATGACATATGATATGCTGATATGGCAGATCCTTAATAAATTACTAAATCCCCAAGTTATTTTGGACAATTGAAAGAATAAGAAAGTAAAAACTAAGAAAAATGAAGGAAGCCAATCTCCCTCCCACAGTCCATGATATTTTGACTCTTTGCTTCAATTTTCCTCATATACAAAGAAAGAAGAACACCAGTAAATAGAGTTGATGGTTTAGTCAATGTTCAGAAATTTTAAATTGTCAGTTTCAACCTTCACTAAACTTGAAAAATGTACTATTTTTGGTCACATTTCCTGTGTTGGTCAAACTGGTTTAGCCAGTTTTTCACTCTTCGTAATCCAGGTAGACTCAAATAAAAAATGCCTTATTGTTGACATGTGAGTACCAGAATACACATCCATATGTTTATCATCTAGCGTGAATGATGCCTGAGGAGACCAGACAAGGCTTTAGGTACTACTAAAAGTAAATTTACAGTATTTGAGAAACATGGTCAAGACGGTACACAAAAATAAGGTGAAACATTATATACAATAGTAGATAAAGTCTGAGTATCTTAAGGAAATGCAAGAAAAAAACAAGCTGACTAAGCAAAAATATATAAAATGTGGCAAGACTGACCATGTGTTTGCAATTGTTAAAGCTGGATAATAGTACATGGCAGTGAATCATTCCATTCCCTTGACTTTGTGTTTGAAATTTTCCATACAAAAAAAAAAAAAAAAAAAGGAGAAAAATAAATCTGAAAAAATCCAACTTGTGTTTTTTGAAGACTTTTATTAAACAACTAAATAAAAATATAGAAAAGTAATAATGAAAACATGATGCATTGAATTATAAGCTTTCTAGGGAAAAATAATACAATACAGAATATTGAATTAATAACGGGGGAAAAAGACCATCAATTAACCAAGAAAAGGTTGTGACTTTTAATGAAATGAATAAGTTCAGTATTCTTCTTTGTTGTTGTTTTAAGCTTTTAACGAGATAAATGAGAATGCTGGTTTAAAAACATGCGCGCGCGTGTGCATGTGCGCGCGCGCACACGTGTTTGCAATTGTTAAAGCTGGATAATAGTACATGGCAGTGAATCATTCCATTCCCTTGACTTTGTGTTTGAAATTTTCCATACAAAAAAAAAAAAAAAAAAAGGAGAAAAATAAATCTGAAAAAATCCAACTTGTGTTTTTTGAAGACTTTTATTAAACAACTAAATAAAAATATAGAAAAGTAATAATGAAAACATGATGCATTGAATTATAAGCTTTCTAGGGAAAAATAATACAATACAGAATATTGAATTAATAACGGGGGAAAAAGACCATCAATTAACCAAGAAAAGGTTGTGACTTTTAATGAAATGAATAAGTTCAGTATTCTTCTTTGTTGTTGTTTTAAGCTTTTAACGAGATAAATGAGAATGCTGGTTTAAAAACATGTGCGCGCGTGTGCATGTGCGCGCGCGCGCGCGCGCGCGCACACACACACACACACACACACACACACACACACACACACTGTCCATTGCCCCAAACAGGAGAGGGGATTCTTAGGAAATTGTAACTTATATAAGCAAGTACAATTGACCCTTGAACAACATGGGTTTGAACTGTACAAGTCCACTTATATGTAGATTTTTTTTTCAATAAATGCGTGCTATGTTACTATATGATCTAAGGTTGGTTGAGTCTGTGGATGCAGAACCATGAATATGTAGTGCCGATTTCAGACTGTGTAGGAATGGGCACCTCTAACCCTGGCGTTGTTCAAGGGTCAGTGGTAGTTTTAGATAAATGATTTGTGAAAGTTTTTGTACTAAGCCAGTTATTTTTTAAAATCACTGGGTGCTAGGAAACTAAATGTTTGTAAAATACAAATATGGTACCAATTCAAAGACAAAAGGGACGTTTTTGGTTAAAATGATATTACATTGAGTCCAATACAAATACCTTAGTAAAATTATGTGTAGCCAAAAACTTTTGGAAATAGAATCAAATGAAAAACAAAAGTAAAGTTTTAAAGAAAAACCAGGCCTAATATTTAAAAGTTTTTGTTAGTAGAATCACAGTATTAGTGGGGTGGAGGACCTTAGTATGTTACCCATTGTTTGGTCTAAAATAAAATATATACACTGCCTCAGGAAATTTTGTCTGAAAATTGAATCTGCATTATGGACTAGCTTCTCAGTGAAGAACCTCAAGCTGAATGATGAGGGTGACTTGTTAAAGAAAAATAAAATAAAGAGTTTGTATCATTAGGAAAACAATAAAAATTACAAGCCTGCATATTTTGTTCTCAGAAGTTCCCTTTGGAATAAAAAATGCACAAATGCCCTAGCATACTACCTACCCTGGTCTGAGGGCTTTCTTTGTTTGCTACTTTGTTCCCCTGTTTCTGACCACTTCTCCTCCCCTTAGCACCCCTGGACCCTGTCTGTAATCTAACATCCAATTCTTATCAGAATTTTCTGTCCCCTGAATCAATCCTGTCAACTCCTTAAAGCTAATTTTGTATAGAACAAGATTTATTTAAACAATCTTTCTGACAAATTTATTTAAAGACTCCGAATTTAGAAGGAAGAAAAGCACACTTAAGAGTTAACTAAATAATTTAGTGATTCTCACAAGGAGACCTAAGGGAAAACTTAGGAGTGCACATGGGTACTTATTTTTTCTGCTTTATTGAGGTATAAATGACAAATAAAATTGTAAGATAATTAAAGTGTGCAACATGATGATCTGATATACATCTACATTGTGAAAGGATTCCCCTCCCCTCAGTCAAGTTAATTAACATATCCATCACTTAACATATTTGCCTTTTTTCTTTTTGTGGTGAGAACATTTAAGTTTTACTCTCTTAGCAAATTTCAGTCATACAAAACAGTGTTATCAACTCAGAGTCACCATGTTATACATTAGATCCTCAGACCTTATTCATCTCATAACTGACTTTTTCCTTTTTACCAACCTCTTATTTCCCCCATCTGCAATCCCTGGAAACCACTTTTCTACTCTGTTTCTATGTGTTCAACTTTTTTTAGATTCCCCATCTAAGTGATACTGTAACCGAAAGTGGGGTCGGGCTGCTGACCACTCAAAAGCCAATAAAGACGCAAGGTTGGTGGAAAGGAAAGTTTGCTTTATTTTGGATGCCAGCAAGTGTGGGGGAGGGCGGATGCCTGTCCATAGGCCAACTCAGCCCCACTGAAAATCAGGGGGAAGAGCTTTTATAGACAGAGGGAGGGGGCTACATGCAGACTAATAGCACAGTCAGCTCTGACAGTCATCTTGAAATTGGTCATCGGTGGTCTGATCAGCGTCATCTTGATTGTTTTAAGTACAATTAATCTTTATTTCCAGGGTAGGTTTGTTTCCATTCCTTGAGGCCAGTTCTCGGAATTGTGGCAGCTTATGTCATGGCGACAGTCTGGTCATCACGAAGTTAACTTCTCCACCTGGTGTGGGTTTCAGTATCTATAAGACAGCTCACAGGATATGGCTCAGAATATTATCTATAGCCCTTGAGAAGGAACTAAATGTCCCTGACTATGCTTAATGACTAAACTATTATTATTTGGTCGCCTTTGACTCTTGTCCTTTGTTTCTGCATTTTCTCACTTCTCTGATTAAACTTATTCTTTGGCTAAAGTTTTTCCACAGACAAAAAGCAGGCTGAGGACATGGGGGGCATAGACCATAGGGTCCTGCTCCATTTCAATACCATACAGTGTTTGTCTTTGTCTGGCTTATTTCATTTAGCATAATGCTTTCCAGGTTATCCACATTGTCAAAAATGGCAGGATTTCCATTCTTTTTTTAAGGCTGAGTAATATTCCTGTGTGTGTGTGTGTGTGTGTGTGTGTGTGTGTGTGTGTGTGTGTGTCTGTAAGTGTATCTAATAGTTTCTTGATTATTCTTCCACTGACAGACACTTAGGTTGTTTTCATACCTTGGTTATTGTGAATAATGGTGCAATGAACATGGGAGTATAGCTATCTCTTTGAGATAATGGTTTTGTTTCCTTCAGATATATACTCAGACGTGGGATTGCTAGATCATATGGTAGTTCTATTTTAATTTTTTGAGGAACCTCAAAAACTGTTTTCCACTGTGGCTGTACCAGTTTACATTCCCATCATGTGTGCATAAGAGTTCCCTTTTTTAAATATGAAAGCATTTATTGTGTTCAAAAAGATAAATTTATATTACACATGAAAAACTTACAACTTACTTTGTAGGACAGCTTCTGAGAATGTAAAGTTAATTTTAAATTACAATGAATGTACAACACTTTATAGTATAAGCTCCTGTCTTTTTGAACAATGTAATGATCATTCTTGAGAATTAAAATAAGTTTCTGTAGTATTCATCACTGTAGCTGTACAGGAATAGCACACCTTTTTTTCTACTTTGATGTTACAAATTTCATCACAGACTAATTTGAGGTATCTTTATTTTGACAAGCATGACAGCAGCTACTTCACAGTTGTGTTAAATGCCTGTTCATCAGCATCCCACTCTAATGATAAAAACTGTAAGATTGTTTCTTTGGGTAGATCCACAGCCAAAATTTCAATTTCACTGCTTTTCTGATGCAAGTTGGCAAGGCAGGTATGAAGCGTTTTTATCTGAGTTTCATACCATCCCCTAGTGCTGGCTGACAGCTTCTCTGGGACTATCACACTCACAATATGAACAAATGTTGCTTCATGGATTTCAACAAACCTGAAGCATTTGAAAACGACCCCTTAAGATTTTGTACTGCAAGATTTTCAGAAACTTCTCTGATAGTCCTTTTGTAACTGAGCAGGACCCAAGGGGCCTTCCTGTGACACCTGCCCCCCACGTCCTCCACTTGCCTCTTGTCTGTAGAAAAACTTTAGCCAAAGAATTAATTTAATCAGAGAAGTGAGAAAAATGCAGAAGCAAAGAAAAACAGTCAAATAAGACAAAATAATAATAGTTTAGTCGTTAAACAAAGTCAAGGACCTCTAGTTCCTCCTCAAGGGTTATAGATAATATTCTGAGCCATGTACTTTGAGCTGTTTTGCAGATACAGAAACCCCAACCAGGTGGAAGAAGTTAACTGCATGATGACCAGACTGTAGCCATGACATAAACTGCTCCATCTTACACAATTCCAAGAACTGGCCTCAAGGAAATGGGAACAAACAGACCCTGGAACTGAAGATTAACTGTACTTAAAACAATCAAGATGACACTGATCAGACCACCACATGACCAAATTCGAGTTGATTGTCAGAGCTGACTGTGCTGTTCTGCATGTAGCCCACTCCCTCCACTTATAATCCCTGAAACTTCCCTTTAAAATCTCATGCCCCTTGATTGGCAGTTGGGAGTTTGTTCTTTGGGATATGAGTCCACCTTCTTCCCAGGATTGCTGGCCTCCTAGATAAGCAACCTTTCCTTTCTACCAATACTTGTCTCTTGAGTATTGGCTTTCAAGCAGCGAGCAGCTAAATCTAAGTTTAGTAACACTTTCATCACTGACTTTAGTCCTCAGTTTCTGCCCAACATGGACCATGAGATTGGACTCCAGCACTAATTTCTCTGTTAGCCATTTCTTCTCAAAAGATTTAACCTTGACATGGCTTCCTTCTTTATCTGAGACAAGGGTCACATAGGTGAGTTCATCATGTCTGCAGTACTCCTGTAATTCCTCTTGGGACTGTGACAAGTCATACATGATTTCTGCTGTGATTCTTGCTGATCAGAGTTTCTGGGCTCAGTTGATGGCCCTGGTCATGGACATCTGGCCAGCACTTACAACAAGGAGGTCACAAGATCTTATTATAACAGGTTCTTCCAGGTTGAGGACAGTAGATTCCCTTTTCTCCACATCCTTGCCAACACCTATTATCACTTGCCTTTTCATTAATAGTCCTCCTAAGTGGTGTGAGGTAATATTGCAGTTTTGATTTGCATTTCTCTGATGTTTAGTGATGTTAAGCCCCTTTTTATGTGCCTGTTAGCCATTCGTATGTCTTCTCTGGAAAAACTCTATTCCAATCTTTTGCCCATATTTTAACTGGGTTGTTTGTAGGTTTTTTGCTATTAAGTTGTATGAGTTCCTTGTATATTTTGGATATTAATCTCTCAACAGATATGTGGTTTGAAATATGTTCTCCCATTCCATAGGTTGCATTTTCATTTTGTTGATGGTTTCCTTTGCTGAGCAGAAACTTTTTCCCCACATTTGGTTCACTGGTATAATAGTAGCAGAAATACTATTGTCAAGTTTATAACAACTCTGAATTGAAAGGTATGAAACAAAAAATGAATAGATAGAATAAACAGATTATAGAATTATCCATGGGAGAAAAACCTTCTGTGATAAATGACTTCTGACCTTTTAAAAAATATTTATTTATTTATTTATTTGGCTGTGTGGGGTCTTAGTTGCAACACAGGGGATCTTCATCGTGGTGTGCGGTGGGATCTTTAGTTGCAGCATGCGGAATCTTTAGTTGCAATATGTGAACTCTTAGTTGTGGCATGTGGGATCTAGTTCCCTGACCAGGGATTGAACCCGGGCCCCCTGCGTTGGGAGCGCAGAGTCTTAGCCACTGGACCACCAGAGAAGTCCCCACCTCTGACTTTTTAGCGGTATTCAGTTGGGAGTTCCAGGAACTGAAATATTTTGTCTTAAGTTTCAGTAGTTTTCTGTATAAGACTTAGCTTTGTTTTCCTAGAAACTTGATGATAATTTTTCAGAGACACATAATCAACAAATGATTCTCTGCCCCATTTAAAAATTGCATTCATTATTTACCAAAAAAGGAGAAAAATATAATAAATTTTAGAAATATTTATTTCAAATGTATTAATAGAATAGGTCTTTGACACTGCAATTTTTAGTTTCCTGGAAAATTCACTTATGTGGAATGGCTTATTCTCTGACAGGGGCACAGTACAAGATTTTTAGTTTTATATAATCCCACTCGTTATTTTTGCTTTTGTTGCCTTTTCTATTGGTGTCAAATCCAGAAAATCATTGCCAAGACCAATGTCAAGGAGCTTACCCTTTATATTTCTTCTAGAAGTTTTACAGTTTCAGGTCTTATGTTCATGTCTTTAATCCATTTTGAGTTGATTTTTTTTGTATGGTGTAAGATAAGAGTGCAATTTCATTCTTTTGCATATGACAATCCAGTTTTCCTAACACCGTTTATTAAAGAGACTGTCCTATTGAGATGATCATGTGATTTTTATCCTTCATTTTGTTAATGTAGTGTATTGTATTATTGATTGATTTGCAGATGTTGAACCGTTCTGTATCCCTGGAATAATTCCCATTTGATCATGTTGAATAATTGTTTTCATGTACTATTGAATATGATTCACTAATATATTAATATATTGTTGAGAATTTTTGCATCTACGTTCATTAATGATATGACTTGTAATACTCTTTTCTTGTAGTGTTCTTGTCTGGCTTTGGTATCAGGGTAATGTTACCCTTGTAAAATAAGTTTGGAAGTGTTTTGTTTTGTTTTTCTTTTTAATTTAATTTTATTTTTTATACAGAGGTTGGAAGTGTTTTCTTGTCTGCTATTTTTTTGGGAGAGTTTGAGAAGGACTGGTATTAGTTCTTCTTTAAATGTTTAGCAGAATTCAACAGTGAAGCTATCTGGTCCTGGAATTTTCTTTGTTGGGTGGTTTTTTTAATTACTGATTCAATCTCCTTTACTAGCAATTGGTCTGTTCATATTATCTATTTTTTCATAATTTAGTCTTGGTTGGTTGTATGTTTCTAGTAATTTCTCCATTTCTTCTAGGTTGTCCAGTCTGTTGGTGTATAATTGTTCATAGTAGTTTCTTAGGATCCTTTGTATTTGTGTAGTATCAGTTGTAATGTCTTCTCTTTAATTTCTAATTTTATTTGAGTCTTCTTTTCTTGGTAAGTCTAGCTAAAGGTTTGTCTATTTTGTTTGTCTTTTCAAAAAACTGCTCTTATAATAGATAGCTAGTGGGAAGCAGCCGCATAGCACAGGGAGATCAGCTCGGTGCTTTGTGACCACCTAGAAGGGTGGGATAGAGAGGGTGGGAGGGAGGGAGACGCAAGAGGGAAGAGATATGGGAACATATGTATATGTATAACTGATTCACTTTGTTGTAAAGCAGAAACTAACACACTATTGTAAAACAGTTATACTCCAATAAAGATACTAAAAAAAAATAGCAATGCAAAATAATTCTTGTCTATAGACATGTAAATTATATCCAATAGAGGTTTAAGTGGCATTCCCCACTGCGAAAACATTAGTTTTGCCTTCATTTGCATGTTCATTTTAATATTCCTGATCTGTAAATGTGAGCTTCTTTTGAACTAGTGGTAACATCTTACCAATTCCCTCTTTAACAGCAAGTTAAATAAAATCTTTAAACTGTGTTCACTTTACATTTGTATAAGAGGCATGATTTTGCCTCCTTTGAAAATTATCTTTTAATACCTCTCTCAAGGAATAACAATACTATTCATCCACAGTTTTCCACTGGAGAAAAAAAAAACAAAACTGCTCTTAGTTTCATTGATCTTTTCTCTTTTCTTTCTTTTTAGTCTGTATTTCATTTATTTCTGGTCTGATCTTTGTTATTTCCCTTCTTAACTTTGGGCTTAGTTTATTCTTTTTTTTCTAGTTGCTTAAGGTGTAAAATAAGGTTGCTTGTTTGAGATATTTCTTTTTTTCTTAATATAGGTATTTATAGCTGTAAACTTCTTTCTTAGAACTGCCTTTTCTTTGTCCCATAATTTTTGTATTGTTTATATATTTGTTATAACAATTTTATTAGAAACTGTTGTATTTTGGGGACTTCCCAGGTGGTCCAGTGGCTAAGACTCCGTGCACCCAGTGCAGGGGGCCCGGGTTCAAACCCTGGTCAGGGAACTAATCCCACATGCTGCAACTAAGAGTTTGCATGCCACAACTAAGAGTTTGCATGCCGCAGCTAAAGATCCCGCATGCCGCAACTAAAGATCCCACGTGCTGCAACTAAGATCCAACGCAGCCAAAGAAAATAAATAAATAACTATTTAAAAAAAGAAATTATTGTATTTTTACATACTAAGATAGTCAAACTTTCTTTTAAAGTATTTATAAATCCCTTCACAATGGTTTATTATTTGACCTATGGACTATCCCTGTGCTTTTAGTGATAATGACAGGCCTACTTTACTCTCAGACAAGCACAAAATAGTGAATGGAAAAATCATGAGTGCTATGGACTAAACTGTGTCCTCAAAAATTCATATGTTGAAAACCTAATCCCCAATTTGGCTTTATTAAGAGTAAGGAAGTAATTAAGGTTAAATGAGGTCATAAGCGTGGGGCCTTGATCTTGTAGGATTAGGGTCCTTATAAGAAGAGACCAGGTATCTCACTCCCTCACTCCCCCACTCCCTGCCCATGTGAGGACACAGCAAGAAAGCAACCATCTGCAAGCCAGGAATACAGTCCTTATCAGAAACCTAATCAGCTAGCACTTCAATCTTGGACTTCCTAGCCTCTGGAAGTGTGAGAAAATAAACTTCTGTTGCTCTGTTAATAAATTTCAGTCTAAGGTATTTTCTTATGGCAGCCCGAGTAGACTAATACAATGAGTATATTACAAGTTCATATCTTCCAACTAAATTGTATTTGTATGCTTTTCCTTAAGCTAGCATTTGACTAGAGCTTTTATCAGTTAATTTTATTTCCTCTTCCTCAATTCCAGTTTTATAAAGCCATATCGGTAGCAGAAGAGGGAAAAGGGGAAGTAAGGAATATGCATAATACACATGGCAGGCATGTGCCTTATAAAATGCTAACTATATTCATTATTTACAGTGGTTAAGTATATTAGATCAACACATGTTTTATGAAAATTACAGTGAATCCAGATGGAAGAAGGGTCCCTTGATTCAGCCCCTCTCTGTCCAACCAAGCCAGGATTGTAGAGGTAAATTTTTGCAGTGTAAAGGCAAAGAGCACTGCTTTGGATTCAGAGAGACTTGGGTGTGTGATATTGAAAAACCTACCTAGACATTCTGAACTTTAGTTTCTTCATATGTAAAAGACGGATAATAATACCTACCTCATAGAGCTTTGTGAGAATTGAGATAATATATGGCACTCAATGAATGGTTGATATTATTACGAAGGGAAAATATTTAATTCAGAGAAACAATGGTGTTTGAACTGAATTAGCAATGAAAGCTGGCTACAGTGCAAACATTTATTGGGTCTTAAGAACAATATACCTAAACTATGCGCTACACATACAAATGCTTGTAAAAAATGGAAACCTAAATTTATTTGTGTGTTATTTTAATGGGTGAAGCATCACAAGAAGCCTCCATTCCAGATGTAGAAGAATCCATTCCTTCCCTCATTTCTATAGCAACTGGTGGCCTTAGACTTGAGAATTTCTGTTGAAGCAGAGCCCTTGTTCTGAAGCATGCAGCTCTGCCTCTGGTAGTCAGAGTTTCTAAACACATCCTTGTGATTTCTTTTTTTTTTTAATAGTTGATGTACAATATTATATAAGTTATAGGTGTACAACATAGTGGTTCACAATTTTTAAAGGTTATACTCCATTTATAGTTATCATGAAATATTGTCTACCTTCCTTGTGTTGTACAATATATCCTTGTAGCTTATTTATTTTATACATAATAGTGTGTATCTCTTAATCCCCTACCCCTGACATCTTTGTGACTTTTAACATCCAAATTAGCTAGTGGTTTCACTCTTTATTTACAGAGATGAAAATTTTGATTATTTTTATTTTTGAAACCTATCTTTCATTTGATTAACCTCATATTCATGAATATAATATAATCTCATTCTTATGACCAAAAAGAAGTCAGCAGTGATGGGAAACAAAAACTGATCCCCACTTAGAACCTATTTACTTATTAAGAAGGTGCTTAGAAGGTACTGCTTCCTGAGGCATGTAAATTCAAACACCAAAAAGGGACCAACTAGGGCTTCCCTGGTGGCGCAGTGGTTGCGCGTCCGCCTTTCGTTGCAGGGGAACCGGGTTCGCGCCCCGGTCTGGGAGGATCCCACATGCCGCGGAGCGGCTGGGCCCGTGAGCCATGGCCGCTGAGCCTGCGCGTCCGGAGCCTGTGCTCCGCAACGGGAGAGGCCGCAGCAGAGGGAGGCCCGCATACCACAAAAAAAAAAAAAAAAAAAAAAAGGGACCAACTAAACTTGAGTTCAAAATAAAAGAAATAGACTTTGGTAGACTGTGAGTTGGCATACATTACCAGACCCAAGACATGCAAGATCATACAAAGTCATCCTGCCTGAATTTCATGTATTCTCCCCTACACTACTCCACTACTTGTATACTACTGTCACAATGCCACCCCAAATGTCGAAAATTACGGAGTAAACCACCAATGGGCAACTTATCTACTGAAAACAAAGTCTTGAAATAAGATATTTTGTCAATAAATGAGGAAAAAAACATTTTTCAGATGCTCTATTTTGACAAACCTTGCTTAGAATAACTTAGAAAAATTCAGATACTTACTTATAAGGTTTTAGAATGAATTTTACATACATTAAGATGGAAAGGATACATATTAACTCCAAATACACCAGGACAGGACAGAAATAGGATTTCACACAAAATATATTTCTTTTCTCTTTCGTATTGCCTGAATTTCAAAAATAACTATATATAATACTATGTAAATAAATACATATAATATGAAGTAAATTAATTTCACTTCCCATATTAAATCTTTCATGTGGCTTCTTGTTTTCTTAATTTCGTGTACAAGAAACTTACATCTATGAGTATTATGTACACAAAGTGCAATTCTAAGAACTCTCTACAGTTACCTATTAATATACTTAATGGGGAAATAAAGAATAGTGTGTCACTTAACATAATGACACAGGAGACCTGAAGATGAAATTATCACTTCCGTAATAAGACTTTTCTCAATTAAAAAATAAAAAAGCAAAGCAATGGACAATAGAACCTACCCTCACCCAAAAGAGAAAAAAACCCAGAAGGAAGAAAGCACACAGATTTATATACCAGGCAAAGAGGTAGTCACTCTGGACCCCTTTTGAATGAGAAAGACCTCAAGAAATCTTGGAATGCAACTGGGCTTATTTTTTAAGCGGACAGACCCTTTATAGCCTAGTTCCTTTGTGAGCTTCACCACTCCCAACCCCCATCCCCCATCTGTGCTACTTTCATCAGAGCAGTGATCCATTTGTTGCCAGGGAATGTATCGTGGGTTTCAATGGCAAAGCTCCCAGAGAAACTCCCTGGGGGGTCAGAGTTTCCTCCTGGGAGGAGTGGTTAGAACAACAAGTAGTTTTTCCCTTCATAACTCTCATCTCCCCAAGGTTTTCCTCTGTAGCTTCTTTACCCCAGGCTTATGTGTAGATTTGGTGGCTGAACTGATGCTGTGAAGGAGAGCAGTTAACCTGGTTAAGTTGGTGACATTGTCTGAGCCATACATCAAATCAAGGGATGGGAACAAAACCTTTGTTTCGGCATTGTGGGGTTTCTTTCAAGCACAGAAACACTGCATTATTGGTGTCTCTGTACAATGTTGTTCCATCACCACAGTCTTTAAAATATTGGAATGCCAAAACTCAATGATTTTATGTCTCTTTGCAATGTAATAAATAAACTCTTTGTAGGACAAAGGCTGAATATAATTGGTGAGATCGACAATGCCTAGCAGGTCTTTGAAAAAAAAAAAAAAAAAAAGGAAGATATGCAAGAAAGAAGAGAAACAGTAGGGAAAAAAACCTGGTAACTCACGAAGAATTGAGGGAGTATGAAGTATGCATGTGGCTCACCAAATTTCTGAACTAGCAACTTCTAAAAGTCATATATAGAATGAATAATAGGAGATTAATTAGGCAGATTACTTATTATTTATAATAAATATCAGTAATATCAAGATATATCAATACTATTATTGCATCATAATAATGATAATTAAATCCCTTTTATCTCAAGGTATATTTTATGGAATACATTTTCCCTTGAAAAATTTGTTTCTTATGATCATACTTAGGCATAAGAATCACTTAAAGGTCTTTTTTTTTTTTAATTGTATTTTTATTCATTTATTTATTTATTTATTTATTTTTGGCTGTGTTGGGTCTTCGTTTCTATGTGAGGGCTTTCTCTAGTTGTGGTGAGTGGGGGCCACTCTGCATCGCGGTGTGCGGGCCTCTCACTGTCGCGGCCTCGCTTGTTGTGGAGCACAAGCTCCAGACGCGCAGGCTCAGTACCTGTGGCTCACAGGCCTAGTTGCTCCGCGGCATGTGGGACCTTCCCAGACCAGGGCTCGAACCCGTGTCCTCTGCATTGGCAGGCAGATTCTCAACCACGGCGCCACCAGGGAAGTCCCACTTAAAGTTCTTAAGTCTACACCAAGTTATTAAACTATAGAAAGATTCAGTGTAAAATTTGTTACATTTTGATTACTGATCAGGCTATTCTTCTTAGTTATGGGACAAGAATTATAATATTCTAAACATATGTCTGAGGATAACAAATATTTTCTTAACTAGCTAGAGGCAAACAACGATAAGGCTATATTACCCAAATGTCAGCAATTAGCCACTAAAATTAAATTAAATTAAATTAAATTTACACTTCAGTCCATCAACTGCACTGGCCATATGTCAAGTGCTCAAAAGCCACACATGTCTAGTAGCTACCTTATTGGACAGTGCAGATACAGAACATTTCCATCACCACAGAGTTCTCCTGGCCATTGCTGCTCTAAGGAGAAGCCTCTGAAAAAAGAGGATCTGGTAGGTAAGTGGGGAGGAGAAATAAGCTCAGTGACTCAATGTGAGGCTATGCTCTCCCTTTTTTATATCAGTTTCACCTCATTATTTAGGAAGAGATAGATGAATGTGTTTCTCTCAGAGTCTGAAGGAAGTGTTGCTTGTCCTGTGCTGAGCTCAATCAGAAAAATTGAATTATGATGTCTTACTCTCACGTACAAGATGTAGTCTAACAAGACTCAAACGGACACAGTTTTCAGTTATTTTAAATAACTAATTTTAAACTAACAATTAGAGACTTCTGTGGTGGCACAGTGGATAGGACTCTGCGCTCCCAATGCAGGGGGCCCAGGTTCGATTCCTGGTCAGGGAACTAGATCCCACATGCATGCTGCAACTAAGAGCTCGCATGCCACAACTAAGGAGCCCGCCTGCCACAGCTAAGACCCAGTGCAACCAAATAAATAAATTTAATGTGCTCCGCAATGGGAGAGGCCACAGCAGAGAGAGGCCCGCATACCACAAAAAAAAAAAAAAAAAAAAAAAGGGACCAACTAAACTTGAGTTCAAAATAAAAGAAATAGACTTTGGTAGACTGTGAGTTGGCATACATTACCAGACCCAAGACATGCAAGATCATACAAAGTCATCCTGCCTGAATTTCATGTATTCTCCCCTACACTACTCCACTACTTGTATACTACTGTCACAATGCCACCCCAAATGTCGAAAATTACGGAGTAAACCACCAATGGGCAACTTATCTACTGAAAACAAAGTCTTGAAATAAGATATTTTGTCAATAAATGAGGAAAAAAACATTTTTCAGATGCTCTATTTTGACAAACCTTGCTTAGAATAACTTAGAAAAATTCAGATACTTACTTATAAGGTTTTAGAATGAATTTTACATACATTAAGATGGAAAGGATACATATTAACTCCAAATACACCAGGACAGGACAGAAATAGGATTTCACACAAAATATATTTCTTTTCTCTTTCGTATTGCCTGAATTTCAAAAATAACTATATATAATACTATGTAAATAAATACATATAATATGAAGTAAATTAATTTCACTTCCCATATTAAATCTTTCATGTGGCTTCTTGTTTTCTTAATTTCGTGTACAAGAAACTTACATCTATGAGTATTATGTACACAAAGTGCAATTCTAAGAACTCTCTACAGTTACCTATTAATATACTTAATGGGGAAATAAAGAATAGTGTGTCACTTAACATAATGACACAGGAGACCTGAAGATGAAATTATCACTTCCGTAATAAGACTTTTCTCAATTAAAAAATAAAAAAGCAAAGCAATGGACAATAGAACCTACCCTCACCCAAAAGAGAAAAAAACCCAGAAGGAAGAAAGCACACAGATTTATATACCAGGCAAAGAGGTAGTCACTCTGGACCCCTTTTGAATGAGAAAGACCTCAAGAAATCTTGGAATGCAACTGGGCTTATTTTTTAAGCGGACAGACCCTTTATAGCCTAGTTCCTTTGTGAGCTTCACCACTCCCAACCCCCATCCCCCATCTGTGCTACTTTCATCAGAGCAGTGATCCATTTGTTGCCAGGGAATGTATCGTGGGTTTCAATGGCAAAGCTCCCAGAGAAACTCCCTGGGGGGTCAGAGTTTCCTCCTGGGAGGAGTGGTTAGAACAACAAGTAGTTTTTCCCTTCATAACTCTCATCTCCCCAAGGTTTTCCTCTGTAGCTTCTTTACCCCAGGCTTATGTGTAGATTTGGTGGCTGAACTGATGCTGTGAAGGAGAGCAGTTAACCTGGTTAAGTTGGTGACATTGTCTGAGCCATACATCAAATCAAGGGATGGGAACAAAACCTTTGTTTCGGCATTGTGGGGTTTCTTTCAAGCACAGAAACACTGCATTATTGGTGTCTCTGTACAATGTTGTTCCATCACCACAGTCTTTAAAATATTGGAATGCCAAAACTCAATGATTTTATGTCTCTTTGCAATGTAATAAATAAACTCTTTGTAGGACAAAGGCTGAATATAATTGGTGAGATCGACAATGCCTAGCAGGTCTTTGAAAAAAAAAAAAAAAAAAAGGAAGATATGCAAGAAAGAAGAGAAACAGTAGGGAAAAAAACCTGGTAACTCACGAAGAATTGAGGGAGTATGAAGTATGCATGTGGCTCACCAAATTTCTGAACTAGCAACTTCTAAAAGTCATATATAGAATGAATAATAGGAGATTAATTAGGCAGATTACTTATTATTTATAATAAATATCAGTAATATCAAGATATATCAATACTATTATTGCATCATAATAATGATAATTAAATCCCTTTTATCTCAAGGTATATTTTATGGAATACATTTTCCCTTGAAAAATTTGTTTCTTATGATCATACTTAGGCATAAGAATCACTTAAAGGTCTTTTTTTTTTTTAATTGTATTTTTATTCATTTATTTATTTATTTATTTATTTTTGGCTGTGTTGGGTCTTCGTTTCTATGTGAGGGCTTTCTCTAGTTGTGGTGAGTGGGGGCCACTCTGCATCGCGGTGTGCGGGCCTCTCACTGTCGCGGCCTCTCTTGTTGTGGAGCACAAGCTCCAGACGCGCAGGCTCAGTACCTGTGGCTCACAGGCCTAGTTGCTCCGCGGCATGTGGGACCTTCCCAGACCAGGGCTCGAACCCGTGTCCTCTGCATTGGCAGGCAGATTCTCAACCACGGCGCCACCAGGGAAGTCCCACTTAAAGTTCTTAAGTCTACACCAAGTTATTAAACTATAGAAAGATTCAGTGTAAAATTTGTTACATTTTGATTACTGATCAGGCTATTCTTCTTAGTTATGGGACAAGAATTATAATATTCTAAACATATGTCTGAGGATAACAAATATTTTCTTAACTAGCTAGAGGCAAACAACGATAAGGCTATATTACCCAAATGTCAGCAATTAGCCACTAAAATTAAATTAAATTAAATTAAATTTACACTTCAGTCCATCAACTGCACTGGCCATATGTCAAGTGCTCAAAAGCCACACATGTCTAGTAGCTACCTTATTGGACAGTGCAGATACAGAACATTTCCATCACCACAGAGTTCTCCTGGCCATTGCTGCTCTAAGGAGAAGCCTCTGAAAAAAGAGGATCTGGTAGGTAAGTGGGGAGGAGAAATAAGCTCAGTGACTCAATGTGAGGCTATGCTCTCCCTTTTTTATATCAGTTTCACCTCATTATTTAGGAAGAGATAGATGAATGTGTTTCTCTCAGAGTCTGAAGGAAGTGTTGCTTGTCCTGTGCTGAGCTCAATCAGAAAAATTGAATTATGATGTCTTACTCTCACGTACAAGATGTAGTCTAACAAGACTCAAACGGACACAGTTTTCAGTTATTTTAAATAACTAATTTTAAACTAACAATTAGAGACTTCTGTGGTGGCACAGTGGATAGGACTCTGCGCTCCCAATGCAGGGGGCCCAGGTTCGATTCCTGGTCAGGGAACTAGATCCCACATGCATGCTGCAACTAAGAGCTCGCATGCCACAACTAAGGAGCCCGCCTGCCACAGCTAAGACCCAGTGCAACCAAATAAATAAATTTAAAAAAACCCAAAACAACAACAACTAACAACTAATAAAGGCATAAGGAATCTAGATTACAAGAGAAAATATGCCCTTGACAAACTGGGAGAAGTTTAATTTAACATTTTCGCAATCTCTTAAATATCTATGACCTCTTCCTTTTTTTTTTTTTTTTTTTTTGTGGTACACGGGCCTCTCACTGCTGTGGCCTCTCCTGTTGCGAAGCACAGGCTCCGGATGCACAGGCTCAGCGGCCATGGCTCACGGGCCTAGCCACTCCGTGGCATGTGTGATCTTCCCGGACCGGGGCACGAACGCGTGTTCCCTGCATCGACAGGTGGACTCTCAACCACTGCGCCACCAGGGAAGCCCCTTTTTTTTAAAAAAAATAATTTATTTATTTATATTTTTGGTTGCGTTGGGTCTGTTGCTGCATGCAGGCTTTCTCTAGTTGCAGTGAGCAGGGCCCACTCTTTGATGAGGTGTGCAGGCTTCTCACTGCGGTGACCTCTCTTGCTGTGGAGCGTGGTCTCTAGGCGCGCAGGTTTCAGTAGTTGTGGCACACGGGCTCAGTAGTTGTGGCTCGTGGGCTCTAGAGCCCAGGCTCAGCAGTTGTGGCACACGGGCTTAGCTGCTCTGTGGCATGTGGGATCTTCCCAGGCCAGGGTTCGAACCCGTGTCCCCTGCATTGGCAGGCAGAGTCTCAACCACTGTGCCACCAGGGAAGCCCCTATGACCTCTTCTAACAAAAAGCATCAGTAAGCTTTATAAGCCTTCAAAGGTCTCTTCATTACAGATGTAAGCCATTTTTAACTGCTGCTATGCAGGTTCAAATAGGCAAAACAATTTTGGAAAAAAAAAGGGAAAAAACAAAACAAAACATGTTTCAGTTGAAAACTTTAGGACCTAAAGGAGACAAATGTATTTACTCTAAAACATAGCCAAAACAGAGAGAAAAAACACTTATTTCAAAGGAATTTATATTGAATATTTAAAGATTTTATGAAGAAGAATTTGTACTTGGGCCAGAAGATTGCATTTCTTTTCCTATTGCTGCTAGATAAACTAGGGATGTGTGTTTTCATTACAAAAGAACTCCTTGAATTAAAAAAGTACTCAATAAATAAATAAATTAATAAATTAAAAAGTACTCAAATCAGTTTACTTAAATAGAAAATTCCGATAAGCGCTTGTGTTTGTGTATGTGTATGGGTATATTTTTATACGTGAATAAATGTGTTGAGAGAAGACAAACTTAAGTGGAAGTCTGCAGAGTCATTGATACATGCTCTAGCCTACATCACTTCATCTCTAGAAACAATGCAACAGCAAAGCAAAAATCACAGAGCCACAGTTGCTGACTGGCTTAAGAAGAAGTGGGAAAACAAAGTAACAAAGTAAAAAAAATAGAAATCAACTACTTGAACCTGGAGGGAAGTCAAGAATAACTAAATACATACAGAAAGAAAGAAATGAAAACTGTATTTTCTGGGTGAAAAACAAAAAGGGAAAGATGAAATTAGACTTCTAATCCTTTCTCCCTTAATAGAGAAAAATAAAAGAAGATGTAATCCTTTCAACTTCCTCTGGAAATTGGTGAGTTCCTTATACATAAATATATGATTAATTTTCTCTATTATATTGATATAGTTAGTATGGTATGTATTGGATTGAACATATACTCCCTTTTGCTAAAGAAATTCATTCCACTCACTCAGTATCTCTGGGAAAATCATCATATGGCAGCAGGGGAAACTTACTGGAGTACTTCTTTTTTTTTTTTTTTTTTTTTTTTTATCTATCTATCTATCTATCTATTTATTTATTTATTTATTTAATTTTTATTTATTTATTATTTTTGGCTGTGTTGGATCTTCGTTTCTGTGCGAGGGCTTTCTCTACTTGCGGCGAGTGGGGGCCACTCTTCATCGCGGTGCGCGGGCCTCTCGCTATCGCGGCCCCTCTCATTGCGGAGCACAGGCTCCAGGCGCACAGGCCACAGTATCTGTGGCTCACGGGCCCAGCTGCTCCGCGGCATGTGGGATCCTCCCAGACCAGGGCTCGAACCCATGTCCCCTGCGCTGGCAGGCAGACTCCCAACCACTGCACCACCAGGGAAGCCCCAAGAGTACTTCTTTTAAAAGATAAACTTCTTTCGAGAATCAGAAAATACAAGGTCAAGTCAGCGCCCCTACCCCACTTTTAAGACTAAGGTATTTATCTGGACTTAGAGCTCATGGGGCAGGGCTAGCCTTTTCTGAGGCACACACTGAGAGTCTTTGCCGAGCAGGTTACAAAGAGCTCATATTTCATACCATTCAGCTTGTCAAAATGCAACATCCCTCCCTGTGGAGCGAGCAGTCCAATTCCCCAGCTGGTTTTAATTCACACTAGAAACTTTAACTCTGTTCTAGGCCTCACAAAATGTGAGCTGTGTCCACACAAAGCCACAACAACTAGCCAATTCACTGAATCCAATGAAATAAGCCAATTCACTGGGGGGGGGAACGACACAAACTGTCAAACTGGTTACTTGGTGCCTTATAGACCAAACAATGCATGATTGAATTGGTTTGCTTTTCAATAGGTTGTCTTGTCATGTGGTAGCTAGAGTGAGTGAAAGATTTTCTTTATCATTGTTTTTGTCTTAAAAAAAAAAAAAAACACAAAATAAGAGCACATCAGATAGAAGGGTAAAATAGCCAATAATGTCTTCTCTAAATCTGTGGTCAAGCACAAGGAATTCAGCAATTTGAGCTTGCCCAAACAGCACATTGTGTGGAGCAAGGCACCCCAGCCTGTTTTTTGGCTTTAAAATAAGACCCTGCTGGTCCTGATCTCATCTTTGCAAACGCATGGCACTGGGAGACAGAGACCATGTGCAACGACAACTCTTTACAGACAAAGCATCTATTCATGGACCCCACTGAAGTGCAAGCGTAGATTTTCAATTTCATTCAGCTGAGTGCGGAAGGCTCCCACTATGAGGGTGGGTTACTAAATGGTTCAGCTGGGAAAAGGACCCAGAATGAGAGTCAGCTGCTTTACAGTTTGCACTTTCATTAGTAGAAATGAAAGCCATTCCCTCACTCCAACTCCAATTTTACAGTAAGGAGCTAATCTAGCATATTAGCCAAGGGCGCTGAGCAATTTCTCTTCCTCCACATCACACAGGTACCCAGAGCATAGCTTTTTTGGTTGTTGTTAGGGCTGTCGCTAGGGTAAGGGCGGAGAAAGCAGCTAAGTAACACACAGGGTTAAAACTTATACAAAAGGGAGGGACAATGTTGGTCCCTCAAGCTCTCAGCTAGACCAGACCAGTTTTCTTCTGTCCTTGAATACACATTTTCACCTTCAAGCCTTTCCCTACCTCACACCACTTCTTCAATTCTACTCATTCTTCAAGGTCAAGTTAAATAATAGTAACTAATGCTTATCCAGCATGCACTATGCTCAGTGTTTTACAGGCACAATCTCATTCCATCTCTCACACCGTATGAGAAAGGTGCTACTAAGTTCGCCCCTTTTGCAGAAGGGACGTGGAGAGGTGAATCAAGTGCCCAAAGGCCCAGTAAGGAAGAGGAGGAACTGGGTTTTGACTTAGGCCCCCTGGTTCCCAGAGCTCCTGATCACCACACACTGCACTACCTTAACCACCCCCAGCACAGGATGTCTGCTCTGCCCCACACAGACCCCCTCCCCTTACCCTTTTAGGCAGACCACCTATTTTCAGAAGCTGTGTAGGTCTTGCTGCCTCAACTGGGTGCTAAGGTCTGGACAAGAAGGGTCTGTGCCATTTCCCTAGTGGTGTGTGGCATGCAGGAGGAACTAAGTGTGTTTTCCATTACCAAATGGCTCGCCCCTCACTTCAAATAAATACTGTACTGCCTTGTCATGCCAATAAAAATCAAAGGCCAAATCCCCCATGTAAGGGCTGGCTTGGCATTCTCTGCCCCATGGTACCTTGCTTTTCCAGTAAACAAGTGTCAGTCTGATTTCTTAACGGCAGCAAATTTTAATAGGAGGTTTGCTCCAACCAGGAACAGAATGAAAACTTTGTTTATCTCTGCACTCGGATGACAAAGCAGCTATGCTCATTTCAAGGCACCATTTTCCAAGGCAGGAAAAGACAATTTCACCTTTTACTCACTCTTTCCAAAGGATACTCCTAAATGACTTCTGGCACGCTATTGCTCTTGGGCCAGAGGTATCATTTTTATTTGACTAGGAGAGGTGTGGCCCACATAACCAAGATAGACGGGAAGTCGATCACTTCTTGCCTGCTGACCCAGCAACCCAGCGCGAGGCAGTTCTAGGTTAGGAGGCACTCATTACCAGCATGGAGGTGGCTATCTCAGAGGCTCACTGTAACCAGCTGTTCTCTGTTGAGCCTACTCTTTAAAGCACAGCTTGTTTGGGAATGTGTTTTAAAAGCTTTATTTTCAATAGTATTAAAAATGTAGCTTGGGGCTTCCCTGGTGGCGCAGTGGTTGAGAGTCCGCCTGCCGATGCAGGGGACACGGGTTCGTGCCCCAGCCCGGGAAGATCCCACGTGCCGCGGAGCGGC
>NC_041224.1:35499690-35634897 GCF_002837175.3 Physeter macrocephalus | reverse complement strand
TAGGACTCTGCGCTCCCAATGCAGGGGGCCCAGGTTCGATTCCTGGTCAGGGAACTAGATCCCACATGCATGCTGCAACTAAGAGCTCGCATGCCACAACTAAGGAGCCCGCCTGCCACAGCTAAGACCCAGTGCAACCAAATAAATAAATTTTAAAAAACCCAAAACAACAACAACTAACAACTAATAAAGGCATAAGGAATCTAGATTACAAGAGAAAATATGCCCTTGACAAACTGGGAGAAGTTTAATTTAACATTTTCGCAATCTCTTAAATATCTATGACCTCTTCCTTTTTTTTTTTTTTTTTTTTTGTGGTACACGGGCCTCTCACTGCTGTGGCCTCTCCTGTTGCGAAGCACAGGCTCCGGATGCACAGGCTCAGCGGCCATGGCTCACGGGCCTAGCCACTCCGTGGCATGTGTGATCTTCCCGGACCGGGGCACGAACGCGTGTTCCCTGCATCGACAGGTGGACTCTCAACCACTGCGCCACCAGGGAAGCCCCTTTTTTTTAAAAAAAATAATTTATTTATTTATATTTTTGGTTGCGTTGGGTCTGTTGCTGCATGCAGGCTTTCTCTAGTTGCAGTGAGCAGGGCCCACTCTTTGATGAGGTGTGCAGGCTTCTCACTGCGGTGACCTCTCTTGCTGTGGAGCGTGGTCTCTAGGCGCGCAGGTTTCAGTAGTTGTGGCACACGGGCTCAGTAGTTGTGGCTCGTGGGCTCTAGAGCCCAGGCTCAGCAGTTGTGGCACACGGGCTTAGCTGCTCTGTGGCATGTGGGATCTTCCCAGGCCAGGGTTCGAACCCGTGTCCCCTGCATTGGCAGGCAGAGTCTCAACCACTGTGCCACCAGGGAAGCCCCTATGACCTCTTCTAACAAAAAGCATCAGTAAGCTTTATAAGCCTTCAAAGGTCTCTTCATTACAGATGTAAGCCATTTTTAACTGCTGCTATGCAGGTTCAAATAGGCAAAACAATTTTGGAAAAAAAAAGGGAAAAAACAAAACAAAACATGTTTCAGTTGAAAACTTTAGGACCTAAAGGAGACAAATGTATTTACTCTAAAACATAGCCAAAACAGAGAGAAAAAACACTTATTTCAAAGGAATTTATATTGAATATTTAAAGATTTTATGAAGAAGAATTTGTACTTGGGCCAGAAGATTGCATTTCTTTTCCTATTGCTGCTAGATAAACTAGGGATGTGTGTTTTCATTACAAAAGAACTCCTTGAATTAAAAAAGTACTCAATAAATAAATAAATTAATAAATTAAAAAGTACTCAAATCAGTTTACTTAAATAGAAAATTCCGATAAGCGCTTGTGTTTGTGTATGTGTATGGGTATATTTTTATACGTGAATAAATGTGTTGAGAGAAGACAAACTTAAGTGGAAGTCTGCAGAGTCATTGATACATGCTCTAGCCTACATCACTTCATCTCTAGAAACAATGCAACAGCAAAGCAAAAATCACAGAGCCACAGTTGCTGACTGGCTTAAGAAGAAGTGGGAAAACAAAGTAACAAAGTAAAAAAAATAGAAATCAACTACTTGAACCTGGAGGGAAGTCAAGAATAACTAAATACATACAGAAAGAAAGAAATGAAAACTGTATTTTCTGGGTGAAAAACAAAAAGGGAAAGATGAAATTAGACTTCTAATCCTTTCTCCCTTAATAGAGAAAAATAAAAGAAGATGTAATCCTTTCAACTTCCTCTGGAAATTGGTGAGTTCCTTATACATAAATATATGATTAATTTTCTCTATTATATTGATATAGTTAGTATGGTATGTATTGGATTGAACATATACTCCCTTTTGCTAAAGAAATTCATTCCACTCACTCAGTATCTCTGGGAAAATCATCATATGGCAGCAGGGGAAACTTACTGGAGTACTTTTTTTTTTTTTTTTTTTTTTTGTGGTATGCGGGCCTTCCTCTGTTGTGGCCTCTCCCGTTGCGGAGCACAGGCTCCGGACGCGCAGGCTCAGCGGCCATGGCGCACGGGCCCAGCCGCTCCGCGGCACGTGGGATCCTCCCACACCGGGGCGCGAACCCGCGTCCCCTGCATCGGCAGGCAGACGCGCAACCACTGCGCCACCAGGGAAGCCCCTGGAGTACTTCTTTACTAGAATTGGTACTATCGGAATTTTAACTATTCCGGCTATGAATTTTCCAAAATAATTTTTTTGTGTGTGTGTGGTATGCGGGCCTCCCTCCGTTGCGGCCTCTCCAGTTGCGGAGCACAGGCTCCGGACGCGCAGGTTCAGCGGCCATGGCTCACGGGCCCAGCCGCTCCGCGGCACGTGGGATCCTCCCAGACCAGGGCGCAAACCCGGTTCCCCTGCATCGGCAGGCAGACGCGCAACCACTGCGCCACCAGGGAAGCCCCCAAAATAATTTTTGACTACTCCCTCTGTCTAATTTTGTAGAAGTGTATTGTCTTGACAGAGATTTAAATCACTTAGTTTCTTCTTCCAGGACATGATTAACAGACCTTTAGGTATACAAACCTCCATTTGAAGAGAAGGCCATCCTCATAACTGCTTTAAGTATAACAGACCAAGTTGAAAATTCATTCCCCACAACCTAGGTTAACTCCACCCTTGGCTTGAGTGGGGCTGACTTCTCCCCCAAGTTCTCAGGACTTTTGATGCTGGAACTCCAGGGACCCTGCAGAAACCACACACCTTTCCCCTACCCATATCTCTCATCGGCCTCCGACTGTTCAGAGAATATACTCATTTCTACTGAAGAGTTCAGGGAAGGCCACCAGCTGGGCAAAGAAACTTCAGGCAAATACAATTTTTGTGAGTAATATATTGAGCACAAAATTCAGAGTCAGCTGGCCTCATTGATTATTAATCTCCTGATGTAGATTATTCATATAAACTAGTTGGTCTGATTTTCCTGGAGATGTGATAGGAATGGAACGACATAAAGGCTTGTGGACATGTCCTTACATTCTTCTCTTCTTTCAAAAGATAGAAAGAGGAAATGAAGTAAGAAAGACAGGCTTGGGGCTTCCCTGGTGGCGCAGTGGTTGAGAATCTGCCTGCCAATGCAGGGGACACGGGTCCGAGCCCTGGTCCGGGAAGATCCCACATGCCACGGAGCAACTAAGCCCGTGCGCCACAACTACTGAGCCAGTGCTCTAGAGCCCGCGAGCCACAGCTACTGAGCCCGCGTGCCTAGAGCCCGTGCTCCACAACAAGACACGCCACCGCAATGAGAAGCCCATGCATCGCAACGAAGAGTAGCCTCCGCTTGCCACAACTTGAGAAAAGCCCGCGTGCAGCAACGAAGACCCAATGAAGCCAAAAATAAATAAATAAAATAAATCTATGAAAAAAAAAGAAAGACAGGCTTATGCTATGAGTGCTGCTCCCATGTCTGTGCATTTTTGATAAAGAAATCTGAGTCCCATAGGAATATAGGGTGTTTGTAAGGGTGAGCCACCAGTTCTATAAATGTGCCACCTAACAAACTATTTTGGCTGCATGGCTTGCCAGGGGGTATATTCATTCAAAACCAAAACAGGCATAGCTAATCCACTCTCCCAGCAACCACACAGCAGGCTGCAGTGACTACGGGGCCATTATTCCCTCCAGCCAGGCATAAAAATAGAGGCTGAGTATCCAAGGAGGTTTGTTTAATGGTTACAATCAGAGCCCATGTAACCAAGACCCACAGGGAATCAAAAGAGGGAATTCTTTACACTATGCCGAGATAGTGCCTTCTGAGAGAGAAAATTCCTAATGTACTATCAATACTTGGAGAGATTTTGTTCCCCAGTCTTTGGTGAATCCATCCTTGAGTTCACGTCCAGAGTTAAGCAGATCTGCTAAACAATTCTTTAATGGTGATTACTTTCAAATGAAGGACTTGAAATTTAACTTTACCCAATTTTATCAACATGCAAGGTAAACATTTATTTTCTTCTAAAACACATTATTTAACAAGAATATATTTATGTAGAGAAAAGCTTTCTAATTCTCTTTGGTAAACGTTGCACCTTGTGTGAAATGACTGCCAAGTGCGGAGCTGAAGGGAATCTCTGCCTGCCTGTTCAGATCTGGGGAGGGGGCTCACTGGCCCTACACAGGGTCTAATCCATACGCTCAATAAAAGGATTGTAACCTATCACAATCGTACAAAAGGAATGAAGGCAAACTTCTGATGAGGATGAACGAAGTAGGTAACTGCCAGTCATGAGTTAACTCTAAAAGGCAGCTACTTCTTTGATCTCCTCTAAAAAAAAATAAGAAAAACTTCTTTATCAGAATAGAGGAAGTTCAAATAAGGGAATTTATTTCTGTTTCATGTTGTTACATTGTCTGAATTTTAGAAAGTATTCCCTGGAATAAAACAAAATATTTATGTATTTCATAAGCACTGGAATTTTTAGCACTAGTGCTTCCTTTGTAGGAACGGCATAAGTGAAATGTTCCTTGACTGATATAGGGCCGTGTGTGCTGTATGGGAAAAACGCTTTACGTTTCTGAACTTAGTAAAAAATACTACATAAGCCTTATATTAGTTTTGATATTGCATCAGGCATGCTCTTCTGACTTGTTTCTACGTATTCTAAGTTCAGTTATTAGAATTATTATTTTATAGAAGAATCTTATTTTCTTTTTAAACATAGAATTATGTATCTTCATACATCAGATTAAAAAATTTTTGTAATGATGTCTACTAACTCCATTTTTTAAATGAGTGTTAAGACCAATTATTTTTCTTTTTTAAAAAAATATTTATTTATTTGGTTGCACTGGGTCTTAGTTGAGGCAGGCGGGCTCCTTAGTTGCAGCTCACTGGTTCCTTAGTTGCGGCATGCATGTGGGATCTAGTTCCCTTCCCAGGGATAGAACCTGGGCCCCCTGCCTTGGGAGCACAGAGTCTTAACCACTGTACCACCAGGGAAGTCCTTATTCTTTTTTTCACTGAAAATGATTGAAATTCTGTGTTCTTCAGGGAAGGAAACAAGCACTAAAATATTTTACTGACTTTAATGATCATGTAAAATAGAGATTGTACTGTTTTTAAAGTACTTTAAAAATACTTCCCATGAAACTATTATATAGATTTGAAACTTTGATACTTTTTAAAAAACTACCAATAAATAAATTACCTTGGTAAAGATTAACAACACTAATATGTACAAAATAGATAACTAATGAGAACCTGCTATGTAGCACAGAGAACTCTAACTCACTTACTGTACAGTAGAAACTAACACAACATTGTAAAACAACTATACCCCAATTTTAAAAAAAAGATTTACATGCATATCAACGGAAAAAAAAAAGATTAAGAGACATGAACCTCATATCTGAACATGGGTTTCATTATGTATGATCTCCTCAGAGCTGGATGAGGACAAGATTGCCGACACCATGAAGAAAGCCCTCCCTACCGCGGGCTGGGATTGGAACGTCTGTTCTTGGTGGACTCTCCCTTCGTCCATGGGAATGTTGTGATTAGTGTTACTCACCTGGGAAATGAGGTCTGAAGGAAGGATTGGAGCAGGGTGATCATTCTACAAAACCCAGACTTAGATGGGAAAATGCAGAGGGAACAGTAACGAATGTGGAACCAGATAACTGTCTCACTCCTGGACAGATTCTGTAGCGTTTACATCTATAGCACAATTATGAGGCCATTTATAAGGTACAATGTCTTATAAAAGTGGAATTATACATGTGAGTTGTCTTAATTACAATACGGAAAAGATGAACAGGAAGAAAGTTTAAAGGAAAAATATTTTTCTCCTCTCTCATTTTACATGAGGGATAAAACATGAAATTCTATTAATTTTCTTACTTGGTTTTAATAAGCATTTTGTGTACTTCCTAAGATTGAGGTCAAGAAAACCTGATGAGTAGGGTGCTCTGAGCAAGCCTTCCTAGAAGCAGTGTCCAGATGGACTCTGGTCGCCATTGTGTACTGGGCACAGCATGGAATCATGTGCACATCTTCTTTGACCCAGTAAATCTCCTGGGACATTCACACACCCTCTCTGCACATCCCTGCACACACCCACTTAGACAAGCCCTTCACAGAACCCCCTCTCCCTGGCATCCCAGATATCATCCTAAATGAAAATAGCTAGCAAAGAGAATGAGATCAAAACAATGACTTAAATGACTATTAAATTTCAGGCTTGTTTTGACAAAATTATATATTAATTTTCTAAACATTCTAAACAATTCATCCTTCAGAAATTTTAATACCTTTTGTAAACTTTCAAAATGTAACTATAAATTCTAGGACACCTTTCTGCTTTCTCATTAATCTCTCACCAAGACCATAGCATACTTTGTAGGTTGAGACACGGAGTGGTAGAAATTGTTGAAGTAATAAATATAGTGGTTAAGAATTTAAAAGGGGGCTTCCCTGGTGGCGCAGTGGTTGAGAGTCCGCCTGCAGATGCAGGAGACACAGGTTCGTGCCCCGGTCCGGGAAGATCCCACATGCCGCGGAGCGGCTGGGCCTGTGAGCCATGGCTGCTAAAAAAGAATTTAAAAGGAAAAGTATTGTACAGAATCTCTTTCCCATGTATTCCATTAAGCACTTTTATTCATGAAATATATCTGCTTAACATAAAATTATATTAAGTCCTGTTTAGTGTCTACCAAAAATCACTTTTCCAGCTCCCTCTATTAACAAACAATGATTCAAGTTGTTCCCCTGGATGTTCTATAACAGAACTGTGCTGAATTGTGGCCATTGATATCCCAAAGGCCATGATATACACGTTCAAAAAAAAAGTCCAGCAAATAGAAAAAACAGAAATGCAAGCGAGTTTGCTCATTTAAGGGTATACTTCAACCACTGGTAAAAGACTAAGTTAAAATGAATAAATTGTGCAACTATTAAAAAGAATTAGTTGTATCTAAAATTTTTTTTAATGAGTAAATTAAAAACACGTTGTATTTTTTTTCCCTATCTGCAGCAATGTCCGGAGACAAGGAAATTCCATGATGTCAGCAGTTGAAAAATGACACATTACTGATTTCGACTGTCACTGCAAAGAAGTAAATGAATAATTCAGAATGAAAGTAAACCCTAAAAATTGGAGAGGAATTCCCTTATTAACTGTGGTTCCAGCTAAAGAGCCTAGTTATTTCAGTGAGAAATAAAATTTATAAGTATTAATAATGAAATGCCATTTTGCCGATTTTTCATATTTTAAATGAACAAATCTTTATTAAGCACTTACTATTTACCTAATAATTCTAAAATCTGCTGTTTATTGGGTACCTAGTATGTGTCAGTACGTACATACTGACAAGTTAAATGTACAAGTTATCCACACAGTTATATCATACAAGGGGTATGTACCTTAGCCCAGTATACACAATAACATGACATTTGGGTATTGAATTACAATTTGAATTACAATTCTCCACGTTAGTGAGTAAAGTGAAACTCAGATATTGTTTTCTCAAAATCTGTCTAAGCTCAAAATGGCATTCTCATCTTCTCTGTGGTTGATAATATTAGGAGTTTTACAGACTAAAACCCAGTTTTTGCCACTAAAGATTTTTTAAAAAATATTTATTTATTTGGTTGCACTGGGTCTTAGTTGCGGCAAGCGGGTTCCTTAGTTGCAGCATGCGAACTCTTAGTAGCGGCATGTGTGTGAGATCTAGTTCCCTGACCAGGGATTGAACCTAGGCCCCCTGCATTGGGAGCACAGTCTTATCCACTGCGCCACCAGGGAAGTCCACCACTAAAGATTTTTAATAAACTTATGAATACAGTTTCTGGTTCTGCATGTAAGGAGCTTGGAAGTTACTACTGCATCCTAACAACAAGTAAGTGTTGAACAAACTGCAAAATGAACAAAATGAACAACTCTTCTTGGAGCTATAAGGGGAGGACACAGAGCATGATACTCAACTCTAGCCCATTCTAGCTATCTTGTTCCAACTAAAAGAGAAGAGAAAAAAACTAAAAAACACTTGTGCAGTTCACAGACCAGAGGCATAGACCCACTAAAAAATTGAGACCCAATCATAGACGTAACACACACCTCCCCACCAGAACATTAAAACCCTATTTATAGCAATTCCTTTTGCTCAGTACATCATGTTTGGCTATCAAGAAAAAATTACAAGCCTCCTAAAAGGCAAAAATGAACCCCCAAAAAACAAAAAAAGCCCCACAATTTGGAGAGACAGAACAAGCATCAGTACGTGGCATGGCAGGGATATTGGAATTATCTGACCAGCAATTTAAAACAATTATCACTAATATGCCAAGTGCTCTAATGAATAAAGTAGACAGCATGCAAGAACAGATGGGGAGTGTAAGCAGAGAGATAAAAGCCCTAAGAAAGAACCAAAAAGAAATGCTAGAGATCAAAAGTACTGTAACAGAAAGGAAGAATGCCTTTGATCAGTTTATTGGTAGACTGGACCTGGCTGTGGAAAGAATCTCTAATCTTGAGGATACATCAATAGAAACCTCTAAAACTGAAAAGCAAAGAGACCAAAGACTGAAATAAAAACCCCCCAAAACAGAACAGGATGTCCAAGGACAGTGAGACAACTACAAAAGGCATAACATATGCATAATGGAGTTACCAGAAGGAAAAGAAAGAGGGAAAGGAACAGAAGAAATATTTGAAACAATGATGACTGAGAATTCCCCCAAATTGATGTCAGACAGAATACTATGGACTCATGAAGCTCAGAGAACACCAAGCAGGATAAATGTTAAAAAAATTACACCTAGGCATATCATTTTCAAATATAGAAAATCAAAGATAAAAGGAGAAAGAAGCCAGAGGGGAAAAATCACCTTATCTATAGACGAGCAAAAGAAAGACTTACATCATTTAAATTTAAACCATTACATGGTTTCTCCTCAGAAACCATGCAGGCAAGAAGAGAGTGGAATGAAATATTTAAAGGGCTGAGAGAAAAACCCCACCAACCTAGAATTATGTACCCTTTGAAATTACAATTCAAAAGTGAAGGAGAAATAAAAGCTCTCTCAGACAGACAAAAATTGAGGGATTTTGTTGCCATAGACCTGCCTTGCAAGACATGTTTAAAGGAAATTCTTTAGCGAGAAAGAAAGTGATAAAGGTCGTTAACTCAGATCTACATCAAGAAAGGAAGAGGTTCTCTCGCCTCCTCACTTCCAAGATGACCAAGGAAAGAAGGAACAATGGTCGTGCCAAAAAGGGCTGTGGCCACGAGCAGCCTATTCCCTGCACCAGCTGTGCCCGATGCATGCCCAAGGACAAGGCCGTTAAGAAGTTCGACATCTGGAACATAGTTGAGGGTGAAGCCATCAGGGACATTTCCAAAACGAGCGTTTTCCATGCCTGTCTGCTTCCCAAGCTGTATGTGAAACTATGTTACTGTGTGAGTTGTGCCATTCACAGCAAGATAGGAATAGTTCTCCTTCTTGGGAAGCCTGGAAGGACCAAACACCTTCACCTGGATTTAGACCTGCGGGAGCTGCCCCACAACCTCCGCCAAAGCCCCTGTAAGGAGTTAGGTCCTTAGAGACTGAAGAAATACTGTTCTCTGAAAAGACAATAACCTGGAAATTCGACTTAAAAAAAAAAAAGCTAGAAAAATGGTACTGATGAACCTATTTGCAGGGCAGGAAAAGAGACGCAGACATAGAGAATGTACTTGTGGACACAGTGCAGGAAGGGGAGGGTGGGACCAACTGAGACAGTAGCATTGACATATATACACTATCATGTGTAAAACAGATAGCTAGTGGGAAGCTGCTGTATAGCATAGAGAGATCAGCTCAGTGCTCTGTGATGACCTAGAGGGGTGGGATGGAATTGGGGTGGGAGGGAAGCTCAAGAGGGAGGGGATATATGTATACATATAGCTGATTCACTTTATTCTACAGCAGAAACTAACACATCACTGTAAAGCAATTATACTCCAATTTAAAAAAAAAAGAAAGAGCATCAGAGAAGGAATAAAAGAAAGTAAAATTAAAAGCTTTATTTTTCTTATTCTCAATTGATCAAACAGATAACAGTTCATTCAAAATATTAACAGTAATGTATATTTGACTATGCTTAGGTGTAGATTATATATATACATATAGATATATAGATATGTTTATGTATGCTTATATATAAGTGAAATGAATGAAAGCAATGATGAAGGGATAGGAGAGAGGAATTAGGATTATTTTGTTATTATAAGGTACTCACATTACCTGTAAAGTGGTATAGTGTTATTTGAAAGTAGAGTTGGATTAGTTATAATGTAAAATTTATGGCAACCACAATAAAAAGTTAAAAAGCAATTGGCAAACTATGTAGACTCAAATCTGAACCAAAGTTTTTAGCATGAGAATAGGATATGCTACAGAATCACACACAAAGATGAAAGTGATTTTATAAAAGTAGAAATAATAAAAATATTTCAATTCAAATTATAATTTAAAACCCTGCCATCCAGGCTAAATTTTTAATGCTTTGATAAAAGGGTTAATATGAAAAGAACCTAGGGACTTCCCTGGCAGTCCAGTGGTTGAGACTCCATGCTTCCACTGCAGGGGACCCTGGGTTCGATCCCTGGTCAGGGAACTAGATCCCACATGCATGCCACAACTAAGAGTCTCATGCCACAACTAAGGAGCCTGGCTGCCACAACTAAGACCAAAAAATAAAAATAAAATTAAAAAGTTAGAAAACAATAAGATAGCAATGTCTAAAGTAAAAAAAGAAGAAAAAAATCGCTAAAAAAATAAATAAAAGAACCTAAGAACTGTAACTCTCACATCTGATGAGTTCTTCTCTTTCCCTGGCATTATCAACCTCATCTTGCCAGAGCAGAATCTAAGCATTCTAGACTTCTTTTTTTTTTTTTTTTTTTTGTGGTACGTGGGCTCCCTCTGCTGCGGCCTCTCCCGTTGCGGAGCACAGGCTCCGGACGCGCAGGCTCAGCGGCCATGGCTCACGGGCCCAGCCGCTCCGCGGCATGTGGGATCCTCCCGGACCGGGGCGCGAACCCGGTTCCCCTGCATCGGCAGGTGGACGCGCAACCACTGCGCCACCAGGGAAGCTCTAGACTTCTTAAAGGAAGTAAAAAAGGCAATAACCAAGGTGAGCCCAACTGTGAATTCTATGGTCCTAAGCAGTAGATGATCAAAGGGAAAGTTTTTCATTTTGGGTGACTCATTTGAATAGAGTATTTTGGGTTTCTTTTCCTTTGTTTGTTTTAGAGTTTTTCGCATATCTAAAATCCTTTGTTTAATGAATATGTATCTTCTATTTGAAAAATTTAATTTCTTATGTGACTTCCCTAGTGGTCCACTGGTTAAGACTCTACGCTTCTACTGCACGGGGCACGGGTTCGATCCCTGGTCAGGGAACTAAGATCCCGTGTGCTGTGTGGCCAAAAAAGAAAAAAAATCAAAAATTTAATTTCTTATTCTGTTGGCAGAATAGAAATTTTAATGCAAGGCAGAGAGGTTTTTTTGTGTGTGTGATATTATAGGTAAATTCTTTTTAAAAATGTGTTTCTGGGCTTCCCTGGTGGTGCAGTGGTTGAGAATCTGCCTGCCAATGCAGGGGACACGGATTCGAGCCCTAGTCTGGGAAGATCCCACATGCTGCGGAGCAGCTAGGCCCGTGAGCCACAACTACTGAGCCTGCGCATCTGGAGCTTGTGCTCCGCAACAAGAGAGGCCGCGACAGTGAGAGGCCCGCGCACCGTGATGAGGAGTGGCCCCCGCTCGCCGCAACTAGAAGAAAGCCCCCGCACAGAAACGAAGACCCAACACAGCCAAAAATAAATAAATAAATAAAATTTTTAAAAAAAAATGTGTTTCTAACTGAGGAATACATTTGAAATAACATCAAGAATAGCCCAGACTTCAGATTCTGTCAGTAGGTAATCCTGGATGCAAGTGTGAGTTCAGTCTTGCCAGCTCTGAGCGTAGGAAAGATATTTTATTTTTCTCAATCTTAGTTTCCTCATGAGTACAATGTGAGTAATGAAGTTATCAGTTGTTAAGGATGAAATGAGCTAGTGTGGTAAAGGGCATTTCACTCCCTACAACACAGAGCTCAGAATATTTTAGTTTTTTGAATAAAGGTCTTTATTGTATAAGGGATTTAACAATCGAAGTTACATTTATAGATGAGATAAACTTTGTAACTGTAACTCCTCACTATCACATGGAAAGTTTCTTACTTTTATAATCTGTGTGAGTTCAACATCATTATAATTTTCAATGTAAAATATTGAACTGACTTTTAAAAACTGAGCTTGAGGGAAAACCTACATGAAATGCCATGAGCACTTCCTTCTAATTGGACTCCAGCTTATTCTATTGGATTACCATTTTCCTAAAGAACACATTTAAGTCTGGCTTAACTCTTATTGTTTAAAATTATTTATTTATTTATTTATTTGGTTGTGGCAGGCAGGCTCCTTAGTTGCAGCTTGCTGGCTCCTTAGTTGCGGCATGCATGTGGGATCTAGTTCCCTGACCAGGTATTGAACCCGGGCCTCCTGCATTGGGAGCTCAGAGTCTTAACCACTGTGCCACCAGGGAAGTCCCTTAACTCTTATTTTTATTTTTCAAAAATCCCACTCAGGGAACCTGAAGACTAATGCTATTAGGTTGAACAATATAAAAGTGTCAATACTCAATTCCTTTGACCTAGAGAAATATTTTATTTTCACAACTTTTTTTTTATAACAGCAAAATGAATACAGGATCAAGAAAATAAAAATATAAAAAAGAAAAAGTAAACCACATATAATTTTACTTGCCAGAGATTAATATATTTAGCAATTTATAATATTTCCTTCTTGTCTTTTTTCAATTAATATATATTTTTATATGGTTGTGATCATTTTCTCCAATGAATATCATAGTTTTTCACTTAATATGGAAAAATAATCTTTATCAACAACTTCTTTAATGATTACATAAATCATATCTATGAATAAATCACAATTTATTTACCCATGCTGCTATTGTGTGTGTGTGTGTGTGTGTGTGTGTGTGTGTGTGCGTGTGCACGTGCACGTGCACGCATGAGAACTTGCTGACATAATACGTCATTTATGTAAAGGATTCCAAAATGTGTTTAACATATAACAACTAAGCACCTCTCTAACAGAAACTCTTGGTTAAATGTTAACTAGAAATAAATACATATGCATTTAAAACAGATGGCAACTGTTTATTTCAGTTATAGGCTTACCTAGAATGGAGGCATACACTAAGACAGTTTTATAATTAGGATTCAGTACATTAGCAACTATGTAAGAAACTCTGTACTTATCCCTTGATGTTCTAATCTGTAGATTCACCTAGTTTCTCTTTCAGCAACTTTCCTTTAAAAAAATAAGATTACTAATAAAAAACCAAAAATGTGCTGAGTTTCACTTTTTCTTTGACTTTCTTTGCCCATATTCTGGAGGAGTTTTCAAAATGGCAATAAGAAAAGAGAAATGAGTACAAATAAGAAATGACAATTCACTCTTGAATGGCATGTGTGTGAAAGTTAACCCAGGCCTTCACCATGAAGAGGGAGGCAGAAAAAGCCTCGATTGCAAGAGGTGGCCTTTTGGACAGACTTGCGTCAGAAACAGAAAGAAATGCATTGGTTTTTGCGTGCAGCTGTCGAGGAAGCAGAACTTCCTGTGTTCGAAATTCTGTGTCTGCAGTTAAATAAAAAGAAAAAAAAAAAAAGGAAGTATGTAGTGCTCTCTGCAGTTTTTCTCCTACTTTACCTAAATACTGCATATGAGCAAAAGAGACCATCAAACTGCAGATGTAGAGACAATGAACAAATGATTCAGGAAATATTTCTGGAATGTAATAATTTTTAAGAACGTATAATTTGGTGCTACAGTTATTTACTTTCATTTTACTGTTCATCTAGATTTTTAATTCCTACACATTTGCCCCTGGGAGATCTAAAATGTCTCATATATTTTTCTTCTGCTTTTTAAGGGATTTATCACTGGGCAATTCAGTGAGATAGTTTCCTTCAAATACTAGAGAGAAGGTAAGAACAGAGAAGGACATTTTATATTTCACTGCTAATAGAAGACAATTTTCTCATGAACTATTTATTTAGAATTGTTATCTCTAGCGTTCCTGCCCCTAAGGCTTTAAAAAATTTCTCTCAACTCTATTGGTATTACAAACCCAAAACATGCATAAAGATAACATCACTTTTAATTTTATGTCAGTTATCCACATCTGAAAGAAAGCTTCTCTAAATATCAAAAAATGGAGGATCCTTCAGAACAAGATACAATTAATTCCAAAGTCTACGATAAAAAATATTCTGACATTTTCTTTAATTATTGATTAATTGATTAATTTAAAAATTGAAGTATAATTAATTTACAATGTTGTGTTAGTTTCTGGTGTACAAAGTGATTCAGTTATACATAAATACATATATATTATTTTTTGTTATAGTTCATTACAAGGTATTGAATATAGTTCCCTGTACTATACAGTAGGGCCTCATTGTTTATCTATTTTATACACAGAAGCTTGCATCTGCCAATCACAAACTCTTAATTTTTCCCTCCCCGCAGCCCCCTCTTTCCCCTTTGGTAACCATAAGTTTGTTTTCTATGTCTGTGAGTCTGTTTCTGTTTTGTAAATAAGTTCATTTGAATCATATTTTAGATTCCATAAAGTGATATCATATATTTGTCTTTGTCTGACATATCATTTCATGTGATAATCTCTAGGTCCATCCATGTTGCTGCAAATGGCATTATTTCATGCTTTTTTATGGCTGAGATGTGATATATATATCACATTTAGGTTGCTTCCATGTCTTGGCTATTGTAAATAGTGCTGCTATGAACATTGGGGTGCATGTATGTTTTTGAATTAGGGTTTCCTATGGATAGATGCCCTAGGAGTGGGATTGCTGGATCATATGATAACTCTATTCTTAGTTTTTTGAGGAACCTCCATACTGTTCTCCATACAGTGGAATGGTGGAACCAATTTACATTCCCACCAACAGTGTGGGAGGGTTCCCTTTTCTACACACCCTCTCCAGCATTTATTATTTGTAGACCTTTTAATGATGGCCATTCTGACCAGTGTGATGTGATACCTCATTGTAGTTTTGATTTGCATTTCTCTGATAATTAGCAAAGTTGAGCATCTTTTCACATGCTTATTGGCCATCTGTATGTCTTCTTTGGAGAAATGTCTATTTAGGTCTTCTGCCCATATTTTGCTTGAGTTGTTTGGGTTTTTTGTTATTGAATTATATGAACTGTTTGTATATTTTGGAAATTAAACCCTTGTCAGTCTCATCTTTTGAGAATACTTTCTCCCAGTCCATAGGTTGTCTTTTTGTTTTGTTTATGGTTTCATTTCCTGTGCAAAAGCTTTTAAGTTTGATTAGGTCCCATTTGTTTATTTTTGCTATTATTTCTTTTGCCTTGGGAGACTGACCTAAGATAACATTGATACGATTTATGTCAGAGAATGTTTTGCCTATATGCTCTTCTAGGAACTTTATGGTGTCATGTCTTTTTTTTTTTTTTTAGTATTTAAAAAAAATTATTTATTTATTCTTTTGGCTGTGTTGGGTCTTTGTTGCCGCACGTGGGCTTTCTCTAGTTGCGGCAAGAGGGGGCTAATCTTTGCAGCGGTATGTGGGCTTCTCATTGCGGTCGCTTTTCTTGTTGCTGAGCACGGGCTCTAGGCACGTAGGCGTCAATAGTTGTGGCTCGCGGGCTCTAGAGCACAGGCTCAGTAGTTGTGATGCACGGGCTTAGTTGCTCTGTGGCATATGGGATCTTCCCAGACCATGAATCGAACCTGTGTCCCCTGCATTGGCAGGCAGATTCTTATCCATTGTGCCACCAGGGAAGTCCTATGGTGTCATGTCTTATATTTAAGTCTTTAAGCCATTTTGAGTTTATTTTTGGGTATGCTGTGAGGGAGTGTTCTAATTTCATTGATTTATATGTGGCTGTCCAACTTTCCCAACACCACGTGCTAAAGAGACTGTCTTTTCTCCATTGTATATTCTTGCCTCCTTTGTTGAAGATTAATTGACCATAGGTGTGTGGATTTATTTCTGAGCTCTATATTCTGTTCCATTCATCCATGTGTCTGTTTTTGTGCCAATACCATGCTGTTTTGATTACTGTAGCTTTGTAGTAGTGTCTGATGACTGGGAGGGTTATGCCTCCAGCTTTGCTCTTTTTCCTCAGGATTGCTTTGGCAGTTCTGGGTTTTTTGTGGTTCCATATAGATTTTAGGATTATTTGTTCTAGTTCTGTGAAAACTGTCATGGGTAATTTGATAGGAATGGCATTAAATCTGTAGATTGCTTTGGGTAGTATAGCCATTTTAACAATGTTAATTCTTCCAATCTAAGAGCATGGGATATATCTTTCCATTTCTTTGAATCACCTTCAATTTCCTTTATCAATGTTTTATAGTTTTCAGCATATAAGTCTTTCACCTCCTTGGTCAGGTTTATTCCTAAGTATTTTTTTTTTTGATGTTCTTTTAAAAGGGATTTTTAAATAAAATTTCCCTTTCTGATATTTCATTGTTAATGTAAAGAAATTTAACAGATTTCTGTATGTTAACATTGTATCCTGCAGTTCTAGTAGTTTTTGTGTGGAGTCTTTAGGGTTTTCTATATATAGTATCATGTCATCTGCATACAATGACAATTTTACCTCTTCCCTTCCAAGTTGGATACCTTTTATTTCTTTTACTTGTCTAATTGCTGTGTCGAGGACTTCCAATACTGTGTTGAATAGATCTGACATTTTATTAAATATGAATCTGTGTGGGAAGGGACATAACTACCCAATAACAACTATCATGAAACTGAAGGAAGGGAGTAAAAAAGAATATATTAAATACTATACACTGCAGTACTGGATTTTAAAGAAACTCAGAATAGTTCCCAAAGGTTCTCATTTGTTGGATGGCAATGAGAGAAAAGAATTTATGTAAAATGTAGCATTGAAAAGGGCCTTCTGTTCACATTTCCTTGTGATCAGATTTGTTCATCTGCCATCACTGAGAGTGTAGACCTTAGTAATAATGGGTAATGCAGGTGTCTCTTATTTTAATGTAAACTCACTATAAGAAATTCTTAATAAGATGACGGTGTAGAATGTGACTAAATTTTGTCCTCCCTAAAAAAGTGACAATGTTGAAAAGTTATCTCTGATAAGAGGTTGGAGGATGATTATAAAAATGCAGATGTGCATTTCCTGGTATTTTCTATGTTTAGATAAAGAAGAAGGAGATAGGCCTCTACCTGGAGTTAACAGGTCTGGTGGTGTCTGTTCAGAGGCCAGGAATCATTTAACACTCCGCCAAAAACAATCAGAAAGGGGAAAATGAAAGTAAGGAAACCAGGGGTAAAGAGAATAAGGGCGCATGAAGAGAAAGAACATCTGATAAACAAACTTTCACAAGGGTCCTTAGAACAGTAGAGACAAAAGGACCTCTGGGAACAGGTGTGAGGGTAGCACTTTGGAGATCGTAGAACTTTGGTGCCAATGGGAACCTGAAAAGGCAGTGAGTAAACCTCCCTTATTTACAAAGGAGAAAACCGATGCCTGGAGAGGTTGCTGTGACCACTACCCACATATATTCACATTCATTTTTATTAGCTTCAATTGCCCAATAGTTATATTTTTTTGGCTTTTTATATAAATTTTTGGATGTGAGCTATGGAGAGATTGCAGGCACAAAATCTCCCTCTACACTGACTAAAGAAATCAACGGAAAATAAGATTCTAAACAACTTAATTTTATTAGTTTTCTGAAAACATATATTATTTCAAGTAAGGGACACATAGTGTTGTGGGAATAACCAGTCTCTTAGGCTAGTATTATTAGTAATTTTTTCCTAATTATGAAAAAAAGATTTTTTAAAAAGAAGATATCTGTAACCCAGAGAAATGTTCACTGTTAACATTTCCTTCCACAGTATTTCCTTTAAATATTTCACAAAATTGAAATCATATGCATCGGTGATTTTATATTCCTTTCCAGTCAATAGTTTCTAATGCTGGATTTTTATCTTATTTCGACTTTATTTTATTGGTATTACAAAAAACATTGTGATGAATCTCATTCATTAATTCATCAAATAGTTTTGAGTGCCAAATATTTTTGAGTTACAAATATTTGGAAAAAGTGTCTAACCCTAAGTGGTTACAAACCTCACTACCAACTTCCTGCCTCCTCTTCCCCCCCCAGTTTCCCCCCCAGTTTCATTCCAGCCCCAACCCTGGGTGAAGTTCAGGTCTCCTATGCCAGATCTGTTTCTAAAAATGTTAAAAAAAGGAGAAAAAGGGATTTGGAGAATTGTGTTATCTCTGAACAAAGCCATGCTTGCAATCCATTCATCTTGCTGTAGATTAATATTTCTTATTTGGAGTGTCAGCCACTTGATATTGACTTTCTGTCTATATAAATTCTTGCTGTGCCAATCCTAATGCCCTCCAAGGTACGCAGATGCCTCAGGCTAACTAGGGACCTCATGCATGAAAATGCAAAGGAGAAAAGCTTGTTAATGTGCTTCAAAAATATCACCCCAGGCATATATACCTGCCTGTTTCTCACACACACACACACACACACACACACACACACACACACACTCATGCGTGCATGGCCAGAGAGAACATTACTTGGCTCCTCTCAGGGCTTGGGAGACCTGCATTTACAATATCCTTTATCCCACAGCCCTGAGCTATTAACCTAAGTATAACATGATTTAATTAACATGTAATTTTGATTAACGTGCATTAAGAAGGACTACAGTACCTGCGTGACAGAGCCACTGGTATTATGTTATTTAAAAGCAAAACGCTAGTATCTTGATAGTACCCTCTCAAGTGCAATGAGACCACCAATTTTGTCCGTGCCACTTTTGCATTTACCATATTCATTGGGTGTCTGGGTATGCTATGGAGACCAATTAGCTCGTTAGTCTATAAACTCTAAGGTAAATATATCATTTCAATAATCTTGTCTTATGGAGAAAAATAGAGAGCGCCAACTTAGATTGGGGGCTCACTTTTTGGAAAAAGTGACAATTGAATAGACACCTGAAGAATGAGTAGGATTATCCCCAGGGAGACAGGGGAAGGATGTTCCAGAAGGAGGGGACAAACTTTGTACTGTTCTGATATGGGACAAAGGTTAGTGAGGCAGGAATGAAATGTAGAATGAGGTTAAAATTAGGAAGTAGGTAGGGGCCAGGCAAAGCTGGGCCTTGTGAGCCAAAGAACAGGGTTTGATTTATTCAAGATGCTGCAGAAAATCATTGACGTTTTTTAAGCTGGGAAGAACAATTTGTGCATACATTCTTGCTTGTCTTTCAGAAGATATATTTAGGATAGATTTCTAAATGTGGACGTCTGGGCTTAAAGATATAAATATTTTTAAGGCTCTGGTATTTCAACCGGTATTCATACCAATTCAATTTCCTATCAATAGTGTATGAAAGAGTGACCATCTCGCTAACCCTCAATAGCATTATCATTGAAGAATTCTGCCATTGAAGAAAAGCAGTGTTGTGTTATTATATCATTATATTACTAGGGAATTTGAATATTTGTCAATATTTATTAATAATTTTTATTTCTTTTTTCCTAAATTATCCATGGCCTTGTTTCTATTTTTGGTGGTGTGTGTGGTATTTATCTTACTGATGTGACATAGCTTTTTATATTTAAAGACTATTACCCTAGTTCTTATTTCTTGCATATATATATATTCTCCCAGTTTGTTTGCCTTTTAATTTTACTTGTACAGTCTTCCTCACCTTATAAGAGTAATTTGTTATCAAAAAAACATTATTGTAAGTTGAAAATGCAACTACTATTATTTTAAATTAGAAAAGGTGATATATATATATATATTCCAAAGTCCCCATAAATGAAAAACACCAAGTCTCATTGAAATAGACCTATTTTACTTCACTAGTTTACAGTACTTGTGATAACACAACATAACAATTTCTATTCACTAATTTCTGTATAATGTGCTGTTCACCTGCATTCCTGAAGGTTTTTCATAGTTATTCTGTACATCACACTTAAGACTATGTTCTCAAACAAAGCATACATACAGTATTCAATGTTTATGTAATTCAAACTTTAATGCAAAATAGAAACATAAAACCAAACTTTAAAGAAATAAAAGCAACACTTTCAGGAGCACGTGCATGAGCTTGTTATTGCTATGTACTAGCAAACCAGGAACACTCTGAGATGGGAGTTTAGCAGGATACCCGCAACTCTATATAACTGTGAAGTCACCCTCTCTAAACTGGTCCTAAAATATCTGAATTGGTCTTCATTATGTGAAGAAAGTGGGGAAAAGGGTATTAGAAGAATCTCCTTATAAAGTATAAAAGTTGTAACCCTAATGGGCATATTTTAAAATAGGTCTATATTTGTTTTTGACATATAGGATACATAAATTTTTATATAGTCAAATTTATCACTCTTTTCTGATAAAAATCATTGCTTTAGAGCTTAGGATATTTTTCTCCACACTAATATTACAAACATTCACCTATATTTTCTTCTACCTTTAGAATAATGATTTTCAGTTTATATATATGTATTATTTAAGTCATTTGGATTATTTTAAAGTGTGGAGTGTAAGGTAAGGATATGATTTGATTTATTTTTTTAGAGACAAAAATTCCACACCAACCTGTTGAATAATCCATGCCTTCTCTATTTACATAATATTTCTTAAAGCAGAATCTGGAAAAAGTGATGTGCTGATCAAGTCAGACATTACTTAACTGTCTAGTGTTAGTTGGGGTTGGGGAAGAATTAGGAGTGCTGTGTGGGGTCTTTCTTTGGGTGGTGCTAAATCTCTGAAACATGGCCAAGTTGATGTAAACCATTCCTCACAGCCCACTACTCTTCCTTTTCTCTCTTTTCCTTGACACCTCAGTTCCTTGCCTTCTCTTTGCAGTTTGGCAGATAAATTCATGGTATAACCTAAGTTGTATGGAAATAACTATTTGGGTCTTCTGGGCCTCCTTCCAACTCCCAACCCCAAACCTCTGGCCCCCAGACCATCTCCCCTGCCTATTGGTTATTCAGCTGGGGGGAAAATAAGGTAAATAAAACTGTTCTGAAGGGACTATAGGGCCAAGGGTTAAATTCTAGGCAAAACCAAGGTAAAATGACATAGAATATCTGGGTACAGAAATAAAAATGATGGCTAAAAACTTTGTAGAAAAATGTGCAGTTAGGGTTAGTGACTTCTTTCCTAAAATGTAAGTTTCCTTTTATACATATATGACGTCTTCCTTGACTGGCCTCTGTGAAATATATAGAATCATGCAGTCCTCTATTTTACGGATGACTTAAAAAAAAAGATGATTTACTTAAAGCTATTCATTGTTAGAATTCCTGGTCCCGCATTCAAACCAGGCATATGGCTTGACTTTTTTCTGACATCTTTTAATCCCTATGCTCGATTTTAATGGCTTATATTTATCCATACAATTAAAATGAGTTTAAATTATTTTGTGATGTCTCTTGAGATAACCAAAATCTCTCTGGGATGTATTAGAACCAGGGCTATGAAATACTATGTTTCTTCCACTGGTGTACATCATAGAACTCCTATTCAAGTACCACCCATTTCTAAATTCTAACTTAGAGACCAGCTGTGAAAGATTGTTGAATTGGATTAGAATCCCCAAATTTCTTGGACAAGTGTCTTCCGGTGATTTTCAGGTATATATGTCCAAAGAGAATCAGAGTAGGAAGTTTTGGCTGATAGGTCTTCCTTCCAAACTCCTATGGACAAAGGTCATTAGAGAAAATATGTGAAATCTATTAAGTATGCTTATCTCTGAGACTTTCTTAATCCACATATGGGGATCTTCTCTTCTTAGATCTAGAATTATAAACTAAGAAAGATAACCTTCTCCTTACACAAATTGGTAGTGTTTTTGCCAAAACGGTAATGGGTGGTCCCGTTCTTTCTGAAGTCCTGTTTGTGCACGTATGGAATGAGGAATTCAGCATATTCCCGCAATTTGTTTCGTTGACAGAATTTAAAAGGTGTTAACACCATTTTACCGATCTTGCCAATTAAAAAATTAATGCTCCTCCAAGACTTTGCCATTCCGACGGTGACTCTAGGCAGGTACGAGGCACTCGAAAGCAGGCGTCGGCCGGGCAGTGCCCGCAGCCGCGGGTCCGAGCTGACGATGCTGCGGGCGCCGGATCTTTGTGCGCTCCGCTCCCGGCTCCCGCGTGCCCGCACGTACGTAGCTTTCACGTGTGTGTTGATATGAAGTGCATGTGTGGATATGTAAGAATATGCTCAAATTTGGGGAGAGGCGCGGAGCACAGGACGGCGGGAAGGTGGGTGTGGGCGTGCACGGCGGGCCGGGCCGGGAGGGAGCCCGCGCCGAGCCCGAGCCCGCAGCGCGGCCGGCCGGCGGGCCACACAATAAAGCCCGGGGGCGGCAGGCGGGCGGCGGTGAAGAGGCCGGGCCGGCGAGCGGCTGCCCCGCTCAGCCCGCCATGTGAGCGGCGCCGCGGCCTCGCAGGACGCAAACTTTCCCGGCGGCGGCGGCGCCTCAACTCCGCGCCCGGCCACGGCCCGCCGCTCGGCGAGGAGACACCGTAAGTGCGGCGGCGGGGCCTCAGCGCTTCCCTCGCCGGGTGCTCGCGAGTTTCTGTGGTGGAGGCTTGTAAACATGGCGCCCCTGAGGCGCGGAGCCGGAGCGGGGAGGCCGGGTCCGCGGAGCCGGGGAGCCAGGGAGGAGGCCGGGCCCGTGGAGCCGGAGGTGGGGAGGTCGGAGAGCCGGGGCGGGCGGCAGGGAGGCTGGGTCCGCGTAACCGGAGGCGGGGAGGCCGGGGAGCCGGCGCGGGCGGCAGGGAGGCCGGGCCCGCGGTGGCTAGGAGGCCGGGAGACTGCAGCCCCCCCGCTCCCCGCCGGCCTTGGCCCGGAGGAGGCGGCGGCGGCGGCAAGGAGGCGGCGCGGGCGGCGGGTCGGGCGCGGAGGGGGAGGGCCGGGCGCGGCGGCGGCGGCGGCGGCGAGGACCGGAGCATAATGGTGGGAGACGCTCGGCCTCGGTGGCGGGGCGGGGGCGGGGGCGCGGGCGGGGTGTCCGAGGCGGGGTGTTTGTGGAGCTCGGGCCCGGCTGTAGCTTCTCGGGCCGCGGGCGTGACCGCTGCTCGCCCCCCGCCAACAGCGCCGAGTGGACGGCGGAGCTTTGTTTGCGTCGGGCAGGGGCCTGCTGGTCTGCGGGGGTTTGGCTGCGCCCCCCGCCTTCGGCCGGCCGGGGAAGGGCGGCCCTGCAGGAGGAGGAGGCCCCGCAGGAGCAGGACGGCGCGGGGCCTGCACGGGCCGCGAAGCCGGGGAGTCGCGTGAGCGCCGCCCGCCGGGCCGGTCCTCACCGTGCGCCCAGGCCTCGGGGCTAGCGGTTCGGCTCGGGGTCCGCCGGGACGCGGCCCTGTGAGTTTGGGGGCGGGTGGGGGGCGGGTGTCTGCCTTGACGGCTAGTTGTTGGGAGCGAAGGCCGTGGCTGGGCAGGGTGGTCCCCAAGGGCCCAGGCGAGGCCTGGTCCCCGGGGCTGGGAACGGGCGGCAGCGAGGCCTCTGCCTCCTCCGCAGATCCTCCCGGGCCCCCGGGACCGCCTAAGTGTCCGTCACCCACCCTGCCGGGCGTCCGGAGGGAAGCTAAGCAGGGGCGCAGCAGCCGGCCTGGGACCCCCAACTTCCGCGTGGACTGTCCCCTTACGTTTTTCTGGCCCAGCGCTGGAGGCGCTCACGGTGTGTCCGTGGTGCCCGGTGTTATGTACGGTGGGGGTGTGATACCTAGTGTGTCCATGGTGGTCGGTGTTACATACCGTGCGGTCATGGTGCCCGGTGTGCCCGTGGCGCCTGGTGTTATATGCTGTGTGTCGGTGTTGCCCAGTGTGCACCTGGTATGTGGTGGGGCATGATTTCTAGTGTGTCCATGCTGCCTGGTGTGTCCGTGGTCCCGAATGTGTGCCTGGTGTTATATACCGTGGGAGCATGCATGATACCCGTTGTGTTTCTGGTGCTCGGTGTGCACCTGGTACTTGGTGTTATATGTGGTGGGGATATCATACCTGGTATGGGCATGGTTCCTGGTGTCACATATGGTGTGTGCATGGTACCTAGTTGTCTGTGGTGCCTGGTTTTATATACGGGTCCACATGGTTCCCGGTGTGGGCATGACATACCCGGTGTTACATACTGTGTGTTCATGGTGCTTCGTGTGTGCTTGTGGGGTGTGTACATAGTACCCGGGGTCCTGTGAACTCAAAGCAGGTACCCTGTTGAGGGATGGGTGCCTGAAGGTTGGAGGGGCCCGCTTGGGTCAGATTTTTAGAGGCCCACAGGGCTTACTGAGGTTTACGTCCTGGGTCCTCTGGACTGCCTCACCCAGGTGTTCTGCATCCTACAGTAAGCGGTGTCCTGTGGAAACAAGAGACTGCTTAAAAATAATTTAGTCTGTTTAAAGGCAGAAAAACGTCTTTCTTTTAAACCGAGAAATGTAGTAGTTGTAGCTTAGTAATTATGGGATGCATAACCTTTTCAGGTTTTTGGGTTATTGATTCTAATTAATGGTTTGAAGTTAGCAGAGAGATAGTCTTGGTTGTACTTTAAAAGTTTGAGTGCTTTCTGGTAAGCAGGGTCACCTTTGTGACATTTCTGAATTCTAACTTGTACAAGCAGCAGATAAAATATGAATTTTGTACAGGCATGTTATTTTCTTTGTTTTTAGCGTTGATTAGTCATTATTTTGGTGGACTCTTCTTTTATAAGATGGCCAAGTTAGAGAATCAGAGGTCAGAAAATGTGGGCTGTGATTATGACATAATCAATAAAATATTTTTCTTGCTTAACTCCATGCATGATTACAGAGGATCTCTATTGTGGTACTTTTTCCCCTTAGATGTTGTTCATATGAAAACGGAATCTTCCTTTTACATTTTGTAATTGGGCAGTTTATTTTTTCAGTTACCTGTTGCAAGGTGGTTAAATAAACATATATGTAAGTGCTCCCAGCTTTACAAAGAAAAATCAATTAAAATGTTAAAATTATCTCCTTCGTTCATATGCAATATTCTTAGGATATCATTATGTTGATGCTTTGAGTGTATGTCATCTTGCATGTTTCCGTGAATTGACCTGTGTTTATTTGAACTCTCACCTTTTTGTAACAGTATCCACTTTTCCTTTAAGAGTTGTTCAGGTAGTGTATAACAGAGACATTTATACCCTTTGGTATAGCTAAATTGAGACACTGATTGAAGCTAATTAAGAATTTTAACATTTGTAATAAAGTATCAAATACTGTCCTACTGTTGCTTAAAGCCCTAAACCTCTGGTATCAGATTTTGTTTACCTACCCCTACCATCGTTCAATTGAATTCTCCATAGAAAAAATTTAAGCCAAGAGGCTGTATCTGGAAAAAAGGAGAAAATGTTAAGAAGAGTCTGACTTTAAAAAAAAAAAAAAAAAAAAAAAGTTTCACTGTTTGAAAACCTTAACTTGGACTTAACGTTGAATTTTTTTACAGGTTGATTAGATTTTTGTAATTTGATTGGAGGTAGTATAGCAACATGAGTTTGAGGCCAGGTGACTTGTGTCTGAATCTCACCTCTGTCATTACTAGCAGAGTGATCTTGGGCAAATTATTTAAACTTGCCATGCCTGGTCTCGGTTTCCCCATCTGAAAAACAAGGAGTTTAATTGCTATCCGTATCTCTTACATGAAGACTTTCAGTTACTTTGTTTCAGTGGCATTGTCAAAATGTCAGAACAATTTAAATCTGCTTCTGTACAGTGATTCTGTGAAGATCAGTAGTGATCTGAAGGTTCTCCATATCATCAGTGGTCTGTCTTCCTTTGGTCTTGATTTTTGAAATGTTTTTGTATCCACAAGTTTATAACATAAATGAGTACCGTGATGAAAATAGGCATCATATATTGTATGTTTACCAAGTGTCAGCCATTGTGCAAAGTTCTTTACGTACACTATCCCACTTTTAAAAATCATACACATGATCATCTTAAAAGCGTAGCAGTCTTCCTTTTAATTGTGTAAGGTCCCACCTCCTTGTAGCACACCCACACACCCCTCAACACACATACATACTCTCTATAATGAGAAGTGAATGAACTATCAGTAGTAGTTTTTTGAGAGAATATGATCCATATAACATACAGGCTTGAGAATCTGTGTGATAAGAGGTGAAATGATAGAAATGAACAGTGGAAGGGAGATACAAATTGAAATCTAAATACCCAGCAGTATGATGTAATATCTCACATGTAGTATCTTAAACATGTGTGCTGCCTTAAGGAAAGATCTTTTTTTGTGTGTGTGTGTGCCTATTACTGATATTCCACTTAGAAAATTCTTGGAAAGCTATTTACGGGCATACCTCAGAGATACCATGGGTTCTGCTCCAGACCACCGCAGTAAAGGAGATATCACAATAAAGCAAGTCATGTGAGTTTTTTGGTTTCCCAATGCATATAAAAGTTATATATACACTATACTGTAGTCTGTTAAGTGTGCAGTAGCATTATGTCCAAAAACCAGTGTACATACCTTAATTAAAAATACTTTATTGCTAAAAAATGCTAACCAACATCTGAGCCTTTAGTGAGCTTTAGTAGTCACATCAAAGATCACTGATTACAGATCACCGTAACAAATACAGTAATAATGAAAAAACTTAAAATGTGGCAGTAATTACCAAAATGTGACACAGAAACACAAAGCGAGCAAATGCTGTTGGAAAAATGGCACCAGTAGACTTGCTCAATGCAGGGTTGCCACAAACCTTCAGTTTGTGAAAACAGTATTTGTGAGGGCCTGTAAGGTGAAGTGCAATAAAATGAGGTATGCCTGTAGTTTGTATTGTGAAAATGCTTTACAATATTTGATATCAAATTACTTACAAATGCGCATAAATAGTATGCAAAATTAAAGAAATATTTATTTGGAAATTAAGAAAATATTTGTAGAGACCATTATGTATTTAGTAGGGAAACTTAGCAAATTGTTAGGCTTAGGTATTCAACTCAATTTTACAAGTCTAATTTCTGTTCAACTAGTAAATATTTAGACATCTTTCATTGTACTTTGGGGGTTTGTTTTCTATTCATCAATACATAATGGCTAATCATTTGCCTAATTTCATGTGAAATTAAAGAAATAGACAAAGAGATTAATAGAAATGACAAAGGTAATGGAATACTGTCATATCAGCATTTTTAAGGGATCATATGGACTCATCTATTTTTCAGAGATGAGAGGAATATTTTGAGTAGATTACCTTGTACTCTTATATAGTAGTTGGAAAAATGTGTGTTGCTGAAAACTTATACATAGTGTTTTAATTTTGTAAACTGAGTAATATTTAAGTATAGTAAACTAGTTTTGTTTTAAAGCAATGCTTTTATAGTTAGTCCATGTTTCATGAGAGCACATTAAAATATATTGTATTTTCTTGTAATAGACTATGTTTTAATATCTTGAGTTCATTCATTGTTTATTGAAACTGCTGTGTGCTAGACAGTTGCTAGATAACGCAGTTACTGAAGCAAGTGCAGTAAAGTGTAACAAGAAGTTAAGTACAGGTGCTATGGAGCAATGTTTGTGAGTTAAGGTACATTGTATTTGAGCTGAGGTTACTTTTGAAGTCTTAACACTGATTTCAAACTCATTCTAATTTGTAACTTCGCGACTTTATTAACTACTTGAGGATTTTAAAAAAATTATTTTTTAAATTTTTGGCTGCGTTGAGTCTTCGTTGCTGCACGCGGGCTTTCTCTAGTTGCAGCGAGCGGGGGCTACTCTTCGTTGCGGTGCGCGGGCTTCTCATTGCGGTGGCTTCTCTTCACAGGGCACGGGCACTAGAGCGCACAGGCTTCAGTAGTTGTGGCACGTGGGCTCAGAAGTTGTGGCTCACGGGCTCTAGAGCTCAGGCTCAGTAGTTGTGGCTCACGGGCTTAGTTGCTCTGCGGCATGTGGGATCTTCCCGGACCTGGGCTCGAACCTCTGTCCCCTGCATTGGCAGGCGGATTCTCAACCACTGTACCACCAGGGAAGCCCCCACTTGAGGATTTTTAAAAACAACTTTGTTATGATTAGTAATTTTTTTTTGTTCTCCTGATACTAAGCATTTAAATGAAAGATAGTTCCACTTAAAATCTTTAATATTTTTTCCTAATTTGACCTGCTTGTGTGCTAAGTAAACTTAATATAGAATTTAAAGAAGGAAGACTCTTCTTTCTATGCAAGCATTTATCATGTAAACAAAAGAAAGATATATACAAATAGTTAGAAATGGATTTGTTTTGAGAGCTTGTTACTTAATACCAACTCTCACAATTGGGATTTTTTTTTTTTTTTTAAGAAACTGCTTTTTAAAAATTTATTTATTTATTTATTTTTGGCTGTGTTGGGTCTTCGTTTCTGTGCGAGGGCTTTCTTTAGTTGGGGCAAGCGGGGGCCACTCTTCATTGTTGCTGCACGCGGGCTTTCTCTAGTTGCAGCGAGCGGGGGCTACTCTTCGTTGCGGTGCGCGGGCTTCTCATTGCGGTGGCTTCTCTTCACAGAGCACGGGCACTAGAGCGCACAGGCTTCAGTAGTTGTGGCACGTGGGCTCAGAAGTTGTGGCTCACGGGCTCTAGAGCTCAGGCTCAGTAGTTGTGGCTCACGGGCTTAGTTGCTCTGCGGCATGTGGGATCTTCCCGGACCTGGGCTCGAACCTCTGTCCCCTGCATTGGCAGGCGGATTCTCAACCACTGTGCCACCAGGGAGGCCCCCACTTGAGGATTTTTAAAAACAACTTTGTTATGATTAGTAATTTTTTTTTGTTCTCCTGATACTAAGCATTTAAATGAAAGATAGTTCCACTTAAAATCTTTAATATTTTTTCCTAATTTGACCTGCTTGTGTGCTAAGTAAACTTAATATAGAATTTAAAGAAGGAAGACTCTTCTTTCTATGCAAGCATTTATCATGTAAACAAAAGAAAGATATATACAAATAGTTAGAAATGGATTTGTTTTGAGAGCTTGTTACTTAATACCAACTCTCACAATTGGGATTTTTTTTTTTTTTTTAAGAAACTGCTTTTTAAAAATTTATTTATTTATTTATTTTTGGCTGTGTTGGGTCTTCGTTTCTGTGCGAGGGCTTTCTTTAGTTGGGGCAAGCGGGGGCCACTCTTCATTGCGGTGCGTGGGCCTCTCACTATCGCAGCCTCTCTTGTTGCGGAGCACAGGCTCCAGACGCGCAGGCTCAGTAGTTGTGGCTCACGGGCCTAGTTGCTCCGCGGCATGTGGGATCTTCCCAGACCAGGGCTCGAACCCGTGTCCCCTGCATTGGCAGGAAGATTCTCAACCACTGCGCCACCAGGGAAGCCCCACAATTGGGATTTAAAATGCTATATTTTTAAAATGAGGAAGATACTGTGGTGTATTGCAAGATAATCTGTCATAAATATATTGTACTTCGATTATGTGCGCACATTATGTCCCTTTAGAAGTCTTTGTAAGCAGTTTTTAGAAAGCTGTTTTTCATTGTAAAGGTATTGCTCGTGGCAGCACCATTGTTTGTAAAGGAAGGTGTCATTGAGCACCTACTATCCTAGGCATTTTACATACTCCATTTAGTTCTCACAGCAGCATAATGAGGGAAGTATTTATTATAGTATGATTATATGATAAATTACAATATTAAACAGCACAGTTATAAGTATTATATAACTTATAATAGAGAAGAGACTTGGAAGAGTTAAGCTACTAGTGCCTGGGGTCACACAGAACACATGATCAAAGGGGTATTTGAATTCACGTCTATGACTAGCAAACCTATACTCCATTAAAAAAATATTTATTTATTTACTTCCTCCCTCCCTCCCTTCCTTCCTTCCTTGGGTCTTCGTTGCTGCGCTGGGCTTTCTCTCATTGCGGCGAGCGGGGGCTACTCTTTGTTGTAGTGCGCGGGCTTCTCATTGCGGTGGCTTCTCTTTGTTGCAGAGCACGGGCTCTACGCGTGAGGACTTCAGTAGTTGTGGCACGCGGGCTCATTAGTTGTGACTTGCAGGCTCTAGAGCGCAGGCTCAGTAGTTGTGGCGTGCGGGCTTAGTTGCTGCACGGCGTGTGGGATCTTCCGGGACCAGGGTTCGAACCCGTGTCCCCTGCATTGGCAGGCGGATTCTTAAGCACTGCGCCACCAGGGAGGTACCCCTATACTGCATGTGGCTGCTCTGTCTCCCTAAAACTCACCGACTTCTTGGATCTTTGTACTCATACACTGTCATCTTACAAGTATACATTTACGTCTGCAGAAGTATGGAATAGTAAAAGAACGTGAAACTATGCTCACTCTTCTTTCAAAAGTAGGAGTTGGAAAGAAAGGAATATAAGAAACCTCCTGGTAATCAGAACATCCCATACGTAAAGTTCTGGTTAATTCCAGTTTCACTGGTAACGACACCTTGTAACCTAAGAACAAGCATAAATAATTAGCTCATTTTCTTGCTGTAACTATTGGCAACTCACATTATGAAGATAACTTGCCACGGGGTGTTTGTGGGGGAACTTAACAATCGTTATTTTAATACTTATATATAGGAGAGAAATGTTTGAAAATATTTGAAATTAACTTTACCACTAAAGTTTTTGTGCTCTTGAGGAATCTTTTAGTATTCCCTCTGTTGGATAAGTTCACTTTGGATTGAAATAGCTAATTTCTTGAAAGTTACTCTAAGTGCTGAGGCTTCAGGAGTCAGTAGGTGTTTATTGTCTAAAATAAAATAGTGTGAAGCATATGGTGAAGAGAGACATAGATCAACTGAGTTGTAGCATGCCCAGGCTCAGATTGTGTTGATGCTCATCAGCGGGGATATTACATAAGGTTTTCTCATATTTAATGGTTATAGAAATATTTTTTTAAAAGAAATAGTCTTTTAATGAAGGCTCAAGTATCTCAGCTTGGAAGTTATTATGAATGCTTTATTTTTTTGTAGATTCTTGATTTATCTGCTTGTTGATTGCTTTTCTGTCTCAAAACTATACCTGAAAAATGCTGTTAGGGAGATCAAGTTCCTAATTTTCAATTGAGTTTTGACATGGAGCCCTTCTCAAATTAGTTTTGAATATATATACGTTAGCTGGCCAGTACTCGTGGTAGGAACAAGTGAGATTGATTTATTTGGGCTTGCCATTGATATCATATTTACAAGGTTTTCGGGGCATTTTATTTACTATTAGAGATGTTATCTTTTTAAATTGTAGAGGATATAAAGTTTAAAGTAGTTTATTTTTCTACTGTACATAAGTTTAAAAATGTCACACTTAGTGTAATGTCAAAATACCTGATATCTTTTATTTTGAAATAACATATTCTTATTCTGCACATATATTTTCTACACATACAGTTCTGAAGAAGCCTCTCGATTGTGATCAGTATTCGTGTTAGATTGTTTTAGTTAAGAAACTTCCATTTGAGTAATTTGAAAGTTAAATTTTATTTTCTTATGATTATTAAAATAAACCTAGCTTTAGTCTCAGTTATTTCCTAGTGAATTAAAAGCTGAACAACCATCAATCCAGTTTAAAGTTAGACTGTCTCTTGATTCATTTGCATATTTTAAACAAATGCTAACAAAAAACATACTGTTGTAAGCCTTACTTGAAGTAGTACTTGCATCTTATTTGTTCTTTTAAATAAATTCTTTGTGATTTTGGATGACACATGGGAAGCTCTTGATGGTACACTGGTTCTCAGTCATGACCGAGCATCTGAATTACTTTTTTTCTTAACAAAAACATTAAGTCAGAATCTCTGGGGATGGGTCTGAGCTCTATTATAAAGTTCCAGTTGGGATTTTTTTTTAACTTCTAAAGTTACAAATTTTTATTTTTTTAAGTAGGCCAAGTATATATGACGACTTCTAGAAAGTTCTTTTTGTAATGGTTTATAGAAAATGATGTACTCTACAACCTTCAGCTCTCTGTCTCAGAAATTATTTTTCAGGAATCTTATTCTTGAAGTTTCGTACACAGGATAATCAAAATAGCCTGAAAAATAAATATATCCTAGAAGAAAACCAAGTCTTTTCAGGTTCCTCAGAAATGCTCTGGTATTGTCACTCTGCTGATGGTCAGGGAAGGTGGATATCAAAGGTGGGGTTGGTTGGTGTTTCCTAATGGTCCTGCATTGTGTCTGAGGCAAATGATGTCCGGGGGTAGGCTGCCACCCAGTTCAGTGTCTCTGAGATTTCCTGTGGTTTGAGCAGTGGCCAAGTGTTCCTACAGGTTGTGGAGTAAGCTTGTGACCCTGACAGACATCGGAAGCACTTGGATGTCTTTCCCTGGGCGATTATGCCAGCCATGGTGAAGTTGTGCCTGCAGGCGATAGTGGGACCATCTGCGGAGGTTTTCCTGGCACTGCTGCTTAGCAACCTGGGTATCCTTGGCTTTTGTCTGGATTTCAGGTGACCCTTGATGTTCCTACAGATTGGGGCTGTCATTTCCACTTACAGGTTGTTACCCAGAGATAGGGCCAGAGCAGGAGCAGATTCATTGTCTAAGCTGAGTACCAGAAGATTCTGAGGGAAGAAGCCTGTGAGCTATGAGATTCACTGTCACTCCAGTCACTGATGGCCAGTATCTGTGTTTTCTCCTGTTCTTGCACTTCTCCCTCAGCATGCTGAGGCTTCCCCGTGGGCTTCCTGAGGACCTGTGGAGAACCTGAGAATTTGCACGGGTTTCTCTTCCTTCCTCTCCAGTGCAGAATCCATCAGTCTTCGGAAGTCAGGGCTTTAGAGGAGGAGGAGTGGCCTAGAGAAGCCTCATTTGGCCTGGTGCTGACTGTTGGTCTTCAAGTTCTGAGCAGGTCGTTCGCTTTTGCACCCTGATGCCATAGCCTCCTCTGCAGGCCGTTTCCCACTGGCATTAGTCCTCTCTCTTTTGTCTATTTTAAAGTGTGTTAAGTCAGATTGTCTTAAATAAACATAAATTTCTCAGTTTTAGATTACCAGATATGTTCAAAAATTATATTGGTTGCTCTTGTCAGAACTGCATTTTTAAATAGAGTATTCCTATAAAATTGGACCTTGCAGAATAGAGTGGAAAATGTTAGATGGGTATACTATTACAAATTATTTTATATACTGTTTGTTCCTAAGTAGAGATACTAATTCATAGAATGATTCTAAATGTTATAGGGCTTCCCTGGTGGTGCAGTGGTTGAGAGTCTGCCTGCCGATGCAGGGGATACAGGTTCGTGCCCCGGTCCGGGAAGATCCCACATGCCGCGGAGCGGCTGGGCCCATGAGCCATGGCTGCTGAGCCTGCGCGTCCGGAGCCTGTGCTCCGCAACGGGAGAGGCCACAACAGTGAGAGGCCTGTGTACCGCAAAAAAATAAATAAATAAAATAAAAAATAAATTATAATAATAGGGAGGGAAGAGGATCTGACATCTGATTCATAGAGAAAGTAATTGACTAAAAAATTTGAATTCTACCAAATGAAATGCTGAGCTGAAAACTGTTCACTGCAGTATCTGCTCTGTCTCCTCAACTCAGGGAGACCGCAGGCTCTGTTCCTGTTTTCTTTCCCTGCACTGTGGCCTGAAATCTGCTGATAGGCAGTATTCGGAGACAATTGTAAACCTCTCCTCATTCATTTTCCTTCTCCCAGAGCTTATAATCCTGTCATCAGGATATTTTGGAGTCTATTCTTAGTCTAATTTTCTAGTCTTATCTCCTGTGCCCCTAAGTAAAGCTTTTACTTCAGCCCGTTATGTTTATTCTTTCAATAAGTGTTTTCTTTAATGCACAAGTAGTACTTTTATATTAATAATACTTTATAACTTTTGCTCAGATATCCTCCTTTCCCCTCCGCATTCTGCCCCCAGTGCTGAAGTTAGCTTAAAATTTAATTTAAAATTTGTTAGCATTTGAGATCTCTGTCAAGTTTCATCTTCTCCATCTTATTGCTATCCCACAGTGATCTGTCCCCTTACAGCATTTAAAGTTTGCCTCAACTAGTTCTTATTCTATTGCCTTTTATAATCGTCTTATAATTATCTCACCTTCCTATAATTATCTTATTTTCCCAGTTCCTTGACCTGAGAACACTAACTTTTAAAATTTCTTTATAATACCTAGTACAGTGCTGTACATATAGTAGGTCACATAAGTGCATATAGGTAGACAAAAGAATGCCCCTTTATCTTTGCAGTGCCTACAATGTATAGGCAAAACCCGAATTCTGGATGAATTTACCCTAACAGCCTGCATGCTGGTAGAGGGAAACTACGGAGCTCATGACACTGTATGTAGGTTCTTGGAAACCAACATACATGGTCATCTGGGCTCTCAGACTTTCTCTGATCAGTTCACCGTCCACTTTCAATAATGATTTACTAAACTTTCTTCACTTTCCTCACACCTCTCTACCCCCCATTACTCTTGTAGAGGAGTTTAGCCTCTTTTTCCAGAGGAGAAGGAAGGCTTCCTGTGGGAAGTAAGTAACTTGCTTTACTCCAGATCTGCAGACATGCCTGCCGTCACATATCCTTCTCTCATTCTCTTCACCTGTGTCTCTGTAGATCATCCCTTCTGAAACCTCTTACCTGTCTCATTTGCATTCCCTTCTATACTTGCTCTCTTCGATTTTCATTTAGATATACTCTGACATCATCTCACCATTACAAAACAAACAAAACAAAAATAACAAAAATCTTTTCAGAACTCCACATCCACTGCTCTGGTTTTCTTTTCTACCCTATATAATCTTTCTCCTTTCTGAACACTCATCCAAAGATTCATCTTTCTTTTTGTTTCTGTACTTCTTCCCAGTCCAGCTTCTACACTATCAGACGACTGAAGCTGTTCCAGGGAGGTGCTGTGACTGCCAAGTTGCTGAGTCCACCTGAGCCTTTCAGCCCTCCATTCTATTTGACTTTCAGCAGCCGACAGGCACAGTTGACCATTCCCTTCTTGAAACACTCCTTCTTGTTTTTTTTTTTGTAACGCCACACTCTTTTGCTTTTCTTTAGAACCTTTGGCTGCTGCTTGTCTGTTTACCAGCTGCTCTTCTACTGCCTAGAATGAAACATGAGGTGCCCCCCACTCTGCCCTAGGACTCCATTCTTTCTTCACTAGCTGCCTTCCTCCAGAGTCATCCCGACTCATGGTTTCACTTACCACCAACATGGGAATAATTATTATATCAGCTAAGGTGCTTTCAGCCGGAACTTACAGAAGAACTTGACTCAAACTGGCTAATGCAAACTTATTCTCTCATCTTACTGGAAGTCCAGAGAGAGGATAGACTCCAGGTGACACAAGCAACAGCTCAAAGGACCATCTTTCCTTTGTCCAGCCCTCAGCATCAGCTTTATTCTCAGGCTAGTTCCCCTCAGGGCGGCAAGAAGGCTGCATCAGTTTTGGGCATCATATTAAGACCTACTGATATTTAGGGGGAGAAGAGGCCTTTTTTTTAGGACTAGGAATTGGTCCTAAATTGGTCCTAAAAGTAGCCCTAGCACACTTCTCCCTCATTGAGTCACATAGCACTTGCTGGACTTGATGTCAGCTGATAAGGAAGATGGAATTACCATGATTGGTGCAGGCTGCTAAATAGCTGCTGGGAGTCTAATCACTGTCTTCTGCTGAGAATTCTTCAGTGGCTTCCATTACCCTTAGGTTAAAGTTTCAAATCCTTTATGAAAGGATTAGCTTATGAAAATCCATGTAATCCGGTCCCTGTGTACTGTGCCACCTGTGGTTATGGCCATGGCCATTTTTAATGCTTATGAGATGGGATTATTTCAGAAAACAATATGCCTTCATAAACCACAACTAATAATTATATTTTTTTAAAGTTTCCTGGAGACTCACTCTCCTCCCACTCCTTCCCACTGTTTGCTCCTTGACCTTAAAATTCTTAACACAGTGTCTGTCCTAGGCAGTCATTACTATCTATTAGAAATGTGAAATGAGACCAGACTTTTTGACACTACTTGTCAGGATTATGGGAAACATGTTTTACCCAAATTAAAACTCATAGTACTTTAGAAACAGACATTGTATTAAAATAACAAGTATTTGGCAACTTAGCTATGGGAAGTGCTGGATTTTTTTGCACACGTCAGTGTCTGCTATTGCTTGTGTCTGCTGTACACATTTCACAGTGTGTAAGATAATTATAAGATTTCAGATTTTCTTGCATAAGTAATACTTTATACACTGTCAGAGATATTATAAGCTTTGTGATGTATATTATAACAGTTCAGTAAGACACTATGAAAAACAAGACAGGAATGTGTGTTCCCCAGTCCTGCCCAGAGGCCATTGCCAGCCTAAATGCCCGCTGTTCTGGATGTTTGACATTAGTGCAGGAGGAGTGCCACGTGTTCTCACCCGTCCTGTGTATTTGCTTTAATCTAGAAAGTGGTTATGTAATTTCTAAGTTCTTTATTCTTTTGCTCATTCATTAAGGTAAAGTAGATGTAGTTAAGTGGGATATGCTCCTTTGTTGCAGTAAAATATCCTTGTATGGACTGCCAAATAATTGAGGGTTTAAACAATTATAGTTGATTCTCATGCATTCAGAATCCAAATAATGGAAAAGTTCAGTTTCAAACTTCGGTCTCATTTCATTAATTAAAGAGATGGTAATTGTAAAGGTAAATGTGTTAGGAAAAAAGAGAGGTCAGTACAGACTGAGAAAGCACCTAGATCTTGCCTGTATAAGTATGTTGTGATTATTAATGTGCGTGAAAGTATAAGCCGTTATTTGAGTTGTCTTCCTTTTAAATTCATTCAAATGTTCATTAAGCAAGACATGTTTCTTTTAGTATAAACTGTTTGCATTGGATAAAATTGACTGATTTTATGTTGTCTCTCTTTGACCTTGAATATGTTCAGCATGGTGCTAATATGTACTCTAATTCATATTCCAACAGTTCTGAAGTACAGAATTGCTATTTGTAATTTTCTTCAGATTTCACATTTACCATTATACAGTCTCCAAATTATGAGAGACTCCTCTTGAAAAACATTTTTTGAGAGATGAAGCATTCTGGTTAACTTAGCATGGGCTGGTATGGTTGCTGTGTAATAAATGAATGGCTAACTTAAAATAATTTTTAATGCAAACATTATATGCCCTATTTCATAGATATCTAAGTTCCTATAAGACAGTGATTGGGTCACTTTAAAATCCTTATTAGGAAATTAATGTTATGAGCTGATTATAGGGGCACAGTAATCCCTGTTCTACCGTGCTGGTATTTATCCAGAGTTGGCTATTTCTAACTGGAACCATCATAAAAACTTCAGTTTTCTTCATCTCCCTACTTAAAATGGTTTTCAGGATGTTTATAATGTCATAAAAATGGTATTCTCAAAACATTTAAAAAGTAAAGATCACATTTTGTTATAATTTCAGTCGATTTTTGTTATTCACTGTAGTTATGTTCTGTAAGGTCACCACAAACACTGAATCAGCCAGTACTGACCCTTTACCCCAGGGGAAATGCAGGGTTCAGTACCTGCAAGCCTCTGGCCACACATTTTTCTAAACCAAAATTTCCAATGAATAGGTTCATTTGCCAACATCCTGGTTAAAAAAAAAAAAAAAAAAAAGTCAGTGTCCAAACATGTTCTCCTACAGAGCACTTTTCCTGTAGAGGATTTGCCTGCAAATTTCATTTTTCACTTGATACCAGCTTTTGAAACCTGCAGGCCAGCCCTAGCTGAGGAGGGTTTAGCATTTTCCTGAACCCTGATGTGATTGTGAATTTCTGTGGCTTTCAGCCTCAGGACAGCGCTGCCTGCTGCACTTTTTATGGATCCAGGAACTTGGCAGCTTTCCTGTCTTCTCTGTAGACAGGTTCCTGTTTCTGGACGTTGGGATGGTTGAGTCTTTAGGAAGCACCTTAACTGGGCCTGAGCTGCGCTCACCAGACACACCAGGGGCATCCCAGCCTTTGAGGCCCAGGAGACAGCACACACCTCAGCACTGTGGGGGCCATTTTAAACAGCAAAAACACCAACTTAAAAAGCACAACAACTCCAGGCACGTGGCCTACATAGAGTTGGAAGAGGACACTGCTTGACGGAGCTGGAACATGAGGGCAAAGCGTTGCCCTGTCCCACCTCGGCTGGCGTGTGTGCCTGTCTGCCAGTAACTGCCAGAAGGCCACGAGTGTTGACTCGGGGTCACAGATTTAGCAAGTAGGTGAATTCACACTGTGGAATCCACAAATAATGACAACTGACTATAGATGCAGTACTAAAGTTCTTCTGTGTCAGGGTTTTTATGATGATTTTCATTTTTGTATCTTTTATTTCATTTTATAAAACAATAAATATTGTGTTGAAATTTCATGGCTACAAATGAAATATAAGAAAATTCCTCTTAGTTTTGAATTCTATTAATTGGACATTTTTTCCCCTGTAATTTTGTCTCTTTTTACAAGCTAGGTAGGGCTTAGTATATATAGGACCTTGGTAAATTTGGCTTTGAAAGAAGGATTAGGAATTTTTTTTCCAGAAAACATTTTATATGATTAAACAAATTAGATGTATTTCAGAGAAATTGAGATTTTATGGGTGAAAAATGTACATTGTTTTGGCATATGTTTTTTAAATATTGAGGAAAGTGGTTGATACCAGGGGCAAAAACTGTAAAGGGAAAGATTGGCAAGTTTGATTACATAAAAACTTAAAACTGAAAAAAACTCATTATAAACAAAGAAGGAAACTGGGACAATATCGGCAACATAAATGATAACCCAAAGCATACTATTGCATCAGGTGTTCATAAAGAATTTTGAAGAATCATTAATAAAATGGCAAACCATATAATAGGAGATAGAGAACACAGTACTTTTCTAAAGAAGAGCTACAAATGTTAAAGGACAAAGCAAAACAAAAAACTTGAAAGATGTTTGACCTCAATGGCAATTTTAAGAAAAACAAAATAGGATACAATTTTTGCACTTTTGGTTTTGGTGAAAATTAAAACGAGACCAAAAAATCTAAAAAGGCTAACTAATAATCCATAATAATTATGATCTAAAAACACACACACTTTACTCAGAGGAGAGCTTCTACCGTCTTCCACCATGACCGAGGTCCTCCCTGGGAGACCATCTGTCATGAGGGTGTTTTCTGATATTTTGGTGGACAACACATTTAGAACAGTTAAAAAAGGAACAAGGAATCCTTTTTTTTTTTTTTGGCGGTACGCGGGCATCTCACTGTTGTGGCCTCTCCCGTTGCGGAGCACAGGCTCCGGACGCGCAGGCTCAGCGGCCATGGCTCACAGGCCCAGCCGCTCTGCGGCATGTGGGATCCTCCCGGACCGGGGCACGAACCCGTGTCCCCTGCATCGGCAGGTGGACTCTCAACCACTGCGCCACCAGGGAAGCCCAACAAGGAATCCTTTGAGAAGTGCATACTAAGAAGAGGTTACTGTGCCACTGAGTGTGAACACTGAGGGAGAAGGTAGAAAATTACAAAAATCAAGCACGTGAATGCAAAAAGCACACCTGTTTGGTTTCCAGCAGTCAGTTTGCCCCCTAGGGGACATTTGGCAATGTCGGGGGATACTCTTGTCATTTGATGGGTAGAGGCCGGTGATGCTGCTAACACCTTACGATGTACAGGACAGCTCCACAATGGTCATCTGGCCCACAATAGCCCCGAGGTGGAGAAGCCTGGTGTAGAGGCAGGCAGGTCCTGTGTACCTCAGGGGCGTGTTGATGTACTGCTGCAGGTGATGCTGACCCTGGGTTGTTAAGAAAATGTGTGTTTGTTATATACAGCACGACGGTTAAACAGGTGTGGACATTTCTAGTACGTGTATGTTAGATTTCCAATCACATTGTTTTAAGAAATTTTTAATGCATAAAAAAATCACTTACTTGGAAGATCTTTATATCTTATTTTTAAGGATAAATTAGGCATTACTGTATTTTAGTGTTTTAACTACATGAGTTACATCACTGTAACTTACTGGAAAATCTTTTTATCTTTTCATGTGACTGCTTTCTTTTTAAAAATTAGTTAATTAGGCTGTTCTGGCTCTGTGTTGCAGCACGCGGATCTTTGTTGCGGTGTGTGGGATCTTTGTTGCGGTACGTAGGATGTTTAGTTGAGGCATGTGGGATCTAGTTACCTGACCAGGGATCAAACCCGGGCCCCTTGCATTGGGAGCACAGAGTCTTAACCACTGGATCACCAGGCACGTCCCCTTCACGTGATTACTTTCTCAACATAAATATGCTAATCACAAATGTGATGATACATGCTTTAGCTTAAAGGCCCTTGAAGTTAAAATAGTTCTCTAACCTTTAGATAATGTGAAAACCATGTATTTGGAAGTATACTGGTGGATTATATTCATTTGGGAGGTAGCATATTTGTGGAGTGGAGAATTTCTCATTGTTTGGTCTGAGTTTTCATAATTTTCCAGGATATGGTTCAGAGTACTTATTTAGTAAAAGCACAAAATAATGAGTCAAATTTAAAATTAAAAAAATACCTTTATATTACTCAATATTTTAGGTTATGTAGGCATAGATCTTTTCATTGGTACTGGGGAGTCAGTGATATGAAATCTATCATTTCTTTGATATTTTTTGCTGGTAGGGGGAGGAGGATATAAAGGCTCAAGTTTGTTTTTTTAACTGAATTTTATAACTTACACTTAATCATTGTTTTTGTTATTAAGGATAAATTACTGTGGACAGTAATGAACATTTGATACCTTTGTCTTGGGAATTTGAGGAAAATAATTTAGATTTAAAATATATGGCAAGATGTTAATTTTGGAAGCATAAAAGGTTCTTATAATTCTACTTTTGTATGTACTTGAAATTTTCCATAATAGTTGTTTTAAAAATCTAGTAACAGTGGAAGCAGACAGGAGCTACTCCCTAGTGGGAAGGGAGCTGGTCTCAGGGAGGGAAGGGGAGACACATTTAAAAATAAGTGATCATGGTTTGAAATTTCCTTTTAAGTTGAAAACTTTTAATAGAAGCTATAAAATAATCCTCTTGTGACTCCTCACATCAACAAAATGACATGTCTGTTGGCTTTGGTGACTGTTTTTAAGTGCACAATTCAGTTGTTTCTAGCACATTCTCAAGGATGTGGAGCCATTACCACTATGTAATTCCAGACAGTTTTCACACCCCAAAAGAAACTTTGAATCCATTAGTACACTTCCCATTTCCCCTTCCTCGACCCAGGCAACCACTCATCTGCTTACTGTCTCCATGGATTGGCCTATTCTGAATATTCATATCAGTGGAGTCATACAACACGTAGTCTTTTGTGTCTGGCTTCCTCACTTAAAATGATGTTTTCAAGGTTCATCCATGTTGTAGCATGTGTCAGTGCTTCATTCCTTTTTATGGCTCAGTAGTACTCCATTGCAGGAATAATATTCCATTGGATATACCATTTTGTTTATCCATTCATCAATTAATGGATATGTGGGTCGTTTTCACTTTTTGGCTATTATGAATGATGCTGCTATGAATATACATGCACAAAGTTTTGTTGGACATAGGTTTTTTTAATTGAGGTATAATTGACATATAACATGTAAATTTAAGGTGTATGTGTTGATTTGATACATATGTATTGCCCTGTGATTACCACCGTAGAGTTAGTTAACACTTCCATCACATAAGTATCATTTCTTTTTTGTGGTGAGAACATTTAAGATCTAGTTTCTTACAACTTTCAAGTGTATAATACAGTATTGTTAACTATAATCACAATGCTGTGCATTAGATCCCCAGAATTTATCTTCTAACTGCAAGTTTCTACCCTTTGACGAACATGCCCCTAATTTTCTTGGGCTGTATGCCTAGTAGAATTGCTGGGTCATATGGCAACAATTTTTCTCCCTTCTTTTGAGGAGCTGCCAAACAATTTTCTAAAGCACCTGTACCATTTTACATTCCCACTAGTGATGTATGAGGATACCAATTCCTCTATATCTTTGTCAACACTTGTCTAGTTTTTCAGTATAGCCATCCAATGAGTGTGAACTAGTATCTCGTGGTTTTGACTTGCATTTCCCTAATGACTAATGATCTGGGCATCTTTTCATGTGCTTATTGGCGATTTGTATATCTTCTTTGGAGAAATGTCTGTTTAAATCCTTTCCCCATGTTTAAACTGGATTGTTTGTCTTTAGTCTGAGAGGTGAGAAACGGTATGTTAAAATGTAGTGTTAAATTACTCTTCTCTAATTATGAGGCAAATTAAGCATCTTTCCATAAGTTTATGGGCCTTTTGTATTCTTTTTCTGTTTTCTGCCTGTCCACATCTTTTGTCCATTTTTTTCTGTTGGGTTTTTGAGCTTTTTCTGAAAGTTGAGGTTATTTACATATTAGTGATATGTAGTTTATGACATAAGTGCAAATATTTTTTATACTTTTACCTATTCAATTTGTCATGTATATTTTTACCTTGGTTTTGCAGTATTTTGGCCATGCAGAGGGCCATAATTGTGTTCATTTGCTTGTTTTTAGATTTTTGTTTTTGGTTTTTGTTGTTATTGGTCATGGTAGTTGAATTTATCAACCTTTCCCTTATTTTTTTAATTGAACTATAGTTGATTTACAATATTGTATTAGTTTCAGGTGTATAGCAAAGTGATTCAGTTATATATATATATTTTCAGGTTATTTTCCATTATAGATACTGAATATACTCCCCTGTGCTATACAGTAAATCCTTGTTGCTTATCTATTTTCTGTATAGTAGTTTGTATGTGTCAATCCCATACTCCTAATTTATCCCCCTCCCCCTCCCTATCCCATTCTGTTGTTTTGCTTCTGGATTTTGAAACACAGGAATGTTTTTTTTTTTTTTCAACTCTTGGTTTTAAAGGAATTTTTCTATGCTTTCTTCTAGTACTTGGCTGGTTTCATTATTTTTATGTGTAGACTTTTGAAACATTAGGAATTTATTCTAGTGTATAGGTGGAAAAATCCAGTTGTCCTAATGTTATTTATTAAAAATCCTTCTTTTCACCACTGATTTGAGCTGTTTCCTTTATCATATATTTCTGTAAACATTTGGGGCTAAATCTGAACTTTCTATTTTGTTCCAGTAGTTTCTGTCTTCTTATGTGCCAGTACCTGACTATGTTAATTGTATATAATTGATTATGTATTAATCCCTGGTAGGGCTAGCTCTTCCTCATTGTTTTTCTTTTTTGGAAATTCTTGCTTATTCTTCCGAATGAAGTTTTACAGAACACTTTTCTAGCTCCAAAGGAAATGGAGTTTTAGAGTGTTTTAAGTGAAATTGCATTAACTTACAAATTAACAAGGAAGAATCAGCATCTTTATGAGTCTATTCAAGAAATGGTATATCTTTCCATTCATTCAGTTATATATCTGTGTTTTTCTGGAGGACTTTATAATTTTTACCATACTGGTTTTCATATATCTTAAGTTTATGAGTAGATATTTCATTTTCTTTTATCTTTTATTATTGTAAATAGGATATATTCTTGTATTATTTCTTCTCTTTGTTGTACATAATATAAAGGCATTGATTTCTGCATGTTAATTTTCTATCCTGTTTTACTAAATTTCCTTATTTGTGTTTTTGCATTCATTCTTCGTATTTTTCTGGATGCATAATCATATTATCTGCAAGTAGACGTAGTTATTCCTCTTTATTCCAATTTCTCTTACTCTGATTTCTTTCTGTTGTGTGATTGCATTGGTAAATACCTCAAATGCAATATTAAGAATGAAGGGCTCCCCTGGTGGCACAGTGGTTAAGAATCTGCCTGCCAATGCAGGGGACACGGGTTCGAGCCCTGGTCCGGGGAGATCCCACATGCCATGGAGCAACTAAGCCCGTGCGCCACAACTACCGAGCCTGTGCTCTTGAGCCTGCGAGGCATGACTACTGAGCCTGTGTGCCACAACTACTGAGCCCGCGTGCCACGACTACTGAAGCCCGCGTGCCTAGAGCCCGTGCTCCGCAACAAGAGAAGCCACTGCAGTGAGAAGCCCGTGCATGGCACCGAAGAGTAGCCCCTGCTCACCGCAACTGGAGAAAGCCCGCATGCAGCAACAATGACCCAACGCAGCCAAAAATAAATAAATTAAAAAAAAATAAATAAATAAGAATGAATATAGTGGAGAACCTTAACTTGTTCTTTACTTCAGCAGAAAATTATCTAATATTTCTCCATTAAGTAAAATGCTGGCTTTTTGGCCAGTATGTGTTTATCAAAGAAGTATCCCTCAGTTCTTAAGTTCTTGAGCTGCTTTTTTTTTTTTTTTAAAACATGAATGGGTGTTGAATCTTGTAAGGTGCTTTTTTGGTACTTACAGAGGTGATCATATTCTTCTTAGCTCTTCTAATATTTTAAATTGTGTTAGTGTATTTCCTAATATCGAACCATCATTGCATTTCTAGAATAATGCATTTGTTTTAATGTGCTGTTTGTTTGCCAAAGTTTTATTTAAGATTTCTGCAAGGATATCTATAAACTTACATGTATTATTTGTTGTTTATAGCATAAACTTGTGTGTTTATTGACTCTAAGATAATTGCTCCGTTTCAGTCTTAGTCCCTGAGATGACATCTTGATGCCTCTCATGCTCTTCCCTAATATGGGACTGGATTCTCTCTGGGTCTGCTGTAGAGCTTTTGGTCCAGGAGTTCCCTTTGCCTCCTTTCTGTGCTCAGTCCTGTTTCGTGGACAATATGGGATCTCCTTTTCCTATGATTAATCTATTGATATTAGTAACTTCCTGAGAAAGAGTGCATAGGACATAGATTTTGGGGTTACCTGCATGTTTGAAAATCTCTATTCAACCTTCACTAGTTGATCATTTGAGTAGGAATTTAGTTTGAAAATAATTTTTCCTTCAAATCTACAAGGCACTTGCCCTTTATTGCCCAGCTTCCACATTGCTGTTGAGAAATTTGATATGTCTTGGTTTGTGACCACTCCCCACTGTAGTGGAAACCTGGAGCTCTTCTTTTCTTTCTTGTATTTGACATTCTAAGTTGATGTGCTTTGGGCCTCCTGCCATTCATGTGCTGGGCACTTGATGGACTCTTTCCATCTGTAAATGCCTATTTTCAGTGCTGAGTACTTTTCTTGAGTTATTTCTTGGATAATTTTCTCTCTTCCAACTTCTTTTCCTGAAACTCTTGTTTTTCAGATATTGTATCACATAAAGTTTTTTCCTCTAGTCTCGGATCTTGCATTTCTCGTCTTTTGGTTCTACTTTATTGGATATTGCCTCAACTTTATTTTCTACTCCTTTAACTGAATTTGTTGTGCATCCTATTAAAAAATTTTCTGAATATTCCTGTTTATAATACCCTATTTATGGTTTCATAAATAGAGTTCCTTTTCCTGCTCTTCAATGATATTAATTATGTATATTTGGAAAATCTTTACTGTTCCTTCATTTTTTATTTTGAGTGTTCCCCTCTTCCCCACCAGGCCCCAACCTTTTCTCTTTGCTTGATATACCTCTTTTCTCTCTTTTATTAAGAAGTGGTTCTCAGCTGTCTGGTGATCCTTGGCTGTAGGTTTATATTTAAGGGTGAGATGCTAGAAAGCTAGTTGAAAATTCTGTGTATGGGTTTTACTGTAGGGATGTCAGGTGGCTAGATAGCTGTTTCTTTAGGTTCCCTCAAATGTTAATGTTTAAAGGCCCTTCCTCGGGATAATTTTATTTTTCCAGAAAGGTCTCACTTGGCCTCTTGGCCTGAGCCTGGAGTTTGGCAGTTGAAAGGGCCTGCCAGCTATTCACAACTCATTATGTAGCTTTTTACTTAACTCCTTGTTTTTAGTCTGTATCTTACCACTACTATTCTGTCATGCTAGGTTCAGTTTCTCTGGTTTAGCTTATTCATAGCCTGTATTCCTGTTACCTCAGGGATGAGGATGGGTAGCTGTTTGACAACCTGATGTTTATTCAACCTCCTAAATTATCCCTGTACCTGCTGCATTCTATTCCCAAATCTTTCTGGAGTTCTAGTGCTTTTCATCACTATTTCCCTATGTAAATTTGATCTTTCTCTGGCCAGAAACTTACAATTCCTATACATATTGTCTTTCTTTGCTTTCTGTGAATTTGTTAGAATTCAACACAAACAAATTCAACAAACAAAGATGTTTGTTTTTGTTTGTTACTTTCAGAGAAGGGGTAGAAAGGTCTTTTACTCTGTCATCTTAAAATCTGTGATCAAAGGATAACCTTCTTGAAACAAATCAGATTATGTTATCCCTCCTACTCCCCTGAAGTTCAAAATCCTCTCAATTGCTGCCCATTGAAATTATGTGGAAATTCACACTGGTTATTCTGGACTTTGGATCCCGTGTGGTCTAATCTTAGCTTCTGCCTCTTAGCCTCTGCCTCTCTGCCTCTTTTCACACTACAACTCTCCTTATTTACTACATTCTAGCCAGTCTTTTCTGCCCCTCAAATATACCAAGTTCTTTCTCACTGTGGCCTTTGCATGTGTTTTTCCCTTTGTGTGGCTTGCTCTTTTTCATCATTCAAGTCTTACCTCAAATAGAGTCTCTTTAACTTCCTATGATAGTTAGGATTGGTTAGGTCATGCTGTGATAACAGGCAGCCTCCACATCTCAGTGGCTTCTTGAATGAACAGCATTCCCTTGCTCATCTGACATGTTCCTCACTGATTGACTGGGAGCTCTGCTGTGTGTTGTTCTCATTCTGGGATTTAGGATGACAGAACAGCCACCATCTGGAGCCATCACCATTGCCCATGGCATAAAGAAAAATAAAGCATAGCAAATCACAGATTCTAAATCTTCCCAAGTGGAAGTGGTGTAAATCCCATTTACTCAGATTCCATTTGCCAAATCTAGTCACATGGCCAAACCTAATTTCAGGGCAGTGGGGAAGTGCAGTCCTACCAGTGCCTAGGACAAGAATTAGAAATATTTGATGATGAACAATACTAATGACTACCATAGCAACTTTGACCAACCAGTGTAAAAGAACAGTGCTAGGGTTCTCCGGAGAAACAGAACCAGTGGTGGACCCCCTCTCCCCGCAACACACATATGCACATGGAGATTTATTGTGAGCACATGGAGATTTATTGTGAAGAGTTTGCTATGTGTTTATGGAGGCTGAGAGGTCCCATGGTGTGTAGCTTGGAGACATAGGAAAGCTGATGGTGTAGTGTCTGTCAGAGTCTGAAAGCCAGAGGAGCTGATGGTATACGTCTCAGGAGAATATGAGATGAGGTGACCCAGCACAAGCAGTAAGGCAGGGAAAAAAGGGCAAATTCCTTCCTCCTCCACCTTTTGTTCTATTCAGCCCCTCAATGGATTGGATGAGGCCCACGCACAGTGAGGGAGGAAATCTACTCTTCTGAGTCTACTGATTCAAATGTGAATCTCATCCAGAAATACTATCTAATCAGCTATCTGGGCACCCTGTGGCCGGTGAAATTGACATGTACAGTTAACCATCACAGTAGCTCTCCCCATTGCCTGTTATTTTATTATTTTCCTTCTTTTATTTTCTTCATACGATTTATCACTCACTATCTGATTTCATCTTACTTGTTTTTATGTTTATGTTTTGTCCACCTATATAAGTGCAGGAACCTTTCTGAGTTGTCCACCGCTATATCCCAGTTACCTAGAGTAGCACTTAGCAAATAGTAGGTACTCATAAACAATGGATACATGATGACTAGATTGATTCTTTGATTCTTTTTTTTTTTTTTAAATAAGTACAATAATGACAGCATTTTCCACTAAAGGGACTTCATACTTTCATAAAACTACTTCCATCTTCTAGTTTCTTTAATATCCATTGAACAAAATAAAGTATGCTTTTAGTATGAATTGCTATAGACAACTGAGAGGAGTTTCTTTTAATAATTTTTAGGTATTTGAAACATTTTAGAAAAAGTCGTTAAGAAATCACCACCATTAATCAGTATAAAACAAAGTTATGATAAAAAAAGTTATGCTTGTAATTTTATGAACTTCTAATTGTAATATTGATTTATTTAGGTCACTGATTAAAAAAAACTTCCTTGACCCAACAATATGGAAAAACAAAATTAGGAGTGTTGGCTAAAAGCAAATACTTTCAGGGAGTTCCCTGGCGGTCCAGTGGTTAAGACTCCATGCTTCCAATGCAGGGGGCATGGGTTCGATCCCTGGTCGGGAACTAAGATCCCACATGCCGGGTGGCGTGGCCAAAAAATTAATTAAAAAAAAAAAAAGCAAATATTGGGTTGGTCAATATTCAAAATTGGGTTTCCCAAACGAACTCTTTGGCCAACACAAAACTTTCACCTCTTAGCTATGTAATGTTTTTATGGCATACTTGTTTATTTTCTATAAGGAGAGAGACATTTGTGTTAATCATAATTTTCATTACAAGTCGTTAAAAATAAAAACAACCTTTTAACCTACATCTTTTCAGTTCTTTTTGTCTTTGTGGAAATGAATAGTTACTAGCTTTACTCCCTTCGTTTTCAGATGACATTCTCGCTTATGAAAGAAAAATTTGTTCTGTGAATAAAAAAGTTGTCACATTTTGGAAGGTTTAAGCTTTATGTAGTAACAAGCTGCTTTTTGTTAGAAGTGTAAAATTTTAATAGAAGAATTTTTGCAAATTGGTATTCATTAGGTTTGCACGCATTATCCACTTTGGTTAAAATTAAATTACTTAGGGAAAGCAGAAAAACTAACAGATTTCGTAATATAGTTCTAAAATTTTGTTTGTTTAGTAAATTGTTTATAAGATCAGTTACACCCAAATCTCTTCCATAATTTGATTCATTGCAGACTTCCATTTTTATGGAGAAATGTGCTGTAGATGGCAAAGCTGTACATTAGGTCATTTTTTTATATGTGTTCATGTGTTTTTGATGTGTTCAAAATGCAAAAAAAATTTTTTCATTTGAAACGTAGATGACATGTAATGTATTAGTTTTAAGTATACAACATGACTTGGTATACCTATGTATTGTGAAATGATTACCATAGTAAGTTTAGTTAACTTCCATCACCTCACATAGTTATGTACATTTTTTCCTTGTTGTGAGAACTTTTAAGATTTACCCTATTAGCCACTTCCAAATATATAATACATTATTGTTAACTGTAGTCACTGTGCTGTACGTTATATCCCCAGAACTTATTTATCTGGAAATATTTAACTGGAAACTTGTACCCTTTGACCACCTTTACCCATTTTTCTCCCACCTTCGCCTGCCTCTGGCAACCACCAATCTGTTCCCTATTTATATGAGTTTGGTTTTTTTAGATTTCACATATAAGTGAGATCATACATTATTTGTCTTTCTCTGACTTATTTAGCTTAATGCTCTCAGGGTCCATCTATGGTGTCACAAAAGACAGGATTTCTTTCTTTGCTATGTCTGAATAATATTCCATTGTATATACATACCACATCCTCCTTTTTCATCCATTCATGAACACGTACGTTGTTTCCATCTTTTGACTATTGTGAGTAATGTTGCAGTGAACATGGGGGTACAGATATCTCTTTGAGATAGAGTTTTCATTTCCTTCAGATAAATACCTAGAAGTGTAATTACTGGATCTTATGGGAGTTCTATTTTTAATTTTTTCTTTTCCATTATGGTTTATTACAGGATATTGAATGTAGTTCCCTGTGCTTTACAGTAGGACCTTGTTGTTTATCCATTCTATATATAATAGTTTGCATCAGCTATTCCCAAACTCCCAATCCATCTTCCCCCACCCCACCTCCCCCACCCCACCTCCCCCTGGGCAACCACAAATCTCTCTATGTCTGTTTCACAGATAAGTTCATTTGTGTCATATTTTAGAATCCACATATAAGTGGTATCATATGGTATTTGTCTTTCTTTTTCTGACTTCTCTTAGTATGATAATCTCTAGGTCCATCCATGTAGCTGCAAATGACATTATTTCATTCTTTTTTATGGCTGAATAGTATTCCATTGTATATATACACCACATCTTCTTTATCTATTCATCTGTTGATGGACATTTAAGTTGCTTCCATGTCTTGGCTACTGTAAATAGTGCGGCTGTGATCATGGGGGTGCATGTATCTTTTTGAATTAGAGTTTTCTCTAGATAATATGCCCAGGAGTGTGATTGCTGGATCATATGGTAATTCTGTTTTTAGTTTTCTGAGGAACCTCCATACTGTTTTCCATAGCGGCTGCACCAATGTACATTCCCACCAACAGTGTAGGAGGGTTCCCTTTTCTCCATACCCTCTCCAGCATTTATTGTTTGTAGATTTTTTAATGTTGGCCATTCTGACTGGTGTGAAGTGATACCTTATTGTAGTTTTGATTTGCATTTCTCTGATAATTAGTAAAGTTGGGCATCTTTTCATGTGCTTATGGGCCATCTGTGTGTCTTCTTCAGTGTCTGTTAAAGTCTTCTGCCCATTTTTTGATTGGGTAGTTTTGTTGTTATTGAGTTGTATGAACTGTTTGTATATTTTGGAAATTAAGTCCTTGTCAGTCACATCATTTGCACATATTTTCTCCAGTCCATAGGTTGTCTTTTCATTTTGTTTATGGTTTCCTTTGTTCTGCAAAAGCTTTTAAGTTTGATTAGGTCCCATTTGTTTATTTTTGCTTTTATTTCTTTTGCCTTGGGAGACTGACATAAGAAAACATTGATACGATTTGTGTCAGAGAATGTTTTGTCTATGTTCTCTTCTAGGAACTTTATGGTGTCATGTCTTATATTTAAGTCTTTAAACCATTTTTTTTTTTTTTTTTTTTTTGCGGTACGCGGGCCTCTCACTGTTGTGGCCTCTCCCGTTGCGGAGCACAGGCTCCGGACGCGCAGGCTCAGCGGCCATGGCTCACGGGCCCAGCCGCTCCGCGGCATGTGGGATCCTCCCGGACCAGGGCACGAACCCGCGTCTCCTGCATCGGCAGGCGGACTCTCAATCACTGCGCCACCAGGGAAGCCCTTTAAACCATTTTGAGTTTATTTTTGTGTGTGGCATGAGGGAATGTTCTAACTTCATTGATTTACATGTGGCTGTCCACCTTTCCCAACACCACTTGCTGAAGAGACTGTCTTTTCTGCACTGTATATTCTTGCTTTGTTTGTCAAAGATTAATTGACAGTAGGTGTGTGGATTTATTTCTGGGCTACTGATCCTTATGTCTGCTTTTGTGCTAGTACCACACTATTTTGATTAATGTAGCTTTGTAGTAGTGTCTGAAGACAGGGAGCGTTATTCCTCTAGCTTTGTTCTTTTTCCTCAGGATTGCTTTGGCAGTTCTCGGTATTTTGTGGTTCCATATAGATTTTGGGATTATTTGTTCTAGTTCTGTGAAAAATGTCATGGGTAATTTGATGGGGATTACATTAAATCTGTAGATTGCTTTGGGTAGTATAGCCATTTTAACAATGTTAATTCTTCCAATCTAAGAGCATGGGATATATCTTTCCATTTCTTTGAATCACCTTCAATTTCCTTTATCAATGTTTTATAGTTTTCAGCATATAAGTCTTTCACCTCCTTGGTCAGGTTTATTCCTAAGTTTTTTTTTTTTTTGATGTGCTTTTAAAAGGGATTAAAAAAAATTTCCGTTTCTGATATTTCATTGTTAGTGTAAAGAAATTTAACAGATTTCTGTATGTTAACATTGTATCCTGCTACCTTGCTGAGTTCCTTTATCAGTTCTAGTAGTTTTTGTGTGGAGTCTTTAGGGTTTTCCGTATAGAGTATTGTGTTATTTACATATCATGACAATTTTACCTCTTTCCTTTCCAATTTGGATATTTTTTTACTTCTTTTTCTTGTCTGATTGCTGTGATGAGGACTTCCAAAACCATGTTGAATAGAAGGGGTGAGAGTGGGCATCCTTGTCTTCTTCCAGAATTTAGCGGGAAGGCTTTCAGCTTTTCACTGTTGACTATTATGTTGGCTGTGGGTTTGTCATAAACAGTTTTTATAATGTTGAGATATGTTCTCTCTATGTCCACTTTGATAAGAGTTTTTATTATGAATGGATGTTGAATTTTATCAAATGCTTTTTCTGCCTCTATCAAGATGATCATGTGGTTTCTTGTTGTTGTTGATGTGGTATATCACATTGATTGATTTGCATGTGTTGAACCATCCTTGTGACCCTGGGATGAATCCAACTTAATAGTGGTGTATGATCTCTTTTATGTGTTGTTGGATTCAGTTTGCCAATATTTTGTTGAGAACTTTTGTGTCCATCTTCATCAAAGATATTGGCCTGTAGGTATGATCTCTTTTATGTGTTGTTGGATTCAGTTTGCCAATATTTTGTTGAGAACTTTTGTGTCCATCTTCATCAAAGATATTGGCCTGTAGTTTCCTGTTTTTTTTTTTTTTTTGCGGTACGCGGGCCTCTCACTGTTGTGGTTTCTTCCGTTGTGGAGCACAGGCTCTGGATGCGCAGGCTCAGCGGCCATGGCTCACCGGCCCAGCTGCTCCGCGGCATGTGGGATCTTCCCGGACCGGGGCACGAAGCTGTGTCCCCTGCATCGGCAGGTGGACTCTCAACCACGGCGCCACCAGGGAAGCCCTTCTTTTTTGGTAGTATCTCTGTCTGGTTTTGGTATCAGGGTGATGGTGGCTTCATAGAATGTCTTTGGGAGTGTTCCCTCTTCATTCTTTTGGAAGAGTTTGAGAAGGATCAGTATAAATTCTTCTTTGTGTGTTTGGTAGAATTTTCCAGTGAAGCCATCAGGTCCTGGACTTTTGTGTGCAGATCTGTAGGTGCAGATCCACTGAAGTCAGGTACCAGGACCGCAGTAGTCTTGTACCTGGACCCACTGTGGGACCTATGGAAGCAGCCCAGACCCCAACCCCGTCCCTGTGCATGCACACCCACAAAGCCTACAGCTGCTAATGCCGGACTTGCTCCAGGCACCAGTGCACCCATAGTCCACTCGGCTGTCCCACAGGTGCTGAGTTTACAAAGCCGGCCATGGTAACGTAAACCGTGGAGCACATAGCTGTGGGGAGAGGGCTCTGATTTCAGCCCTGCTTCTAAGTCATGTGGCCCCTGGGGATGGGCTCTGAATTCAGTCCTGCCTCCACGTGTGGGCAACCTGCTGGCGCTTGTGAACTCCCAGAGCTTGTAGAGGTGGTGCCCTGCCTGCTGGGAGCATGCAAAGAGGCTGCTATGGCAGGCCCGCATCCCTTTTGCATGCCCCTTAATAATGGCGCTTCACCTCTATGGTGGGCCCAGGCGTCATCCATGTACACACCCTGGTTGCAGCCTGTACCACACTCCAGCCCCTTCAGGCTGTCTCCATGCAGCCAACCCCAGTCCTCTCCCCGGGTCTGTCCTCTGAAGCCCTAGTTTCAGCACCCAACCGCCTTGCACACCGGCAGACATGCATCTCCGGCTGGGGAATGCACCAAGGGGCATGGACCATCTATGCTGGTCTCTCTCTGTTCTGCCTGCTACAAACCCATTGCTGTGCTCTTCTCTGAATCTCCGAAGCTCCCTTTTTGTCCCAGCTGATCTCCCCGCTGGTGAAGGGGCTTCCCAGGGTGAGGGAACCTTTCTTCTTTTACAGTTGCAGGTCCCATCCCAATTCTTTTTTTTTTTTCCTTTTGTCCCACCTGGTTACGTGGTGATCTTTCTTGCAGTTTTGGTTTTATGAGATTTTCTTTCAGCGTTCAGCAGGTGTTCTGTGAGAATTTTTCCACATGTAGATACATATTTTTATTTTATTTTATTATTATTTTTTTTTATGTAGATATATTTTTGATGTATTTGTGGGAGGAGGTGAGCTCCAAGTCCTTCTATTCTGTCACCTTGCTTGCAGCCCTATTTTTAATTTTTTGAGAAACTTCCACACTATTTTCCATAGTGATTGCACCAATTTACATTCCCACCAACAGTGCCCAATTGTTTCCTTTTCTCCATATCCTTGCCAATAGTTGTTACTTCTTGTCTTTTCAATAATAGTTATTCTAATAGGTGTGTGGTGATAATCTCATTGTGATTTTGATTTGCATTCCCCTGATGATTAGTGATATCTAGTAACTTTTCATGTACGTGTTGGCCACCGATATGTGATCTTTAGAAAAATGTCTGTTGAGATCATCTGCCTATTTTTAAATTGGACTTCTTTTTTGTATTGAGTTTTATGAGTTTTTGTATATATATATATTTTCTTTTTTTGGCCACGCCACGTGGCATGTGGGATCCTAGTTCCCCCACTGGGGATCAAACCCACGCTCCCTGTATTGGAAGCTCAGAGTCTTTAACCACTGGACCATCAGGAAAGTCCGAGTTTTTGCATATTTTTGATATTAATGCCTTATTGTATATGATTTGCAGATATTCTCTCATTCTGCAAGTTACTTTTTCATTTTGTTGATGGTTTTATTTGCTGTGCAGAGGCTTTTTAGTTTGATGTAGTTTCACTTATTTTTGCTTTTGTTGCATTTGCTTTTGGTTTCAAAATCATTGCCAAGACAGATGTCTAGGAGCTTACCCCCTATATCTTTCTAGAAGTTTATGGTTTCAGGTCTTATGTTTGAGTCTTTAATCCATTTTGAGTTAATTTTGTGCATGGTATAAGATAGTGATCTAGTTTCATTCTTTTGCATGTTCAGTTTTTGAGACTGTCGTTTCCCCATTGTATATTCTTGGTTCCTTTGTCATATATTAATTGACCATATGTGCATGGGTTTACTTCTGGGCTCTCTGTTCTGTTCCATTGATCTCTTGTGTCTGTTTTTATGCTAGTACCCTACATTTTGTTACCATAGCTTTGTAATATAGATTTTGTCTCTAGTTAAGATTTTTTCTTCAAGTTTTATTAAGAAATAGTTGACATACAGCACTGTATGAGCTTAAGGTGTAAGCATAGCTTATAGCATAGTGATTTGACTTACATATATTGTGGAATAATTACTACAAGGTAAGTTAACATCCATCATTTCATATAGAAAGAAAAAAAATTGTTTTCCTTGTGATGAGAACTCATAGGATCTATTCTCTTAACGACTTTCAAATATTCAGCAGTGGTTAGCTATAGTAATACAATCTGAAATCTGGAAGTGTGATGTCTCCAGCTTTGTTCTTCAAAATGGAGAAATTTTTAATTACCCAATCTGCACCCTAAATTTCTATTCAAATAGACTTTTTACCTCCCCAGTTAGGTTCTGGCATTACTGAATTTGTATTGATCTCAATAATTTTATGGGATTGCCAAAAAACGAGTGCTTTCCTTAGGATTCTGTAGATTTAAAAATGTTAAGAAATCTTTTAAATATGATGAGAACTATTAATTTGCATATAATATGTTACTAGTAAAGGCTGATTACTTCTCTTGCTTGTATTCATCTTCTGGATTTCCAGAAAGTTTATACATTCCTTCTCTCTCATGTGTAGTCAACCTTAGCCTGTCAAGTGAATACTCTTACTGGATCTCAAACATTTTCAAGTCTTTTATATTTGAAATAAAAATTCAGGGCTTCCCTGGAGGCTCAGTGGTTGAGAGTCCGCCTGCCGATGCAGGGGACACGGGTTCGTGCCCCGGTCCGGGAGGATCCCGCGTGCTGCGGAGCGGCTGGGCCCGTGAGCCATGGCCGCTGAGCCTGCGCGTCCGGAGCCCGTGCTCCGCAGCGGGAGAGGCCACAACAGTGAGAGGCCCGCGTACTGCAAAAAAAAAAAAAAAAAAAAAAAAAAAAAAAAAATTCTAACCTGGCTTTGTCAGAACACGATGAAGTGAACATGTATTCTTACCTGAAACCCTATTGAAATGAGTAAAAATACCTAATCCTATAAGAACAAAAAGAAAGAGATAGACTAGAGCACAGAAGAGATGTCATCAACATTTTAGAAACTGGAAAGAAGGTGGATGAAGTGTTTTTGATTTAGCAGTCTGGATAGCTAAGTGCCTGCAGAGGGAAGGACCAAGAAACATGCCAATTTGAGTCTCAAAATCCTGGAAATCTCAAGAATTAGAAGTGCTTTGTCCCTCTGGTGGCAGGGCAAGTAGTGTGTGTGGTGGGGCTGTAAGAGTAGGGTGATTCATCCTAGTGTGTACAGTTCTATTTCCAGCTCCCTCCTCCAGCACCTTCATCCATGTCACTACCCTGTCCTGTACTGAGAAGTCTTGAAGTGTATTTTCTGTAAAGGGCACCCAGAGCAATTGTGAAGTAGTCCCACCTGAAAATGGGTGATACCCCATTAAAAACAGGGGTATTAGGAGGAAGCTTAGACTTCCACTTCCGGCCATGATGGGGGAACTGGTACCAGCCTTGCATTCCCATCATAAACAGTTTTGAAGCTGGATGAGATATATGAGTTCCTAGGCACTGGATAGTAGGCAATGTAAGACTGTGAACCCTGAGGTGAAGAAGCTTAGGAGGTGAATTCCACAATCACCCTGCTCTTTGTGAAAACTGTCCTGATGGAGCCAAGCAGAGGCTGAGGTTCCTGGGAGCTGAGGAGGCAGGTTAAGGTTTGGAGCAGTTGAATGTGTTGGTCAGTGCATAGAGAGGAGGAAACTGCTCATCTTAGCTGTGGACATGTTTGGGTTCTCCTAATAGTTTAATCATTGATACTGATTTAATCAGAGGTAGGGGTCTAACTTTCTTGAAAAGTTAAAAGGAAGGGTGTATGTGTGTGGGGGAGGTGTGTATGCGAAAGAGATTAAATGACATAGAGCAGGTAATCAATAAATAAGGGTAGGATAATTGTGTTATTTGTATATACTGAGGTAAGTACCAAAAACAGAACTAAAAGTGATTGCCTCAGGGTAGCAGAGTTGGGGTAGCAAGGGGTGGGACTATTTAATTAAAAAAAAAAAATCGTGTGCGTGTATTATTTTAGTTTAAATGAGAATAAAATTTGAATAAACCACAGACCTTCAGGTGACCTCTCATCTCTTTCCAGCTACTTCTCCATCTGCCTCCTTCCCTTTTTTTTGGTCAGTCTTCTGGAGAGAGTTCTGTTCTCTATTTCTCTGCCTCCTACTTATTCCTTAACCCTCTCCAGTCTGGATTGGGGCTCTATTACTTCACCAGAGCAGCTCTTGTTATAGTCACCAGTGACCAACATTTTGCTAAATCTAGTGGACATTTTAAATTCTTTTTGCTTTTTGACTTAGCAGCAGCAGTCTGCACTTCTTGAAATTCTGTCTTCACTGATTTAAGAGGGCTCTCCTAGATTTGCTCCTACTTGTTTGGTCATGCATCCTCTCCCTAGGTTAAATGTCCTTTATCTAATCATTAGATGTTGGGTTCCTCGAGACTTGATCCATGTTCTCTCTCTACCAAGTTCTCTTGGGTAGTCTAATCCACAGTGATGGTTTCAGTTAGTGCACTTATGTAGGTAACTCAGATAGTTGTATCTTCAACACTTGTTCTCAACTTCTCTGTGCCCTCTCTCCATATGCCTATCTGATATCTCCCCTGGTATGTCTAAAAGATAATCAGAACTTTGTAGGCCCCCAAACCAATGCACACACCACTACCTTCTGCAAACTTGGTCTTCATCCTAAATTCCTTATCTCAATTGAAAACACCCCAATACAACATGCTGTGTAAGCCAGAAACCTTGACACTTACTTCTCTCTCATTCCTAGTCCAAAATTAAGTGCTGGTGATCTTTTCTCCTCTCTGATACATTCTGCACACTGTAACCAGGGCAACTTAAAAAACCCATTATTTTCCACAGCTCCTGTTGGTCTTCCTTTTCTTTTGCTTCTTTTTATCAGTTTTCTTCCCTTCCCCCCCTTCCTCTCCCTCCATCCTTCCCCTTCCCTCTTTCCTTCCCCTACCTTCCCCTCCACTTTGAAATATATACTTTGTACTGAATCCCTGGCATTTGATTGTTAGATCTGTAAATGAACCAGATTCCTTCTTCCTTTTTAACCTTTTGTGAAGTCAGATTTGCTCTTCCTGGTTGTAGATGGCCATAGCTCAAATTCACAAATGGAATATTTTATTTCCTTTCCTGGGTAATAGCAACTGGGGAAGATCTTCTATGAAAATGGTGGGGATGAGGATTTGTGATAGGAACGAGAGGACTGTTTTCAGGTTTTGTTCTGAATGTGGCCATTGATTTCATGAAAAACCAAGAGTAAACACAGAGGCATACAATTTGTTACATTAAAAATCTTTCTTCTTGTAAACTACACATAATGTAAAATTTACCATCTTAAAACCATTTAAAAATGTATATTTCACATTCACATTGTTGTGCAGTCATCCATCCCTATAACTCATTTAAAGTTGTAAAACTGAAATCCTATACCTATTAAATAATAACTCTCCGCTCTCTCCCCAACCCCTGACAACTACGATTAAACTTTCTGTTTATGATTTTTACTGTAAATACCTCATGTAAGTGGATCATACAGTGTTTGTCTTCTTTTGACTGGCTTATTTCACTGAGTATAATGTCCTCAAGGTTCATACATGTAGCATATTGCAGAGTTTCCTTCATTTTTAAGGATTAGTAATATTCTGTTGCGTGTGTAGACCACATTTTGTTATCTATGCATCCATTGATGGACACTTGGGTTGCTTCCATGTTTTAGCTGTTACGAATAATGCTGCTATAAACATGGGTGTACAAATATCTCTTTGAGAACCTACTTTCAGTCCTTTTGGGTATATACCCAGAAGTGGAATTGCTGGATCATATGATAATTCTATTTAAAATTTTTTGAGAAATCACCATACTGTTTCCACAGTAGCTGCACCATTTTACGTTCCCACCAACTGTACAAGAGTTGCAGTTTCTTCACATCCTTGCCAATTCTTGTTGTTTTCTGTTTTTTTGATAGTAACCATCCTAATGGGTGTGAGGTGGTATCTCATTGTAGTTTTGATTATTCTAATAAATCCATTACATTTTTAAAGTGAGAGTCTTTTAAATTATCTGATCCATTTACAGATCTAACAATCAAATGCCAGGGATTAAGTATAAAGTATACATTTCAGAGGCTTCATTTTTCCATTTAGGCATGGAATATCAGGTCTTAGAACATAAGGCCAAAAGATTAAATGAACCCAAAGCACCTTAGTTTGAGGTTTTCCAAGTAAGAGCTGTTTGGTGGGCAGATCATAGTTTCTGGAGGCTCCTGACATCCTCACTTGCCACCGTGTTTTGAGCCCACATCTCCTTTCTTTGTGGTGCATTTCAGTTTTAGTGACTAGAGGAAGGGAAGCATCACTTAAAGAATAGATGTACTATTACGTTAATTGGAAATTTCTTGAAAACAGAGCCTGCATTCTAGTTGAAGGAGTATAAAATACACAGATAGGTGGAGGACAAACACATTGATTTTCATCACCATTCCATAATTGCCCTCCAATCTGTTGTGGTAAGGTTTGATTGATTTTTTCCCACCATGGTGATAATCTCATTGACCCAGCATTGTTTATGGAGAGTTGTCTTAAATCTGTTGCTCTGCTGTGCCATCTTTGTCACATAAATCAGGTGTCCATATATGTATGAGTGTATTTCCAGATTCTCTGTTCCTTCTCATGAATTTATATGAGTGTTCTTATTCCTATTGGACACTGCCGTATTAATTACTGTAGCTTAAATAAATCTTGATATATGATATCAGATCTTCCAATTATATCTTGTTACTTATTTGTTAGTCATATCTTTTTTTGTTCCTGGTTGTTCTTGGCTGTTTACATTTCTGTATCAACTTCTGAATCAGTTTGTTAATTTACACAGCAAAAATTCCACTAGCCTATTGATTGGAATTGAACTGAATTTGTGAATTAGTTTGGGGAAGAATTAACATTTTTTTACCATATTAGTTTTCTAATCTATGAATATGTTGTATTTTTCTATTAGGTTATTTTTACTTTTTCTCAATAATGTTTTAAGGCTTTCTGAATAGAGATCTTGCATATCTTTTGTTTAGATTTATTACTAGATCTGACTTCTAGGTAACATTGTAAATAAAATTTTAATTTTTTTCGTTTACTCATTGTTCATTGTTAGTATACAGAAACAAATAATTCTTTGTATATATCTTATATCCACTTATATTATTGAAGTCACTTATTAGTTTTAATAATTCATCTGTAGATTTTTGGGGGATTTTTCTATAGATAGAAATATGTCATCTCTGAATTATGGTAGTTTTAATTCTGCTTTTCCAGTCCATATGTATCATTTCTTTTTCTTGTCTTACTGCGCGGACTAGGTCCTCCAGTACAATTTTAATTTATTTATTTATATTTTGGCTGCGTTAGGTCTTTGTTGCTGTGTGGGCTTTCTCTAGTTGCATTGAGCGGGGGCTGCTCTTTGTTGCAGTGCGTAGGCTTCTCATCGCAGTGGCTTTTCTCGTTGCGGAGCACAGGGCTGTAGGTGTGTGGGCTCTGTAGTTTGCAGCAGGTGGGCTCTAGAGCACAGGCTCAGTAGTTGTGGCGCACGGGCTTAGTTGCTCCGCTCTCCGCGGCATGTGGCATCTTCCCGGACGACGGCTCCAACCTGTGTCCCCGGCATTGGCAGGTGGATTCTTAACCACTGCGCCACCAGAGAAGTCGCTCCAGTACAATTTAAAAAATTTTTTTTACTTTATATTGGAGTATAGTTGATTTACAAAGTTTTGTTAGTTTCAGGTGTACAGCATAGTGATTCAGTTATACGTGCACATATATTCTTTTCCCACATAGATTATTACAGAATATTGAGTAGAATTCCCTGTGGTATACAGTAGGTCCTTGTTGATTATCTTTTTAATAGTAGTGTGTATATGTTAATCCCAAACTCCTACTAATTTATCCCTCCCCCAACTTCCCCTTTGGTAGCCATAAGCTTATTTTCTAAGTCTGTGAGTCTGTTTCTGTTTTGTAAATAAGTTCATTTGTATCATTTTTTTTAAGATTCTACATATAAGTGAGATCATATGATACTTGTCTTTATCTGACTTATTTCACATAGTATGATAATCTGTAGGTCCATTCATGTTGCTGCAAACGGTATTATTTCATTCTTTTTTTATGGCTGGGTAATATTCCATTGTATATATGTACCACATCTTTTTTTTTTTTTTTCCGGTATGCGGGCCTCTCATTGTTGTGGCCTCTCCCGTTGCGGAGCGCAGGCTCCAGATGCACAGGCTTAGCGGCCATGGCTCACGGGCCTAGCCGCTCTATGGCATGTGGGATCTTCCCGGACCTGGGCACAAACCCATGTCCCCTGCATCAGCAGGCGGATTCTCAGCCACTGCGCTACCAGGGAAGCCCTATGTACCACATCTTTATCCATTCATCTATCGATGGACATTTCGGTTGCTTCCATGTTTTGGTTATTGTAAGCAAGGGCTGCAGTGAACATTGGGGTGCATGTATATTTTTGAATTAGAATTTTCTCCAAATATATGCTCAGGAGTGCAGTTGCTGGCTGGATCGTGTGGTAGCTCTGTTTTTAGTTGTTTTTTTTTTTTTTTTTTTTTTTTTTTGCGGTACGCGGGCGTCTCACTGTTGTGGCCTCTCCCGTTGAGGAGCGCAGGCTCAGTGGCCATGGCTCACGGAAGCCCTGTTTTTAGTTTTTTGAGGAACCTCCATACTGTTCTCCATAGTGACTGCACCAATTTACATTCCCACCAACAGTGTAGGAGGGTTCCCTTTTCTCCACACCTTCTCCAGCATTTGTTGTTTGTAGACTCTTTGATGATGGTCATTCTGACTGGTGTGAGGTGATACCTCGTAGTTTTGTTTTGCATTTCTCTAATATTTAGCTACATTGAGCATCTTTTCATGTTCTTATTGGCCATCTGTATGTCTTCATTGGAGAAATGTCTGTTTAGGTCTTCTGCCCATTTTTTGATTGTGTTGTTTTTTTAAAATATTGAGCTGCATGAGCTGCTTGTATGTTTTGGAGATTAATCTCGTCTGTTGCATTGTTTGCGAATGTTTTCTCCCATTCTGTGGGGTTTTTTTGGTTTATGGTTTCCTTTGCTGTGCAAAAGCTTTTTAAGTTTAATTAGGTCCCATTTGTTTATTTTTGTTTTTGTTTTTATTACTCTAGGAGATGGATCCAAAAAGATCTTGATGCAGTTTATGTCAGTGTTTTGCCTATGTTTTCCTCTTAAGAGTTTTATAGTATCTGGTTTTACATTTAGGTCTTTAATCCGTTTTGAGTTTATTTTTGTGTATGGTGTTAGAGAGTGTTCTAATTTTATTCTTTTACATGAAGCTGTCCAGTTTTCCAAGCCCAAGTTATTGAAGAGACTGTCTTTCCTCCATATTCTTGCTTCCTTTGTTGTAGATTAATTGACCATAGGTGCATTGGTTTTATTTTTGGGCTTTCTATCCTATTCCTGTGATCTCTATTTCTGTTTTTATGCCAGAACCATACTGTTTTGATTACTGTAGTTTTGTAGTATAGTCTGAAATCAGGGAGCCTTACTCCTCCAGCTCCATTTTTCTTCCTCAAGATTGCTTTGGCTATTCAGGGTCTTTTGTGTTTCCATACAAATTAAAAAATTTTTTGTCTTAGTTCTGTGAAAAATGCCATTGGTAGTTTGAGAGGGATGGCATTGAATCTGTAGATTGCCTTGGGTGGTATAGTCGTTTTGACAATATTGATTCTTCCAGTCCAAGAACGTGGTATATCTTTCCCTCTGTTTGTGTCATCTTTGATTTCTTTCATCAGTGTCCTACAGTTTTTGGAGTAGAGGGCTTTTGACTCCTTAGGTAGGTTTATTCCTATGTATTTTATTCTTTTTGGTGTGATAGTAAATGGGATTGTTGTTTTAATTTCTCTTTCTGGAACTTCAACACCCATTTATGATTAAAAACTCTCCAGAAAGTGGGCATAGAGGGAACATACCTCAACATTATGAAGGCCATATATGAAAAATCCATAGCCAGTATCATACTCAACGGTGAAAAGCAGAAAGTATTTCATCTAAGATCAGGAAAAGGACAAGGATGTCCACTCGCCACTTTTATTCAACATAGTTTTGGAAGTTCTAGCCATGGCAGTCAGAGAAGGAAAAGAAATAAAAGGAATCCACATTGGAAAAAAAGTAGTAAAACTGTTTGCAGATGATATGATACTATACATAGAAAATCCTAAAAATGCTACCAGAAAACTACTAGAGTTCATCAATGAATTTGGTAAAGTTACAGGATACAAAATTAATACACAGAAATCTGTTGCATTTCTGTACACTAACAATGAAAAAGCAGACAGAGAAATTAAGGAAAGAGCCCATGTACAATGTTGAATAGAAGTGGTGAGTATGATAATCATCACACATTCCCATTTGCAGAGAGAAGGTTTTCAACATTGCATTGAGTATGATTTTTCTGCTGTTGGTTTTATATGGGTACCCTTTTTCAGATTAAGGCGTTTCCCCTCTATTCCTATTTTGCTTTTAGTTTTGGTTATGAATGAAGAGTTTTATTCAGTTTTTTCCTGCATTTATTGAGCTGATTATATGGTTATTTTCCTTAAGTCTATTAATGCGTGAATTGCTATGACTGTAACAAACACGGTCACACTGTATTGTTCTTTGTGTATTGCTGAACTTGATTTACTAGTACTTCATTTAGGATTTTTGCATTCATGTTCATAAATGAGATAGTTCTCTAACTTGACTTTCTCCTAGTGTCCTTTGTCATGTTTTGATATCAAGGTCACATTGATCTCATATCACAAATTTGTACATGTTTCTTTCCTCAGAAAGAGTTTCTATAAGATAGGTGTTTTTTTCTTTTTGGAATGTTTGGTAGAGTCTAAGGTGAAGCAGTCTGGTTCTGGAGTGGTTTTTTTTTTTTTTTTGCGGGGGAGGGTGTTTAAATTATTATTCAACCTCTTTAATAGTTATGTAGGCTTATTCAGATTTTCTGTTTCTTATGATCAGTTAATGTATGACAAAGGAGGCAAGAATATACAAGGCAGTAAAGACAGTCTCTTCAGTAAGTGGTGCTTGGAAAACTGGACAGCTACATGTAAAAGAATGAAATTAGAACATTCTCTAACACCATATACAAGAATAAACTCAAAGTGGATTAAAGACCTAAATGTAAGACCGGATACTATAAAACTCTTAGGGGAAAACATAGGCAAAACACTCTGACATAAATTGCGTCAAGAACTTTTTGGATCCACCTCCTAGAGTTATGAAAATAAAAACAACTCTTTTGGTAGTTGTTTAGTGTTTCACCAGGAGTTTGTCAATTTTGCCCTTTTGAAGAATCAACTTTTCCATTTATTGAATCTCTCTTTTGTATATTTGTTTTCTTTTTTTTAAAAAAAAAATTTATTTATTTATTTATTTGGCGGGATATTCGTTGTGGCATGCGAACTTTTAGTTGTGGCATGTGGGATCTAGTTCCCTGACCAGGGATCGAACCTGGGCCCCCTGCATTAGGAGCATGGAGTCTTAGCCACTGGACCACCAGGGAAGTCTTGTATGTTTGTTTTCTAGTTCATCGATTTCTGTTTATTATATATGTGTGTGTGTGTGTGTGTGTGTGTGTGTGTATGTGTGTGTGTATTTTCTTTCTACATTTTTGGTTTGAGTTTTTTTTTTTTTTTTTTTTTTGTGGTATGCGGGCCTATCCCGTTGCGGCGCACAGGCTCCGGACGTGCAGGCCCAGTGGCCATGGCTCACGGGCCCAGCCGCTCTGCGGCATGTGGGATCTTCCCATACCGGGGCGCGAACCCGGTTCCCCTGCATCAGCAGGCGGACGCGCAACCACTGTGCCACCAGGGAAGCCCTGGTTTGAGTTTTTATTTTGTAATTTCTTGAGGTAGGTGCTTTTAGCCCCTCCTTTTCTTATTAACACATTTAAGGCAATAAACTTAAGTACATCTCAGAACTTTTGACAATTAGTATTTTCATTTTTGTTCCTTTCATTATATATCCTGATTTTTATTGTGAATTTTTAAAGTTAACTATTTAGAGATATGTTTTTTAGCTTTCAGAAACAGGAATTTTTTGGCTAACTTTTGTTACTTTTTCAGTTCTATTGTGGGCAGAGAGCAGACTGTATAATTTCAATCCTTTGAAATTTTTTGAGACTTGCTATACCCAACACATGATCAATTTTGTAAAAATTCCGTGTGCATTTGAAAAGAATGTGCATTCTGCAGGTATTGGCTGCAGATGTTTATATATATCAGGTCAAATTTGTTAAATGTTTTTGTAAATCTTTTATATACCTAGTAATTTTTTCTTTGTTTTATGAGTGGTTGTGAGAGGTATGTAAAAATCTCCTGCTATGATTGTGGATTTGCCTATTTTTTTCTTTCAGTTTTGTCAGTTTTTGCTTTATGTGTTATAAGATTATGTTAAATACATAAAATTTAGAACATTTCCTAATAAGCTGGATCTTTTTATTATTATGAAGTGACCCTCTTTTTTCTTAACAATACCTTACATTATTGCACTCTTGCGAACTTTCTTTTTGATATTTTTGCATGGTACTTTTTTTTTTTTTTACCCTTTTCTTTGCAAACTTTTTATGTCCTTGTATTTAAGATGTATCTTTTGCAAGCAGCATGTAGCTAGATTTCTGTTTTATTGTAGTTTTTAATTCAGGCTCAAAATTGCTATCTTTTATTGAAGGTGCTCTGTTTAGATTTAATGTCATTACTGATATATTTGGGTTTAAATCTATCATCATAATATATGGCTTTTATATATCTTACTCCTTTTTCTTCTTTATTGGCGGGGGTGTTGATAAAGTATTTTGTATTATTTTTTTCCCCATCAAAAGCTTGGTAGGTATTCATTATTTTACTGTCCTTTTATTGATTACTCTAGAGGTAGTAACTGTGTCCTCAGTGTATAAAGGTCTTCAGTTCCTTTTTGCAGTTTCACTTTTCATGTGGGATTCTTTTCCTTCTGTGCGAGGAACATCTTTAGTTTCTGTATTGTTGGACTGCTGGTGATGAAGTATTGGTTTATATAAACTATATCTTATTTACCTTTCTTTTTTGCAGGCATAGAGTTTTTGGTTGGCAGTTATAGCCTTTGAGCACTTTGACGATATTATTTCATTATCTTCTGACTTTTGTTGTTTTGGTTGAGAAGTCAACTTGCAGTTGTATTATTGCTCCTTTGAAGGCATTATGACTTTTCCTCTGGTTGCTTAAAATATTTTTCCTTTCTGTCTTTTTGTTTTCAGCAGTTTTACTATGATGTGCCAAGGTGTAGTTGTCTTTGCATTAATCTGGGTTTGCTTTCTGGTAATGACTTTTGAATCTGTTGCTTGACATCTTTTGTCAGTAATGGAAAATTATCAGCCACAGTCTCTTTGAAAGTTAATTTTGCTCAGTTCTTTTCTCTGTTCTTGGGATTGCAGTGAAATATAAGTTAAGCCTTATTATCATATTCATATGTCTCTTATGCTCTTCTTTTCTCTATGCTTTCTTCTGGATATTTTCTTTTGAAATAGTTCTTAGGTTCACCAATTTTCTGTTCATCTGTATCTAATCTGATGCAAAACCCATCAGTTTAGTGATTTAGGTATTGTAGTTCTTCAGTTCTGTCCTTTCCATTTAGTTTCTTTTTATTGCTTCTTGTTCTCTGCTGGAATTATCTTTTAATTTCTTGAACATATCAAGCATAAAATTATTTTAAAGTCTGTGTCTAATAACTGCATCATCTAGAACTCCTCCTGTAAGTTTGTTTCTCAGCTTGTCACATGTGGAATTTGGGCAGCAACTGATTGTTTTGGAGGTTCTTGAGTCTACTTAAGACCTAGTCAACCATTTATCATTATTAAAGGCTAGCTTTATTTCTCTTCCCTGTATTATTATTTTCCCTTCAGACTTATTGGGGAATGTATTCAATGAGTAAGTGTTTTAGTGTACAGTTTGTGGTAGAATTTGTTAGGGACATAAGGAATTTTTAAAATATGGCCTTCTTTCAAAAAACTGATAATGTTGGGCAGATAATACTCACATACGAAATAATTATGTAGCAATAAAAGACAACATGGAATTGATTAAAATTATAACTTTTATGTATGTAACTTATAATAAATATGCTATAATAACAACTGAATACAACTTGATAGTTATAACTTTAATTTAATAATAATAATAAAACAAGTTAAATAAAATTATGGGATACTAACAAAAGACCAAACACGTCAAAGAAATGCTAGTATAGATAAGAATTTAATATATAATTTTGGAACGTATCACATTCCATTAGAGAAGGAAGAAATTTTTCAATAAATTGTGCTACTACAATTGATGACCTCTGTGAAAACCTATATTTTCATCTTAAGTCGTATTCAAAAAGTAATTCCACAGTTTCTGGTTGGACATGTAAGATAATTAGAAGTTGTCACTCTGTCTTAATAGCAAGTAATGAAATGAAGAAGTGTAAAATCAACAAATCTACTGAGATCCATGAGAAAAGTGAGGCCACAGGACAAATCGCTGCCATAAAAGTTGGAGAGACAGAAAGGCAGGTAGAATCATAACTTACAAAAACCCACCAACAGAAACCTCTGCAGGAACCAGTGCTGGGGTAAGGAAACCTGGATGTAACTGACAAATTGCTGGAGGCTCAGGGCAGACAAGTCTGAGTGAAAAACCCATTGGGACCCAGTCTTAGGAGCTCCTCACACTTCTGTGGGGTTTTCCTCTAGGAGTTCTACCAGACTCTTACAGAGACTGTTGGAGAACAGTCCTCTCATGATTCCCTCAGGGTTAGGGACAAAGAACCAGCTTTAAATATGCCAGAGCATCCTGTTCTTCTTAACAAGGTGTGCCCTCGTGAGAAACTATTTTACCGGAGCCTAACCGTCTGGTGTTTGGTTAGAGCCTAACTGACCTGGGGAAGTGAAATACTCAACTCCCTCCCATTACTGAAGGCCTTTAACTGAAGTTCCTTCTACCCAGTACATTATGTCTGCCTCTCAGAAAAATACTAGGCATACTCAAAGGCAGAAAACAGTTTGAAGAGACTGAACAAGCATTGGAATGTGGGTCAATATGGCAGGGATGTTGGAATGATCAGAACAGGAATTTTTTAAAAAGTTGATTAATATGCTGAGAGCTTTAATGGAAAAAGTGTACAATATTTAAGATTACATGTATACTGAAAGAGATGGAAATTCCAAGAAAGATCAAAAAGAAATGTTAGAGTGCAAACACACCATAGCAGAAATGGAGAATGCCTTTGGTGGGATCATTAGTAGATTGGACACAGCTTAGGAAAGAACATCTGAGCTTGACGATATGACAATAGAAACTTCTAAAACTGAAAAGTAAAAAGGAAAAAGACCGAAAAAACAGAACATGAAGGACAGTGGGACAACTACAAAATGGTATCATATGCATAATAGGAGTGCCAGAAGGAAAAGAAAGAGAGAAAGGAACAGAAACAATATTTGAAGCAGTAATGACTATGAATTTCCCCAAATGAATGTCAGACACCAAACCACATTCAAGAGAGAGAATGTATACATATAGCTGATTCACTTTGTTATATAGCAGAAACTAACACAACATTGTAAAGCAATTATACTCCAATAAAGATGTTGAAAAAAAAAAAAAAAAGCTCAGAGAATACCAGGCAGGATAGATGCCCTCCAAACTACACCTAGGTATATCATTTTCAAACTTAAGAAAATTACGGATAAAGAAGCAATCCTGAAGAAGCCAACAGAAGAGAACCCTTTTACCTATAGAGAAGCAAAAGTAATAATTACATCTGGCTTCTTAGAAACCATGCAAGCAAAAAGAGTGGAATGAAATATTTAAATTGTTGAGGGAAAAAACCCACCAGCCTAGAATTTTGTGTACTCAGTGAAGTTATCCTTCAATAGTAAAGGGGAAATACTTTCTTAGACAAACATTGATGGAGTTTTTTTTTTGCCAGAACAAATGTTAAAGTTTTGCAACTGCCTTACAACAAATGTTAAAGGAAAATGATACAGGTCTGAAACTCAGGTCTATGTAAAGAAAAGAAGAGTATTGAGGAATGAGTTAATGAGGGTAAAATAAACTTATATTTCTGACTCTTAATTGATCTAAAAGATCTGTTCAAAATAATAGCAACAGTGTTTTTGATTATATGTGCTTACGTGCATGTACAGTGATTCTTGAACAATGTGGGAGTTAGGGTCACCAGCCCCCCAACACAATGGAAGATCTGCATATAACTTTACAGTTGATCCTCCACATCTGCGTTTCCACATCTGTGGATTCAACCAACTGCAGATCATGTAGTACTGCAGTAGTTTTTATTGGAGGAAAAAAATCCACGTATAAGTGGACCTGCACAGTTCAAACCCATGTTGTTCAAGGGTCAACTGTACATGCTTTTGTATGTTTATGCATAAGTGAAAGGAATGACAGGAACAATATTGGGTTTGGAAGAGAGAGATTAGGAATATTTTATATTATGAGGTATTTGTATTACATGAGATATGAGGTATTTGTACTACATGTGAATCAGAAAAATAAACATTGGGTTAGTTGTAAATGTATATTGCAACCACTAAAAAAAGTAAAAAAAAAAAAAAGTGTAATATGCTAAGAAAGAGAGAATTGTTACATATAAAGTTCTCAGTTAAAATGACAAAAGACAGAATGTGTGGAAGACAAATAGGCACAATGAACAAAGGTGACAAATAGGCACAATGAACAATGGTAACAAATAGAAAACAGTAACAAATCTGAGAGATACTACTAATCCATCTATATCAATTACCTTAAATGTCAGTAGTCTATACCAATAAAAAGATGAGATTGTCAGAGTGGATCAAAAAATAAGACCCAACTCTATGTTGTCTACAAGAAACCCATTTTAAATATGAAGACACACATAGATTAAAAGAAATGGGATACAAAAAGATATACCATACTCACACTAACCAAAAGAAAGTAGGAGTAGCTGTACTAATTTCAGACAGAGCAGACTTCAAGGAATGTCATCAGGTATAAAAAGGGCCATTACATAATAATAAAGGGGTCAGTACTCTTCAGATATAACAATCCTTAATGTCTCTGTGCCTAACAACAGAGTGTCAAGATATGTGAGGAAAAACTGATAGAACTGTGGGGAGAAATAGATGAATGCACTATTATAGTTGGAGACTTTTCACCCCCCTGTCAGAAATGGACAAATCCAGCAGGCAGAAGATCGGTAAGGACATAGTTGAATTCTTCACAACAATATCAGTGAATTGGATGTAATTGATACCTATAAACTGTTTCATTCTATGACAGCAGAATACACATTCTTTTCAAGTTCACATGGAACATTCACAAAGATAGACCACATTCTGATCTATCTTAATTAATTTAAAAGAATAGAAATCATTGCAATGTCTGCTGTTAGCCCACAATGGAATTAAACCAGAAATCAAAAACAGAAAGATAGTTCAAAACCCTAAAATACTTGGAAATTAAACAACACACAGGTCAGAGAAGACATCTCAAGAGAAAGTTTTTAAAATTTTGAACTAAATTAGAATGAAAATACATCTTATCACAATGTGGGATGCAGTGAAAATAGTGCTTTGAGAGAAATGTCTATAATAGAAAAGAAGAAAGATCTAAAATCTGCAATCTAAGCTTCTACCTTGGAAAGCAAGAAAAAGAAGATGAAATTAAGTCAAAGTAAGCAGAAGAAAAGAAATAAGAATTAGAACAGAAATCAATGAAATTTTAGGTAGGAAATCAATAGAAAAAAATCAAAACAAAAGCTAGTTTTTTTGGAAAGATCAATAAAATCAGAAGTTACTAGATAGGTTAACTAAAAAAAAAAAAAGAAAAAGAGAAGACACAAATTACTAATATCAGAAATGAGAGAGGGGCAATCACTACTGCTTCTGGACCATGAAAAGATAATAAAGGGGTATTATGAATAACTGTGGTGAAAAATTTGATAATTTGATAACCTAGGTAAAATAGACCAATTCCTTGAAAGGCCAAATCTGCCAAAACTCACACAAAAAGAAGTAGACAGTCTGAGTAGGCATATATATCTTTTAAAGAGATTGAATCAGTAATTAATAACCTTCAAACACAGAAAGAACCATGCCCATATGTGTTCACTGGCGAATTCTACCAAACATTTATGGATGAAATTACACCTATTCTCTGCAATCTCTTCTAGAAGGTAGAAGCAGAGATAATACTTCTAACTCATTCTTTGAGGACAGCATTACCCTAATATCCAAATCAGACAAAGACAGTACAAGAAGAAAAAAAAACCCCAACAAGACTACCATAGGCCAGTCTCTCTCGTGAACATAAATGTAAAAATCTTCAACAAACTATTAGCAAATTGAATCCAATATAGTATAAAAAGCATTATATACCATGGCTAAGTGGGATTTATCCCAGGTGTGCAAGGGTGCTTCAGCATTTGAAAGTCAGTGTAATCTATCACATCAGTAGGCTAAAGAAGAAAAATCATGTGATTATTTCAATAGATGCAGAAAAGCATTTGACAAAATTCAACACCCATTCATAATTAAAACTTATAGCAAACTAGGAATAGAGAGGAATTTCCTCAACTAGATAAAGACTATCTACAAAATTCCTACATTAACACCATACTTAACAGTAAGAAACTCACAGGTTGCCCACTAAGATCAAGAACAATGTCCCCTGTCGCCATTCACTTTTAACATTGTTTGGAATTCCTAGCTAATGCAATGAGAGAAGACAAGGAAATAAAAGTATACAGATTTGGAGTGAAGAAATAAAGCCGTCTCTGTTTGCAGATGACATGATTGTCTATGAATAAAATACAAAAGAATTGACAAAAAACTCTTGGAAATAATAAGCAATTATAGCAAGATTGTAGGATACAAAGTTAATATTACAAAAGTCTTATCACTTTCCTATATACCAGCAATGAACAAGTTGAATTTGAAATGTAAAACACATTACCATTTACATTAGAATCCCCCAAATGAAATACTTAGGTATAAATCTAACAAAAATATTATTACAAGATTTATTTGAGGAAAACAAGATTCTGATGAACAAAATCAAAGAACTAAATAAGTGGAAAGATAACTCTTGTGCATGAATAGGAAGACTAATATTGTCAAGGTGTCGGTTCTTCCCAACTTGATCTATAGATTCAGTGCTATCCCAGTCAAAATCTCAGGAAGTAATTTTGTGGATATTGATGAACTGATTCTAAAGTTTGTATGGAGAGGCAAAAGACCCAGATAGCCAGCTCAGTATTGAAGGAGAGGAACAAAATCAGGGCCTGATACTACCCAACTTCAAGACTTGTTATAAAGCTGTAGTAATTAAAAGTGTGGTATTGGTGAAGTAACAGCCAAATAGATCAATGGAACAGAAGAATAGAGAGCCCAGAAATAGACCTACATTGATATAGTCAGCTGATTTTTGACAAAGGAGCAAAGGCAATGAAACGAAGCAAAGTCTTTTCACCAAATGCTGCTGGAGCAACTGGACATCCATACACAAACAAAAATGAACCTAAACACAAACCTTATGTCCTTCACCAAAATTAGCTCAAAATGGGTCTAAATGTAAATGTAAAATGCAAAACTAAAACTCCTAGAAGATAACAGGAGAAAACCTAGGTGACCTTGGATGTGGTGATGACTTTTTAGATATAACACCAAGACATGACCCATGAAAGAAATAATTGATAAGGTGGACTTCATTAAAATTAAAAACCTTTGCTCTGTGAAAGACAGTGTCAGGAGAATGAGAAGACAAGCCATAGACTGGTAGAAATATATAAAGAAGTCTTAAAACTCAACATTAAGAAAATGAACAAGCTGATTAAAAAATGAGCAAAAGAATTGAACTGATACTTCACCAAGATGATATACAGATGGAAAGTAAGCACATGAAAAGATGTTAAACATCATATGTCATTAGACATTTGGAAATTAAAACAACATTGATTTACCACTATATATCTATTAAAATGGCTAAAATCCAAAACACTGACAACACGGATCACTGATGAGGATGTGGAGCAGTAGGAACACTCAGTCACTGCTGGTGGGGATGCAAAATGGTGCAGCCACTTTGGAAGACAGTTTGTCAGTTTCTTACAAAACGAAATATACTCTTAGTGTACAATTCAGCAGTCATACTCCTTGGTATTTACCCAAAAGAGCTGAAAACTTACTTACACACAGAAACCTGCACAAGTGTGTTTATAGCAGCTTTATTCATAATTGTCAAAATACGGAAGCCACCAAGATGTCCTTCAAGTTGACTGGATAAATAAACTGAGGGGCATCTAGACAATGGAACATTATTTGGCACTAAAAAGAAATGAGCTTTCAAGCTATGAAAAGGCATGGAGGAACCTTAAATCCATTTTACTAGGTTAAAGAAGCCAGTTTGAAAAGGCTGTATATCCTGTATGATTCCAACTACATGACATTCTGGAAAAGGTAAAACAGGGGAGAAGTAAGATTAATGGTTGCTAGGGATTGTGGGGAGAGGGAAGGATGACTAGATGGAGCACAGAGAATTTTCAGGACAGAGGAACTATTCTGTATAGCATTTTAATGTCTTTATGCATATGTGAAAACCTATAGAATGTACACCACCAGCAGTTAACTATGGACTTTGGGTGATAATGGTGTGTCACTGTAGGTTCGTTGATTTTAAGACATGTGCCCTCTGGTTTGGGATGTTGATAATCAGGGAGGCTGTGGGAGTGTGGGGACATGGGATTCTTTGTATTTCCTGCTGAATTTTGCTGTAAACCTAAAACTGCTCTAAAAAAATAAAGCTTATTAATATTAATACCTTAGAATAGTTCTTCCCAGATAACAGTACTGATGAACCTAGTGGCAGGGCAGGAATAAAGATGCAGATGTAGAGAACGGACTTGAGGACACAGGGGGGAAAGGGGGAAGCTGGGACGAAGTGAGAGAGTGGCATGGACATATATACACTACCAAATGTAAAATAGATAGCTAGTGGGAAGCAGCCGCATAGCACAGGGAGATCAGCTCGGTGCTTTGTGACCACCTAGAGGGGTGAGAAAGGGAGGGTGGGAGGGAGGCTCAAGAGGGAGGGGAAATGGGGATATACGTGTACATAAAGCTGATTCACTCTGTTGTACAGCAGAAACTAACAGAACATTGTAAAGCAATTATACTCCAATAAACATATTAAAAAAAGTTATTCCCAGATGGATTAAGAAGTCAATATTTTAAAAAATTGTATAAAAGAGGAAAATACAAATGAATATTTTTCAGACTTGAGTGTGGAAGGACTTCTAATCATTAAAAGTGACCATAAGGGGAATACATAGCTAGATTTCAACATTATAGTTTCATTTGATGTTTACTAAAAGACAGACAAAAGTATTTTGTGAATAACTTTAATATGTAAAGAAATTAATATGTAAATGGGAAAATAGCATGAATAGGCTATCAATAAAAAGTAACTTCAAATTGCTAGTAGAGTTTGGGAAAATTTTAACCTGAACTAAGTCACAAAGAAATGCACATAATACAATGAGATTAATTTTTAAATTTTATGCAATATTTGATGTAAATACTTTTAAATATTTATATATTTATGTTAGATGACATAAAAATAAAACAAAAACTTGCACCCCTCCACCAGAAGTAAAAATCAGAACATATTTGATGCTGTGTATTCTCCCAGTGTGTTCCTCCTCAATGCAGCCTCTTTTTCCTGCCCCCCTCAACTATTCTCTTGTCCTATCATGTTTATCATTTCCTTGCAATAAAAAGTTTCCCCATATATGTATGTGTCACCAAAAATTCCTTTTTAAATTTTATTTATTTATAAGTTTTTCCTGATTTGCTTTCTTTTTTATCTTTTTTCCCCCGCATTTGTAACATTTGTATGATAGGAAACAAGGTACTTACATAGATGGAAGAGATTGCATTAAATTAGATTTGTAGGGATAGAGAATACCGGTATTGCCTGGAGGCTTGCCAAAGTTACTTGGACCAGCTTACACCCATCAGAATAACTAGTGTCAAAAAACTACAAAATTATAAGCGTTGATGAGAATGTGGAGAAATTGGAACCCTTGTGCACTGTTGGTGGGTATATGAAATGATGCACCTGCTATGGAAAGCAGTATGGTAGTTCCTCAAAAAATTAAGAATAGAATTGCCATATGATGCAGCAATTCCACTTCTGGGTATTTGCCTAAGAGAATTGAAAGCAGGGTCTTGAAATATTTGTATACACATGTTCATAGCAGCATTATTCACAATAGCTAAAACGTGTCCATCCACAGATGAATGTATAAGGAAAATGTGGTATATACATGCAATGGAATATTATTCGTCCTTAAAAAGGAAGAAAATTCTGCAGTACGCTACAGTATGGGTGGATCTCACGGACACTATGCTCAGAGAAATAAGCCAGTCACAGATGGACAAATCCTGTGTGATTCCTCTTCTTTGAGGTACTTAGAGTCATCACAGTCATAAAAACAAAGTAGAATCATGGGTGCCAGGGGCTGGGGTGGGTAATGGGGAGTTAGTGTTTAATGGGTATAGGATTTCAGTTTACAAGATTAAATGAGTTGTGGGGATGGATGGTGGTGATGGCTGCACAGCAATGTGAATGTATTGATACCACTGAACTGTACACTTAAGAATGGTTAAGATGGTACATTTCATGTGTATTTTACCACAATAAATTAAATTGGTAAGTTTACTGGGAAGTTTTGGGGTTTGTTTTTTAAACTATAGAACTCTTGAGAATCACTGCGAGTCTGTCATATTCCTCAGATGTGTTGGAGCTAAAAAAAAAAAAAAAGGATTGAGGACTATATTGTATATCTCTACAAGTTTTCTGAGCTTTCTTTTTGATATCTTAATCTTTGATATAACATAAACGAAGGCTTACTCTGGGACTTTATTGTTTATATAATATAACTGGAAAAGTTTAATTTTATAAGTCCATATCAAAAGTTTATCATGTTCATAACTATGCTATGCACCTTGGAAGACAGATGAAAAATAAACAAGACACGTCTTTTCCTTACTTGAATTAATAAATTCTTTTTAGGAATTTTAAATTATTTGTACAAGGCAATACATTTGTAAGAGATGAATAAACAAATTACAATTAGAATACACAAGATAATTGAGTTTGATTCTTGCGAAAGCGATGGTCAGGAACATTTGCATCGTAGTAAGTCCTAGAAAGAACGGAATTTTTAGTAATTAGTAAAGGGGCAGGGAGAACATTCTAGACAGAGAGAACTGCTTAAACAAAGGGATAGAGTTATGAAGTTTGGGGACACATATAGAAATTTTGAGTAGTTCAGTTTAGTAGAAATATAATATACATTCAGGTACAATAGACTAAAGTTTGGTTTGGCCAAAATCAATTAAAGGCCTTATATGATAAGCTGTAGGTGCCTAGAATATAAGAAACTAATTTTCTAAGATTTTCTTTTTATTGACAAACACCTAAATTACTATCCTTATATCTAGCCACATTATTAATCATCTTTACTAGCTAATGGAAGGATTTTTGTTTACCTTATTATTACATTCCCAGAGCATAGAATGCCTAACATGTAACAAGCATGCCTGAAATGAATGATTTTAGATTTCATAAGAAGGGGGAATTTCAGTGATTGTACTTTAAAGAGATCTTGTCCTAATAAGTCAGGTTGTTTTTGGTACTTTTATAACATGCCTCCAAGCTTCACTGTATTCACCTGACTTGGGTTTGCATCCTTGCAGTGTTCTCCTTGGGTTCCTATAACTATGAGCATTTTCTTTATGGTGTACCTTCATTACCAGGCATATCTACCTGTGTGACATGGTGTAGGTAGATGTCAGAAATCTTTGGCTTTAACTTTACATCTGTTTTCCTGAAGTGTAGCATTGCTTAATTCTTTAATCTTGAGCTTAATCATTTCTAGGAATTAAGTGACACCACTTTTAGAATTTCTGCTACTAGTCTACTATATTCTTCTGGTTGTTATGTAAATAGTTATATTTGCTATTTATTTTAGTATTTGTAAATGTTAGCTTTACCATAATATATCTTTTGTATTTCTGAATAAACTATTCTTAACTTTATATGTATTTTGAAAACGTAAGTTGAGTTATATATATGTCAACTGTACCTGTTTGTATTCTAGTGTTTGTTCCAAGGATTGTAATATGCATCCTCGATTTGACATAGTTCCTCTTAAATTAGTATAATAAATACCATTTCACATAAAACGTAAGAATTTACAATGATATAATTACTTACTACCCCTTCCCCTCCTTTGTGCTATTGGGTTGTCATCTATATTTTACTTCTACATATGTTATAAACCTAATGATACCTAACAATTATTTTTGTTTGCTTTAAACGGCCAATTATCTTTTCAGGAAATTAAGAAATTTTATATTTTCCCACATATTTACCATTTCGTAGTGTTACTTAAGCTAGAAGTAGTATCTGTTTTATCTGAATTCTCACAGCATATATTTTGTACCATTTATGTCATATATGACATTACAGTTAGTAGTTCCATGTATATGTCAAATTGCCTTTGCCAGTTTTATGTTATTTTCTGTCAAGGACTAGAGTTTATACATTTAAAAATACTTCATTGTGTTTAGCTATTGCCTTACACAAAATAGGCAACATTTTTTTAAGTGTGTAAGAATGAAATTTTGTTCTTTTATCTGAGTATTTGTATAATCTGACAAGTTGTATTTTTACAGTTCACCATTAGATGTCACTTTCTAACATTTTATATTCTTCCCAATAAATTCCATACCATATTGCGTATCAGATTTGGAAAGTTGACACTCCTATACAAGTGCACTTAAACTGAGAAGTTTCTGTACATTTTAAAGTGGTTACTTTCTTGAGCAGAGATATTCATAAATAATAATTATAATTTTAAAAATCTCTTAATTTTATATTGAAGTCTATACTGAACCAACTAATTTTCCTTAAGTTTTCTTTAAAACTTGAATGCTGCTGTTGTTTCTGATTCTTAATTGATTTTGTAATTCTGAAAAGCACTTTCTTATTTCAGGAGCCTACCTGATCCTAGACTCACCAGAAGAGAGTCTCTAGTTAAGCTTTAATGGCAACTGCTGGTTTTATTTGGGTTTTTTGGAGAAAGAGGGAGAATTGACTTAGCTGTGAAAAGAAATGTAGAGGTGGAGAAAAAGATTCATGAGGCTCTCCTGGCCAGTCATGGAATATAATGAAGTGCTAAGAATGAATTTTCCTTTCTTATTCTCTCCTCTTAAAAGATAGGAAAGGTCAGGTCAAGGAGATTTCAGCCTCCCCAAAACTTTGATGTTCACCTATGCCTAAGGGCCTCAACATCATAACATAACCTGTATGATTTAGGGGTCAGGTGTCTCGGTGCCTAACAGGTCCCTCTGTGCCCAGTGGAGAGTCCAGGCGTGTGGCCTCTTCTTACAGTACCATCTCTCATCAGACATTCAGGCTGCAACTCCGTTTTTTCCCCAGTCTTGCCAGGACACAGCTGGTGGCTATTTTCCTCAGTCTATTCAGAATATTGAAATTTGAATAAATTAGCAATGTTGTTTCCTAATAACATAATGAATGACCAACACCTCATCCAAGCATCTGAACATTTCTAATAATGTGGGTCCATCCATGTCATGCTCTGGTATACCAACCCCCAGCCTTTCACACCTCAGCCAGAAACAACTATTCTATATTTTATGTTTATGGTTTTATTTTTTAAAAAAAGGAATGTTGTTTTCATTATCAGTATGTCTATATTGAATTAAAATATTTAAACCATGAGTATAATAAACGAAAGTACTTCTAATTCCACAATTTAATTTCCATTTTGCATTGATCTGTCAAATTACAATGTAATATCAAAAATGAAATTTTATATAGTAACATTTTTGCTTTATAATAAATTTAAAATGTATATTTCTTTGACATTGGTATAAGATGGCCACTCATTATTCTTGGGAAGACCTTTTTTACTGTTGGTCTTGTAGTGTCATTCTTTGTGAAGTAATGAAGTGAAAAGTTTTATGGAGTAATTGGTGATGTGGATGGTAGAAAATAAAATAAAAAGTTGGCCATACTATATATTGAGGTGCTGAGAGTGTTACTTATATTGATGATAACTCATTTTGTAATCCGTGCTTTTCCCTTATGTTTTTGTATATTGCTACAGCTGAAGGAGTAAACAGGTCATGGCACGCTTAACAAAAAGACGGCAGGCGGACACAAAAGCTATCCAGCATCTTTGGGCAGCCATTGAGATTATACGGAATCAGAAGCAAATTGCCAACATTGATCGTATTACAAAGTAAGTAATTTTAAACAAAAAAAGTCTATGTAAAATTTTATATATGACTTTGGGAGAAAAGGTCCAAAGATTATTTATTTATTAATGCTAATTAACATATATTACAAAGTACTAGATACTTTGCCTTACAGGAGTATAAAGTTGTTAGGGAAATAAATACTGAAACATACACAAGCAACTTGTGTTTAGAGGTTGTATAAATGAATATTAGATAAGTAAAGTATCAATGTGTACTATTTCCAATAGTACACTAATAGATTTTTAGTTCTCAAAAATTTTTTGGCTCTTGAAAACAAGTCCTTATTTAAGTCTTTTATTAAAAAGACTTTTAGTTAATCACTTGCTTTTATGTAAGTTAATCACTTGCTTTTATGTAAGCTATCTAAAAGTCTACTGTTCATTATTCATTTTAATATATGAATAATATATGCTACCATATAGCTTGGTGTAGGTATAGTAACATCTTACTAGTTTGTAGCGCACTAACCAAGAATTTTTAACAATTTCATTTTATATTTTAGAAGTTATAGTAAATAAATCTTCAGTTGACAGAAGAAAGTTCTTCATTATTTTCCAATGCTGTTTATCTTGGCAGTCCAAGATTCAGAATAGAAAAAAATCAGACTACTGTATGAATACTCTATTTACATGTTATGTACTAATTATAAGGGAGTCTTCAAATAGAACTTGATTTTGTTTTGTTTGGTATTTTTAAAGGAATAAAGTTAAACTAATCTTTTAAAAATGTTTGAATGATATTTTTTTGTAATTTAAATAGAATTTCTGTATACTTATTCTCCAACACATTCTTTAGATGCTACCTATAAAAATGGAAAACAGATGATTTATGAAAGCTCATTTAATTAAGTGCTTATTTTTGTCGTTATTAATAAGTAACAAAGTTAAGTATCATATTTTTGTCACTTAGCCATGTTCTAGTGAAGATTATAAAGGTTACTTAAGAGGGAAGGGACATGAGAAAGAAAGATGTTGTTGTATATTGCTTTAACTCTGTATTTAACCCTTTGAATATTTTAAAGTTGCCCACGTACAACTCCTAGCTCCTATAGGTGAATAGAAGGGAAAAAAATAGGTAACAGCTATGTGGAAAATAAGAATAAAATAAATAGTACATAATAATTAAATTACTTTTTTTTTTTTTTTTTTTTTTTTTTTGCGGTACGCGGGCCTTTCACTGTTGTGGCCTCTCCCGTTGCGGAGCACAGGCTCCGGACGCGCAGGCTCAGCGGCCATGGCTCACGGGCCTTGCCGCTCCGCGGCATGTGGGATCTTCCCGGACCGGGGCACGAACCCTCGTCCCCTGCATCGGCAGGCAGACTCTCAACCACTGCGCCATCAGGGAAGCCCTAAATTACTTTTAATATTGGTGATATTGGAATAAAAGTTTTTTTTAAAAACCTCAAAGAAGAAAAAGCCTTAAGTATTTTCCTGTGGTTGGGCTTTTTAAAAAACCCATAGTTTATGTATATCAAAAATTACTTACAGAAGAATGTAGAAAAAAAGATACTGTTCTTTGGATTTAATTTTTTAAATTAAAGTCATTTAATCTTGACTGAACTATTTCAACTTTACAGGCTATTACTTCTTATTAATCCATGGCATCTTTCTCTGAAAGCTCTAGGGACATTCTCTAGGAAGCTGTGGGAATCTCCAGGTGACATGTATAGAGTTTGGCTGACAAGGTTGCTGATGTGGGTGTCAGAGTAGTCTTTGGATGACTGTAACGTGTGTACATGTGTATACATGTTAACTTGTGAGCGATGCAGAGGCTGTTGACAGCACTGCACACCTCTTCTTGTTGTGCACAATGGTTTGTCCATAAATATTCTCTCTCTTCCTTTCCTCATCAGTACAACCTTAAGGGTGCCAAGGCTTATTTACCTTCCTGTCCTAAGGTCCATCCATAGATCTTAAGATAGATATGAATAAATTCGTTTACCTGCCAAATAGTCATTGTTTTATCAGTCTTATCTAAAGATGAAAAAAATACTGAGAAAATCAGAGGGTAAGTGTTTGAGTGGTTTCCAGTGTTTCTTCTGCCTCATCTAATCTGAGAGTATGTCATATTCCTTTTTATTATGGGGGTGCATTTAGAGCATCTTGTACTTCTTTCATAACACTAGTCACATGTGTAATTATTTCCCTGACAGACTGTCAGCCCCGGGAAGGAGCTGTCTAGATAATTGCCTAGCCCAGTGCCTTGGCTTCTCAGCAGTGTTAATTTCCTTGCTCGTAACCCTTGCCAAGGTAAGTTAGGAAGAAGAATTGGACCATGATAGGAAGTCAGATCTTTTGCTTTAAAGCCTAATAATCTTATTCTGTATTCTAAATAGGTAAATACTTTTCAGGCTTTAGATTAATTTTAAATCAAGGTGCTCTGCTTAGTTACAACTAAGTCTGAACATAGAGGTATCTTTAATCTTAATCTAAATATCTTAAGTTACTGAAGGCTTTCGTTGAGTTGATGTGAAGAATGTATATGTAGTCATTAAGTTTCATTCTATATTTGACTGGTGAGTGACTCCATAAAAATACAAACTGTACAGCTTCAGTCACGCATTAAGTTTTGGGCTTTGGGGTCACGGCTCTTTATATTTTTTTTTTTTTTTTTTTTTTGTGGTATGCGGGCCTCCCCCTGCCGCGGCCTCTCCCGTCGCGGAGCACAGGCTCCGGACGCGCAGGCCCAGCGGCCATGGCTCACGGGCCCAGCCGCTCCGCGGCATGTGGGATCCTCGCAGACCAGGGCGCGAACCCGGTTCCCCTGCATTGGCAGGCGGACGCACAACCACTGCGCCACCAGGGAAGCCCACGGCTCTTTATATTTTGAAGCCTGGCACATCCTAAACACCGTAGTTTACCTCTGTATAATGTTTTAGTTCTGCTTGTTTTTATTTGGAATGTCTTTTAAGTCACTTTTAATCTATAGGTTTCTCATTCATCTTTTTTTTGTTGTTTTCCTTTGCAATTTATTTATCTAAGGACCTGGTTCATTTGCTCTGTTGTTTCCTATAGCCTGCCTTCACTGGTTTCATCCCTGTGGTGTACATTAACCTGCTGCTCATTCCTTTGCATCTCATGGAAATTAATAGTTGATCCTAAGGCTTGAGGGTGGGGGTGAGACTTCTTCATAGGTGGTGATGTGTTCTGCCCTCAGGAGGCCATAATGTATTTCATCTGGCAAGGTTAGTACTAAGCCTGGTATGCAGTGGCTAGATCCAGTAATTCATTAAGGATTGCAAAATAGTGATAATCTAGTTTTTTCTTTTTTAACTGGAATAATTCTATAAGGACATAAACTTCCCATCATGTAGTATATGGTTACCATGTGGTATCGTTCATATCAGAAAGGTAGAATAACTGATTCTTTTATTTACCATTTTTCACAATAGCATCCTCTAATGGCAACCAATTAGGTTTTTTGTGTTTTTTTTTTTTTTGTCATTTGGAATTCATGCTTTCAATCCATTTGATATATATCAGTCTGTTTCTGATATAATCCCTATTGATGCTTAACTTTTCCCTTCTTTGACAATTTGGAGCCTCTTCACGTTGGCCCCTGAAGTTCCTCTCTGCTTTCTGACACGACAGAAATTTTTCAGGCTCATCTAGGATACACCCTGCTCCAGTCCTGGAACCACTGATTTCTCCAAGGGTCTCTGGTTTCTCGCAGTTAGAAATTATGTTTCAAGAGCATTTTTTGGACTTCAGTGTGCTCATTGTTGCCAGGTTGGTCTCTCTTTCGAGGCCTTTTAATGGACGAATTAGGAAATACATATAATTGTAAAAGAAAAAAACTACATCATGAATTCATACTGATATTTTCCCCTTGAATTTACGGCTACTGGTTTTTACTGAGCTATCTAAAATCTTTATCTCCTTTCTTACACAGTAAGAGTCATGATTCTTTAGGACATCATGGATAATAACATTTTAGAATATCATGTAGTTACTCAATTGTTTCATCCAACACTGCATCCCAAGCTGTCTGAGAATAATAGCATCAACACTTAATTAATAATACATTTCACAGAAACCATATAAGTTGTCTTACCCATTTTTAAACAGTTGTACTAATTCTAAACTGTCACAGAAAATAGCAATTACATATTATACTTTCTTCCTTACAACTGCCATTTAGTCTTACTTCTCCAAGTAAGTGTGTATTTCATGCTCACCACTGATATCTAAAGTTCATTCTCTAGTACATTCTCTAAAAAAAAAAAGTTTTTCGCTTCCCCACCCCCGCAGTTTTATTGAGATACAGTTGACATATAACATTGTATTAGTTCAAGATGTACAACATAATGATTTGATACATGTTTATATTGTGAAATGATTACCACAGTAAATATAGTTAACATCCATCACCTCTCCTAGTTATGAAATTTTTTTTCTTGTGAAGAGAACTTTTTATACTCTCTTAACAATTTTGTATTGTTAACCATGCCGTACATTACACACCCAGAACTTATTTATCTTATAACTGGAAGTTTGTACCTTTTGTCCACCTTCACTCATTTTGCCCATCCCCAGTACCTGCCTCTGGCAACCACCAATCTGTTCTCTGTATCCATGAGTTTAGTTTTTCAAGAATCCACATATACGTGAGATCATATAGTTATTTCTCTTTCTCTGTCTGACTTATTTCACGTAGCATAATGCCTTTAAGATTGATCCATGGGAGGGAGGGAGACGCAAGAGATATGGGAACATATGTATATGTATAACTGATTCACTTTGTTGTAAAGCAGAAACTAACACACCATTGTAAAACAGTAATACTCCAATAAAGATGTTAAAAAAAAAAGATTGATCCATGTTGTCACAAAATGATGGGATTTCCTTCTTTTTTATGGCTGAATAATATTCCGCCATACATGTATACCATATTTTCTCTATCCATTTGTCTGTGGATGGACACTTTGGTTGTTTCCATGTCTTGGCTGTTGTAAATAGTGCTGCTATGAACATGAGGGTGCAGATATCTTTTTAAGATAGTGATTTCATTTTCTTTGGATAAGTACTCAGGAGTGGAATTGCTGGATCATATGGTAGTTCTATTTTTAATTTTCTGAGGAAGCTTCATAGTTTTACATAGTGGCAGCTCCATCTAGTAGATTCATAATCAAGACTTCCTGGGGACAAATATTTGAGTTCTTGCATGTTATAATAACAGTTGGTCTGCAGCCTTTTTACTTGACAGTGAATTTGGTTGGATATAAAATCCTTAGCTTTTATTTTCTTTCTCTGAGGTTCTTATATATGTTATCTCTTCTGGTTTAAAGCATTGCCATCAAAAAATCTGATGACAAGTTGATTTTCTTTCTGTTGTGACTTTGTCCTTTTGCCTAGACTCACAAGATTTTTTTTTCTTTGAAGTCTAGGAACTTGACTATGTCTCAGTGTTGGTTATTCTAGGTTGTTTTGTTGGGTATACAGTGTCCCTTTAATATGTTTTTTTTAAATATTGAAAAATTTACTTTAAAAATGATAACAGTTTGACCCTTGAGCAACATGGGTTGAACCGTACAGGTCCACTTATATGCGTATTTCTTTCAATAAATACACACCACAGTACTACGTGATTCATGGTTGGCTGAATCCAGATGTGGAACCGCAGATACCGAGGGCTGACTGTAAAGGGAGACGGAGATTTTTGGCTGTGTTGGGGGTGAGGTGGACTCTAACCCCCGTGTTGTTCAAGGGTCAATTGTATATATATCATCCATGGACTTTTATTATCTTGTTTAGTTGTCATTTATTGGGGCCTTCTCTTATACTGTATTGGTTTCTTTTTCTATCTTCCATATTTGTAATTTTCAGTTTAGGCAGTTATGAATAAAGCTACTATATATTTTTGGTTTTTAATATTTTCTTTCTTTACAACTTCTACCTATGACTTTTTCTGCTATGTACTCACTCTTGTGTGCCTTCTACTTTGGACTTTTTACTTCTGAAGTGAGTTTTTTCATTTACTACACATGTTTAAGTCATTTTTGAGTTTTTCTAATTCTGATTTATATCTTTCCTATATCTTACATCATCTTCTTAACGTCTTTTCATGTGTTTTAAAATAGTAGTTACAGTTTTCATCTGTGTTATAGGCACATCTCTCAGGCGTGCTTTCATTTTAAGGATGTCTTGCTTCTTCAGCCACAGTCCTTTCATGTGAAATCAAGCTTCCAGAACTTGTGTCAGGGAAAGGTGGTTGAGAATAGTTTTTCTAGGTATGGCTCTAAAGCATCTTCTTATGTCATTTTTATGAAGAGCTAACAATATGGCCTCATATTTACCATGATTTCCTGCTTCTTCTGTACCTTCTTCCAGAATCGCAATTTCTTTTGTACCCATTGTCCTTACATTGGAGATCTTTATGACCAGACTTCAGTAGTGTTTGGTACTTTTATTACTAGCAATTTCTCCACACTGTGGAGCTCTGTACTGACAGGGAGCTTTGGATTATTAATTTTGAGTGTTCATAGGTCTCACTATGTTCTAGCCCCTTAAGGCTTTACCATGAATTCACAAATTACCATCAATTACCTGCAAATGGAAGTGTGTAAAACCCTACCCAGTTTCAACTGCTGTTCTCGAATTGGCCCACTTTGCTTTTCAGTGACTGCCTGTTGGTTGTTTTATCCTCCTATACTCACTTCCATTAGGTGGTCTGTTGTGTCCCTTGCTTTCTCCTGCACAGGTGTCAATACAAATTGCAATTGCAGCTCTTGGAGATTTGTCCTCACCTACTAAGACTTTGGGATTCATGGGGATTCTCATCACTTAATTTTGTTGTTTATGTTGTCCAGGGGTTGGGTTGATTGTTGCTTTTGCTAACTCTTCTAGTAACTTTATGTAGAGGGTTTGGGAGACATTAAAAACCATGTTACTTCTACCATCTTCCCAACTCACAGCAGTCTTGCCGTTTTAATAAAAGAAAAAAAAAAGTTGTTAAAGTACTGTGTATTTTCTGAAGTCCTAAAGCAGAGCTAAAAGTGGTAAAAAATTCCTTCTAGCAGAGGCAAATTTAAGGAACATTTTTCATTTTTGTATATAACACTAGACACATCAGAATCTACAGCAGTATCATCTTCAAAGGATCATTAAAATATTAAATATGTGTTGAAATTTAAAAAGAAATTTCATGAGTAGAAGCTTCAGGTCCTCCAAGTTAATCGAACAATTAGGGACTAATAACAATTTCTCTAACAAAATAGGATAATTTTTCTGTGTTGCAAATGTTTCTTCCACCTAATATGATGATGTCTAACTTTCAGGGTTCATAGCAGTAGCCTCCTATTAGTTGTCAGTACACCTCCATTGGAAAGAGTCTTGAGTCTTTTTTACCACTTTCTTTTACTTTTTTTTTTTTAACCTTCTAGTTTTCTGTTCAAAAAGGAGTAGAAAAGGTGCTATAAATTAGAGAATCACTGTTGAGATTTATTGACTATTTCAAGTATTTAAAAAACATCACTAAGAGAAACTTCTTTGACAAGTTCTGTTATTTGGGGATGTATTTTTATAAAAAGAGTCAATCTGAAATCAAAATACATGTATGGGATGAAGTTTGATTGTTTAAAATTAATGGGTAACTTATGCCTCTGATTTAAAAGCTCATGTTTATAAATTTGATTTAATGATGGTATAAAATTCCATACATGTCTGCACTTGGAAACTAAATAAGCACAAATAAATTTTGGCCTCTCCAAAATTTTATAAAATATAAAAAACATTTTATATTTTTAGAAACTGAAAGATGTTTTGTGATGTTTTAATCATCATAAGATGGAAACATGATTCATTTTATCATAAAAAAGAATATACGTTAGTCAGTTTAGATGAACATAAGCATAGGCAAGAGTAGCTTCTCTTTTAAAGGTCTATAAATGCTAAATTATAAGTAGCACATAGGAATTCATCAATTCATAATGATTCATAATGAAATTTGGATAGGTGTAATGAAATTAAAGCTTTGAAATAATTGATTGCTTAGCACTTATATAAAACGTATTTATAAAATATTTTTATGTTTAAAATCATGATGTTAGCCCATGTTTTACAGTTTTTAAATCAAGGAGCAAAGAGGTGAAGATTCATATGACAATGAAATCAGTAACAGAAATGAAATTTAAACTTTGAATTCCTAAGATGCCCAGTATGATTCTTAACTCATTGTCAGGTTATTTTTAAAAATGTCACCTATATTTTAATATCCAATAAAAATACTCATTGTCAGCTTATTTTTTAAAATGTCACCTATAGTTTAATGTCCAATAAAAGTAAGTTACATGTCATTTTTTCCTCTTTAATCCAAATAAATAATTCATATCTAATTTGGATAATTATAATATAGCATTAGAGTTTCATAAGTATTCTAAGTAATAGTTATAATTTAAAGACATATTTTTGAAATAAGTATGGATTTTATATTAGTCTCTGCCAGCATTATTGGCTAACATCATTGGTGTCATTGGGAGAGGTCAAATTAATTTTTTTGTTTACTGTTGGAAAAAGCAGTTGAAACTTTCTTTCCTGTCTTGAATAACTTTGATTTTGTGTTTCTAGAGGTAACCATGTTTGTGACTAGCATGATTAGACTAACAATGGATTGGTTGACTTAGTCCCATTCAAGTTAATGTTTCAGATTAGGGCATCAATTAATTACGTGTATTGCTTACTTTAGGGTCAAACCCCAGTTAGAAAATGTGACCTCTGACCTCTTGTGACATGTTTGGCATTGAAATTTGAGTTCTCCTGGAGTTCTTCCTGTCACTACAGACAGACATAAGCCCAAACTGTAAGTCTTCTTCATGTGTAGGTTGCCTTTGAAGTTGCAACTAGGTACACATTATTTATTTGTTTATTTATTTATTACAGTTCAGTTTTATGAAACCCATGATTTCTAGGAACTATTTGTTAAGTTATAATTTTGTCTTGTCAATTTCTATTCCCTCATAAGATTTATTGTAGAATAGGAAAATGGCCATTGTCTAAGTTACTTTTTTGAAAATAAAGTTAGTTTTAAAAAATTAGCAATTAATGTTATGCTGTATATGTACTTCCAAGAATTCTTTATTCTCATAACTACATTCTCATTTCAATCTACATTGATTTATTCTTTCTTACGTATCTTCTTAAGGTAGCAGATTGGCAGGTACAGTTTACCACTGTTACCATTATTATTTTATTTTACATAATAACAGCCTTACAGAAGAAGTAACTGATTCTGAAGAACCATAATCCACAGTTCTACATGAGTTTTTTCTAGTGGCACTCGCCTTGGCTTGGATTGTTGTCTAGCTGTTTTCACGTTTCACATTTCTCTGCAGTTCTGTGATGGAAATATACAGACAAGGCACAGAACAGTGTCAATAACCATTAAAGAATAAAACAATAGTACCAAATAATAGGAGAGGTATCACAGACAGAAGACAGCTCAGCCCCATGTGAGTGGAATGTTTAATTAATAACATGATAGACCTTATTTGAGGGGGCAGTCACTGTGGGAGTCAGGGAGGCCTTATGGAGGGTATGGAATTGGTCAGGGCTTGGAAGTTGGATGGGATTTGGTGAGTCAGAGAGGGGAGTCAAAACAGAGGGACTGTAGAGTTTTGGGGGAAAGGGAATGAAAAGGCAGAGAGGCCCAGACTAGGAGGGCCTCTAATGCCAGCATTGAGATTTTAATCCTGTGGCTAGAGGGGAATGTAAATGTGTTTGGAGTATCCTAGACTGGATAGATTGAATGGTCCTCTTAAATGTCTGCTCTTCCCTACCTGGCCTGGGTTTTAGCCTTGTGTAATTTCCTGCCTTTGCAGTGGCAGCAGGTTCCTAATTGGGCCTCTGGTCTCCTGGCCTTGCTAGTCTCTTTCCTCTTCCCGTCATTTGTGTCAGAGATGTTTTTCAAAAACACCATCTTATCAAATGTTCCACAACTGAAAGCCTTCTTCTGTTGCCCATGCTTTCCCAATCCCTTGTGCAGGGTGTCAATACCTCGGCCTTCCTCATTTGCATCACCTCTTGCTGTTTCCTGCTCAGAATGGCCTGTACTCCAGACGCACTGGGCTCTTGAGGGCCTCAGCTCTGCTGTGTTCCACACTTGGCTGGGATGCCGGTCCTCCTGGACTTGTCCACCAGACAGACTCCTTTTTCAAGACGTATCTCCTAGGAAGTCATTTCTGACACCTTTAAGTTGACCTAAGCCTCACATTTTATCAGTTTTCTAGATTTTAGGTCTGATTATGTTCTTGATTTCCCCATTGTGCTTAAAGTGCAAATACTTGAACAAGGTATTTGTGCTGAGCCTTTCACAGTCGGACCCTAACTTTCCTTCTTTCCATGACCTGCCTCCCCCAACTCAGAGTCCATCTGATGAGACTGTTCTCAGTTGCCTCAGAACCCTATTATTTTGATTCTTTATTTTGTATTTTTCCTTTATTAATGGACAGAGCATCCCCTTTCTTTTAAGATCCAACTCAAACATGATTTCCTTTGAGATATTGATTTATTCCTCACTATAACCAATCCCTTTACTCTTACTCTTTGCTCACATAGTAACATGTATAAAGCTAAATTTTTATTATTTGTTATAGCCTTTTATGATCTTTAAAAAATATTTCTGCTTCCTTTGCTGTTTGTGAGCATCTTGAGGGTAGGGCATGCATCTTTCCTACCTTTGGATCTTAGTATGAAGCATAGTAGCTGGGACAAGATGCTGAGAAAAGGTTTTTTAATTATAATAAATATTCGGTTGCATTAACTGAAGAAGTAGTTTCAAAGAAGATTATAATAATTGAGAACATCGAGTCATTATTTTTTGACAAGCACAATGCCCTGTATGATTTCTCATTTAATTTTCACACTGGAACTCCGTGAGGTCTATTGTCATTACCCTCATTTTGTTGATGAAGATGATGAAGCTTAGGCAGGTGAAATAAAATGCATACAGCCACACAGGTTTTTGGTGGTAGAACTGAAATTTGATTATAGATGTAATGTCATAGTCCAAGCTCCTAACCATTAAATGTTTCCTTTTGATATTTAATGAATTTATGTTTGTATCCTTGCAAACTTTGAAGTTTTAAAACCATTGTCATCTACTTGGTGTTTCCATATTATCTCATTTCACCCTAACAGCAACTCTGACATTCATATTAGCCCCACTTTATGGGTAAAGAATATGAGGCTATATGAGTAAATTATTTGTCACAGGTTAAATGTTAGAATTAGGGAGAACCTAGTTCTTCAGAGTATAATCTAATTTTTAAAATAAATTCATCGGGCTTCCCTGGTGGCGCAGTGGTTGCGCGTCCGCCTGCCGATGCAGGGGAACCGGGTTCGCGCCCTGGTCTGGGAGGATCCCACATGCCGCGGAGCGGCTGGACCCGTGAGCCATGGCCGCTGAGCCTGCGCGTCTGGAGCCTGTGCTCCGCAACGGGAGAGGCCGCAACAGAGGGAGGCCCGCATACCACAAAAAAAAAAAATTCATTGATGATGCTGTTTAGGTTTGAAGGTTTATTACTTTTTTGTTCAATGAAATTTTAAAATAAAATATTTGTTGTATACCTATCCATCTATAAAGCACCTAGTGGCAGATCATTACTATTATTTTTAATTTTTTTTATTGTGGTAAAGTATACAGAACATAAAATTTACCATCTTAACCATTTTAAAGTATGCAGTTCAGTGGTATGAAATACGCTCACATTGTTGTGCTGCTGTCACCACCACCCATCTCCATAGCTCTTTTCATCTTGCAAAACTGAAACTCATTACCATTAAACAGTAACTCCTCCTTTCCCCCAGACCCTGGCAGCCACTATTCTACTTTCTGTTCCTATGACTATGACTACTCCAAGTACCTTATATAAGTGGAATCACACAGTATTAGTCTTCTTGTGACTGGCTTATTTCATTTAATATAATGTCCTCATGTTCATCCATGTTGTAGCATATTGCAGAATTTTCTTCTTTTTTAAGGATGAATAATATTCCATTGTATATATAGACCACCTTATGCTTATCCATTCACCCATCATTGAACACTTGGGTTGCTTCCATGTTTTAGCTATTGTGAACAATGCTGCTATGAACATAGGTGTACATATACCTCTTTGAGATTCTGCTTTCAATTCTTTTGGGTATATACCCAGAAGTAGAATTGCTGGATCATATGATGATTCTATTTTTAATTTTGTGAGGAGCCACCATACTGTTTTCCACAGCAGCTGTACCATTTTACATTCCCACCAACAGTGCACAAGAGTTCCAAATTTTCTGTGACCTAGTCAACACTTATAATTTTCTGTTTTGATAGTAGCCATCCTGAAGGGTGTGAATGGTATCTCGTTTTTTTTTTTTTTTTTAAATTGGAGTATAGTTGCTTTACGATGTTGTGTTAGTTTCTACTGTGCAGCAAAATGAATCAGCTATACATATACATATATCCCTCTTTTTTGGATTTCCTTCCCATTTCATTTACCACAGTGCATTAAGTAGTCTTGTTGTGTTTTGATTTACATTGCCCTAATGATGACTGATGTTGAGCATTTTTTCATGTGCTTATTGGCCCTTTAAACATCTTCTTTGGAGAAATGTCTGTTCAGATCCTTTGCCTGTTTTTGAATCAGGTTTATATGTTGTTGAGTTTTAGGAGTTCTCTGTATGTTCTGGATAATTTCTCATCAGATATATGATTTTTGAATATTTTCTCCTTTTTGTGGGTTGTCTTTTAACTCTGTGGGTAGTGTCTCTTGATGTACAAAATTTTTAAATTTTCATGAAGTCCAATTTGACTATATTTTCTTTTGTTGCCTGTGCTTTTGATGTCATATCCAAGAGATCATCACCAAATCCAGTGTTGTGAAGCTTTTGTCCTAAGTTTTCTTCCAAGAGTTTTATTGTTTTTGATCTTACATTTAGGTCTTTTATCCATTTTGGGTTTATTGTTAGGTGAAACTCTGACATCATTCTTTTGCGTTTTGATGTCCAGTTTTTACAGCACCATTTGTTGAAAAGACTGTTCCCCACTGAGTAGTCTTGGCACCCTTGTCAAAAATCCTTTGGCGGTATATGCAAGGATTTTATTTCTGGGCTATCTTATTCCATTGTCTGAATGTCTATCTTTATGCCAGTACTACACTGTTTGGATTACTGTAGCTTTGAAGTAGATTTTGAAATCAGGAAGTATGAGTCCTTCAATTTTTTCTTCTTCTTTCAAGATTGTTTTGGCTATTTGGGGTCCATTGAGATTCCATATGAATTTTCTGATTGGTTTTTGTATATCTGAAAAAAAGTCATTGGGATTTTGATAGGGATTGCATTGAATCTATAGATTGCTTTGGGTAATATTGACATTTTAATAATATTAGTTCTTCCAGTCCACAAACATGGGATGTGTTTCCATTTACAGTTGACCCTTGAATAACAAAGGTTTGAACTGTGCGGATCCACTTATACACAGACATTTAAAAAATAAATATGTACTACAGTACTACATGATCTGCAGTTGGTTGAATCCATGGATGTGGAACCATAGATACGGAGGGCTGACTGTAAGGATATACATGGATTTTTGACTGTATGGGTGTAGGTGCACCCAACCCCCATGATGTTCAAGGGTCAGCTGTATTTATGTCTTTAATTTCTTTCAGCAGTGTTTTGTAGTTTTCATTGTATAAGTCCTTCACCTCATTGGTTAATTTAATTCCTAAGTATTTTATTCTTTTTGACGCTGTTGTAAATGCAGTTATTGTCATAATTTCCTTTTCAGATAATGTCAAATACTGTGATCATTTTACTTTTTCTTTTCCAATTTAGATTCCTTTTTATCTTTTTCTTGACAAATTGCTCTGGCTAGAACTTCCAGTACTACGTTGACTAGCAGTGGTAAAAGCGGGCATCCTTGTCTTGTTCCTGATCTTAGAGGAAAAGCTTTCAGTCTTTCACCATTGAGTGTGATGGTTGCTGGGGGTTTTTCATATATGGCTTTTATTATGGTGTAGTAGTTTCCTTCTGTACCCCATTTGTTGAGTGTTTTTTATAATGAAGAGGTGTTGAGTGTTGTCAAATGCCTTATCTGCATCTACTGAGGTCATCATAGGATTTTTTATCTTTCATTCTGTTAATGTGCTGTGTTAACATTTGTTGATTTACATAGTGTGATCCATCCTTGTGTCTATAAAGCACCTAGTGGCAGAGCATTACTGTTAAATTTTTTTTAAACTTCTAAAAGTAACATAACCATATTGTAGGATACTTGCGGAAAAATAAAAAGCAGAAAAATAATCACCTGTAATTTCTCTACTCCAATTCCAGTAAGGGACCTATTTTGATGTATTTCTTTCTGGTCATTTTTCACATGCTTATTATTTTCTCAACATTATTTAGCCTTTTTCCTTGTTGTTATATGGTTACCATAAATTATTATTAGTAATGGTTGCACAATATTCCATCTGGTGAGACTGTTCCGTGCTGTTTTGGGAGGGAGGAGGGATGAGTAGTAAGATAAACATTTATTGTAAGGTTACATTACATTATCTTACCTTCAAATCAACCGCATGGATTGACACTTAATTTTACTTAAGGATATGCCCACTGGGATGCAGAGAGGTTAAATCACTTGTTCAGGGTCATGTAGCTAGTAAGTTGTAAAGCTGGTCTTTGAACTGAGACCTGGTGACTTAAGAGGCCATGCTTTTTCCCCTTTACTTTTGTATTGCCTCCATATGTCATTTAGTAAATTCTTATAACAACTCTTACGTGTTTTAATATTCAGTAATATAAGTAATGAAGGTGAAAGCTTAGAGGATAAACAGTGGTTGGTACAGGAACCATTGGTGTAGAGTGGGTTAGTGCTGGGCACTGGGCTGATCGCTTTACATTCATTACCTTGTTCAGCTTTTATTATGACCCTGTGGGTACATAGTATCATCATGCTGCCATTGGTTTGGATAACTTGGGTGTTTGCAGTTTTTTCACTAGTCTCCTCATGCTTTGAATTATTTCCTTATGATGGATGCTCAGGTTGTCTCCATTTTCCCTCCACCTTGCAAATAACCATGCATTGCTCCAACTCTTCACAGCCACAATTAACAGTCTAATTTTGACCTGCATGAGTAATTTGTTGATGTGTGTATCCAGGAACACTTTGACTATAGGAAATGCATCCACTTAATTTGACCAAGCTCTCAAGAGAGGATGCCCAAATACATGTTCATTAGTGCACAAGGACACAGTTTCTGCAAGCATCTGCATATACTTGACGTCCAGTTGCATAAATTTTGTCACTCAGATATTTTAATTTACATTTCTGTCTTTATTAATGAGAGCATCAGTTCTTGGTGTTAGGTTTTGGCCTTTCTTTTCTGTGGATGTCTGTTTTTATACTTTGCCCATTTTCCCCTTGGGGTTGTCTTTTTCTGTTGATTTGTAGAAGCTCTTGCTGTTAGTTCTCCTATACACTTTATGCTTTGTAAATATTTTTTCTTATTCTGTTAATCTGTTTATTAACCTTTCCCAAAGTGTTCTTTGTTGAACAGAAATTTTAGGTTTTGATATGATCAAATTCAATATTTTTTGCCTAATGTTTTATGCTTTTGAAATTTTATTTAAGGAATCCTTCTTAATTAGACCACAAGAATTAGGTCTTTATCTGTAGTTCTCTTTTTATGCGGTGGTAGAAAAGGATCCGATTTTATTTTTCTCTCTATAGTGAGTCTGCCTGCTTCTTTAGAATTCAAACTTTAGAGTCAGTAACTCTTGGAGATGTTTTAGGGGCCCTTAGCACACCATATAGTTTACTCTTAAATATTTAGTCGTGCCATTTTTTGTTTGCCCTCAGCCCCTGCAACCCCTTCCCACCAATAAGTAAGCTTTATAGGTAAGGATCTTTTTCTGTTTTGTGTAGTGGTATATGCCAAGCACCAAAAGATAGTGACTGGCACATGACATTCACTCAGCAGCCTTCACCTTAACTTGTGAATGTTGAGTGCATGTCACCTCTTTTCCTGTAGCCAGTTGTCCTTGCTACAGAAAGCTTGAAATCTCTACTAGAACTAGACTGTTTCTGTTATCAGCTCTCCTATTAACTAGCTGTGTTTTCTCAGGGAAGTCAGTTTCCTTTCTTCATCTGCAAATTAATGCCCCTGTGTAACCACCATCTTAATCAAGATATAGAAAGTTGTCATCACCCCCAAAAATTCCCTTGTATGTAGTCCCTTATTGTCAGTTCACCTGTTCCCCAGCCCCAGGCAGTGATTGGCTTTTCTGTCACAGTGACTGATTATCTTTGCTTGTTCTAGAATTTTATATAAATGGAATCATATAGTATATTCTTTTTTGTGATTAGCTTCTCCTGGTCAGCATGTTTTGAGATTCATTTTCTATGTATATTGATAGTTTATTCCTTTTTAATGGCTAAGTAGTATTCCATTATATGGATATACCACAGGGTTTTTTTTGTTCGTTTGTTTTACTTTTTGGTCACACTGCATGGCATGTGGGACCTTAGTTCCCTGATCAGGGTTTTAACCCACACCCCCTGCAGTGGAAGCGCAGAGTCTGGACTGCCAAGGAAGTACCTATGCTACAGTTTTTAAAATCCAGTCACCTGCTGAGGGGCATTTGGGATTATGATAAAAGCTACAATATGTTTTTGTGTACTGGTGTAGATGATGTATGTTTGGATAAATACCTAAGAGTAGAATACTTGTAACTGGGGCCATAAAAAAGGATGGATGGTGGATGGTTTTTAATTTGTGTATGTATATTATATTCATATGTGTATCAAATAAATATAAACAGTATATTTTATAGAACTTCATTTGTTCCAAAAATATTTTGGGGACAATTAGGAAAAGAATTAAGTAGTGTAAATAGAGTAAGGTAGTATGTATCAGAAGGGGACGGGAAGGGTGAAGAAAAGAGAAATGAGCATTGATCTGAATAACCTAATCAACCATTACAGTAGTATAACTCTCTCTCCTGTATGTATATACATGTATATATTTTAAAATCTTGTCCATTTATATCTTTAATATTATACCATCAACATTTTCTCACACTGTTGTGTTTTTTAAAACAATAATTTTATTAGGTGCATTTTGCTCTATTGGGTGAATATGTAACTTATTTTATATCCATAATTTATTTTACTGTTATGGACACTTGGATCCTTTTTTTCCCTATAAAATTTCAGGTGTGAGGAACATTTTTCTACATAAATCCCATATCTTATACAGATTGTTTGCATAGAAGTAGGATTACTGAGTCCAATGATAGGGCCATCTATAAGGTGTTGTGAGAAAGTGCTTTCCAGATGGTGTTTTTAGCAAAGCTGTGTTGAGAGTGGCTGTCTTAATGCATCTTTACCAGCACTGAAAATAATTTTAAGTATCTTGCTCACTTGACAGGTGAAATAGTTTTCTTACTGTTATAGTTTTGCATTTTAAGAATACAGGCTCGGGGCTTCCCTGGTGGCGCAGTGGTTGCGTGTCCGCCTGCCGATGCAGGGGAGCCGGGTTCGCGCCCCGGTCTGGGAGGATCCCACGTGCCGCGGAGCGGCTGGGTCCGTGGGCCATGGCCGCTGGGCCTGCGCGTCCGGAGCCTGTGCTCCGCAATGGGAGAGGCCGCAGCAGGGGGAGGCCTGCATACCACAAAAAAAAAAAAAAAAAAAGAATACAGGCTCTTTGTCATATTTGTAATAAAATATTCCATTTTATTGTTTGCTTTTCTTTTTTCTTTTTTAATTTTTACTTATTTATTTATTTGTGGCTGAGTTGGGTCCTCGTGGCTGCGTGTGGGCTTTTCTCTAGTTGTGGTGAGCAGGGGCCACTCCTCGTTGCAGTGCATGGGCTTCTCATTGTGGTGGCCTCTCCTGCTGTGGAGCATGGGCTCTAGGTGCACGGGCTTCAGTAGTCTAGAGTGCACCTCAGCAGCTGCGGCGCACGGGCTTAGTAGCTCTGTGGCATGTGGAATCTTCCCGGACCAGGGCTCGAACCCATGTCCCCTGCATTGGCAGGTGGACTCGCAACCACTGCGCCACCAGGGAAGCCCCTGTTTGCTTTTCATTTGCAGAATGGAAGTCAGTGGTGGTTGCTCCAGAGGCTAGAAAAATGGATTTGTGATGTTTATGTCTTGGAGAAATTTCACATTTCTTATCTAGTCAGATATTTTGGATCTTCTCCTCTGTTATGTCCATAGCTTTTATACTCAGAATGTCCGTTAACATCATGAGATTAGATCAATCTTCACTTAAAATTTTATCTCAAATGTGATGTTTTCAGTTGAGTCTTTTTTCAGCCCCTGAGCCAGTGCAGTGAGGCCAGTTGGGAGCTGTTAGGTACTGAAATTATGGGGCAGTACTGATTTTATCCAGATCATCCAGAGTACACTTAAAATAAATTTGCTGTATTTCCATCAAAATGAAGGCCTCTAGCCTTCATGATAGTGTGAAGGTGTAAGTAAGGCAGTGGTCCCCAAACTTTTTGGCACCAGGGACTGGTTTTGTGAAAGACAATTTTTCCACAGACCGGGGGTTGGGGGGAGGTGGTCAGGCAGTAATGGGAGGGATGGGAGCGATGGGGAGCGGTGGGGAGGGTTGGGGAGCTGATGGGGAGCAGTGGGGAGCAATGGGGAGCGGCAGATGAAGCTTCTTCACTTGCCCGCTGCTCACCTCCTGCTGTGCGGCCCGGTCCCTAACAGGCCTCGGCCTGGGGGTTGGGGACCCCTGAGGTAAGGGGCAGGAGGACAATACAAGGCGTTCCTTATATTTTTTAATTAACAGAAAACATACCAGTGCATTTTTTTGTGGTTCCTTCTTCTGCAGGAGATGATCATAGTTATATTGTTTTCATTAGTGTGCCCATCTCTCAATATACTCATTTCAAACTGCATGACACAAGTTTCTGAGATTGAATCATTATTAGAAGGGTTAAAGATAGATAATTAATTTTAGGAAATTCTGATTCATAAGACTTTTGTAAAAATGTTAAATTAGCAATGGCTGTTACCATCAACTATATTTTTTTGTCTTGGAACATGCGGAATTATCTCAGGGGAGATGAAATAACCCTGGGTTCTGCAGCCTTTTGCTTGGGCACACTTCAGTGCTCACCACCTGTTGGAAAGTAGCATCCTAGGAGAGACATTGGGAGGGAAACTATTGGAAAGAAAATGGATAGGATGGGAGAAAATTAACAAGCTGTTGAAAAAGTTCAGAGAAATTGACTATAATATTTAAATTGTAGACATTTACATACTATTTCATGATTTATACTAAGTGAAATTAAAATAGGAGACTAGATGGCCATTGTAAATGCATCTCAAACCCAAACTGCTATTTTTGTCTCTTTATTTGAAGATCAGTCCTTGTGATGGATATGTAGCATGTAAGAAAATGAGAGACCTGGAGTGACTTTAACCTGAATTATTAGCATAAGTATTTTCACAGGAACTAAACCTTCCTGAGTACTTGATGATCTAAGAAAAGGAAAAATGGATTGGAACCCTTTGTTATATTTAAGGTATTGTTTGAGTCACTCAGTCCTTCAGAATATATTTATAATTACCTTGGATAGTCTTAAGGCTTATCCAGTATGCTTAGCCTATAATACTGAGTAAGATGATGTTACTCCTCATTTGTGTAACATCTGCAGCACTCTGGTTCTGTTCTACTTTTTGAGAAGAACAGGTGAGAAAAAGTAAGGAATTCCTCAAGTTTAGGCATTGCTCTGAACTAAGGAAGTCGAGCCCAACATGCTGTCACTAAGAGAAAGGAAAGTTCTCTTTTATTGTGCCTTCATCCATGCTCTACTGCTGTTTGAGTGCACAGTGGCTAAGAAGACCCATTTGTGTGGTGAAATTCAGTGGATTAAAATGTATCAAGGAATAATAAAGTATAATGCGTTTCTTGTTAAAACAAAACAGCAAACTGGGACTGGAAAGGAATTTTCTTAATAAAAGCTACCAATACCCTTTAGCAAGCATCATATTTATATTTATTACTTTATATTGATAAAATATATTTAATAGTAACCTTCACCAAGTGTTGTGTTTAATGATGAACTGTTATATGAATCCTTTGCAAGATCTGAAACAAGGATATCCATATTAGTACTACCTAAGGGTACATTGTACTGGAAGTCCTAATTAGCACAATAAGAAAAGGCAAGTTTAGTAGACGTACTTAGACAAACCTAAAGCTAATAAGGGTTTAGCAGGGTTTCCCAACTTGCTGTACAGCAGCCAGCAACCAGAAAATATTAAATAAAACCCTCATTTCAAAAGAAACAAAAAACATGCAGTACCTAGGAAAAACCCAAAAGATGTGCAAGAGTTTTATGGGGAAAAATTATAAGACCTTATTAAGGACATAGAAAAAGTTATAAATAAATTAACAATTATGCAAAGTTCATCAGTGAAAATTAACATTACTTTATATTGTAATGGTATTTATTCTCCTCTAATCTAAATCACAGCAGTGTTTTTCATGGATCTTGCCAATTGACTTTAAGATTATTATGGATGAATAAAGGACAGAAGAGCTAAGATGAGTTTAGAAAGGAAGGAGGGGACCTGCCCAAGATTGGCAAGCTTGTGTGGGAGAAAGGAGCTTTTGTACATTTGGATGGATGGTAGATGGTGGCTACTTATTCGTAAAAATAGTCTTTAGCCAATAGGTACATGAACAAAAATCAAAAGGGAGTACTGTTGAAAAAAAAAAAAGAAAAAGTCTTCCTCCTACCCCTGCCTGCTGAACCAATGTTCTTGGAAGTAATGTCTTTTACAGTTCCTGGAATATACCTCTAGAACTCTTATACAGAGATAATTATATAATGTTTTTGAGAAATTGTACCATTTTATACCATGATTTCTTTTCACTGACTTTTTTAAAAATTGAGGTATAAGTGACAAATAACATTGTATTAGTTTTAGGTATACAAGATAATGATTCAGTATTTGTATGTATTTCAAAATGATCACCATAAGTCTAGTTAACATCCATCACCACACAGTTACAAAAAACTTTTTTCTTGTGGTGAGGAATTTTAAGATCTATTCTCTTAGCAACTTTCAAATATGCAGTACAGTAGTATTAATTATAGTCACCATGATGTACACTATATCTCCATGAGTTATTTATCTAATAACTGGAAGTTTGTGCCTTTTGACCATGGTCACCCGTTTTGCCCACTCCTCACCTCTGGCAACCACCAGTCTGTTCTCTGTATCAAATGAGCTTTTTTTTCTTTTTTTTTTTTTGGTTTGTTTCACATATAAGTGAGATCATATGGTATTTGTCTTTCCGTGTCTGACTTATTTCACTTAGCATGATGCCTTCAAGATCCATCTATGTTGTCACAAAAGGCAAGATTTCTTTCCTTTTTTGTGGCTGAGTAATATTCCATTATATATCTGTATCTCACATTTTCTTTATTCATTCGTCTGTCCATGGACACTTAGGTTGTTTCCATGTCTTGTCTCTTGTAAATATCTTGGCTATTGTAAATAATGCTTCAGGGAACATGGGGGTGCAGATGTGTTTTCATTTTCTTCAGATAAATACCCAGAAATAGAATTGCTGGATCATATGGTAGTTCTATTTTAAATTTTTTGAGGAACCTCCATTTCTTTTCCATAGTGGCTAAAGCAATTTACATTCCCACTAACACTACCAGAGGTTCCCTTTTCTCCGCATCCTCACCAACACTTGTTATCTCTAGTCTTTTTGATGATGGCCATTCTAACAGGTGTGAAGTGATATCTCATTGTGATTTTTGATTTGCATTTCCCTGATGATTAATGATGTTGAGCATCTTTTCATATACCTGTTGGCCATCTGTATGTCTTCTTTGGAGTGTCTCTTCAGGTCCTCTGCCTGGTTTTTAGTTGGGTTGTTTTTTGCTGTTGAATTGTATGAATTCTTTATATATTTTGGATATTATCCCTTATACCATGATTTTTTAAACACAATATATCTTAGAACTTATGTCATCTTATGTCCGTAACACTGCTTCATTTCTTTTAATGATTATATAATAATCCTTGGCTTGTTATATTATAAATTAGCCAGGCCCCTAAGATGTATGTTTAGATGTTTCTCATCTCTTCTTGCTGTCAAAAATGCTAAAATGAATTTCCTCCCTTGGGTATTATTTCACACGTGTCTGACTGTGTATAGGATGAGTATCTAGAAGCAGAATTGCTGAGAAATTCTTGTTTAATCCTCTACAGAACTTTAGAATCAACTTGCCTAGTTTGTGGTGGTGTTCAGTTAAATTATCTTAGAGGCAATTTGGATTTTGTTGTCTTTCATCTAAATATCGAGCATGTCTTTCCATTTGCTCTTTTTTTATATCAGTAGCTTTTGAAAAATTTCTTCATATAGATCTTGTCCTTTCTTCTATTACTATTTTATTTTTCTTATTGCTGTAGTAAATAATTGGGGTCTTGTCTTATTTTAAATCTCCTAAATTTTTTTGTTATGTATGTATATATGAATGCTATTAATTTTAGTATATTAGTTTGTACCCAAATAATTGATTAAATTCTTTGATTTAAAATAGCACACTAGCTGATTTTCTTGCTTTTTATAGGTATATATTATGCAAATAATGATCATTTTAACTCTTTACCAACTTTTATACCCCATTTCTTTCTCTATTTCAGCTATGTTGGTTATTACCTTTGGCAGAGTGTCAAAGACATTTTTGAATATTCCTGATCAGGTTAAGGAAGTGCTTATTCATTCCCATTTTGTTAGGGGCTAGATGTTGAATTTTACTAAATAATTTTCAACATGTTTAGAAATTTTGTGATTTTTCACTTTTGATCTATTAATGGGATGAATTATATTTCTAGATTTCTTAATAATAAATCTTCCTAGAAATCCTGGAATTAAATATCCAGTTATAGTACATTCTTTTGATATTTGAATGTATTAATATATTAACATTAATTTATGTTAATATTTAATATTAGACTGTATATTCAAATATTTTACTTAGGATTTTTATACCAGTATTCCTATGGGACACTAGTTTTCTTTTTCTATGCAATTTTTGTGAGGTTTTGTTACCATTATTATGTTAGATTCCTTGCTTTCCTTCTTTATTATGTCCTGGAAGAGACTAAATTGCATTGGAGTTACCTGGTCACTAAAAGTTTGATAGAATTACCTTGTGAATATGTCCCTACCTGGTGTTTTTCTGGACAGGTTATTTGCCAGCTTTCTCTGTTTATTTTTTTGGAAACCTTGGCCTTTTTAATTATTCTGTTTTTTTCTGTGGTCAACTTTTGGTCATTTATATTTTCCTAGAATATCGTAGTGATTATATCTTCGCACAGAAATGAACAAAGTAGTTGCTTATGACTGTTTTAATTTCCCTTTTATATATGGCTTTGTCTCTGTAGACATTTCTTAGTTTGTATGTTTTTGTGCTTTGTGTCTTCATTCTTGATCAGATTAGCTAATGATGTCTTCATTTTATTTTTCACTGAGAAGGAGCTCTTGGATTAATATTGTTCTACAATTTTTGTGTTTTTTTTCACTAGCACTGCTTTAGCTTTTTAATTATTGTTTTTAGATTTTTTTCAGTTTTCAGATAACCTGTTGAATCAGTGGTTTATGAGAGTTTTCTAGTTTCGTTATTAATGTCTGGTTTAAGTTCACTGCAACTAGGAAATGTCTGTGTCACTTTGGGAATCTATTAAGGTCATTTTTTTTTGGCTGCGTTGGGTCTTTGCTGCTGTGTGCAGACTTTCTCTAGTTGCAGCGAGCAGGGGCTACTCTTCATTGCAGTGCGTGGGCTTCTCATTGTGGTGGCTTCTCTTGTTGTGGAGCACGGGCTCTAGGTGCACGGGCTCAGTAGTTGTGGCTCGCGGGCTCAGTAGTTGTGGCACATAGGTTTAGTTGCTCCGCGGCATGTGGGATCTTCCTGGACCAGGGATCGAACCGGTGTCCCCTGCATTGGCAGGCAGATTCTTAACCACTGTGCCACCAGGGAGGTCCCAAGGTCATTTTTATGGCTGACTTCATGCTCAATTTTATTTATTTATTTATTTATTTATTTTTTTGTGGTATGCGGGCCTCCCCCTGTCGCGGCCTCTCCCGTTGCGGAGCACAGGCGCCTGACGCTCAGGCTCAGCAGCCATGGCTCACCAGCCGCTCCGCGGCATGTGGGATCCTCCCAGACCGGGGCGCGAACCCGGTTCCCCTGCATCGGCAGGTGGACGCGCAACCACTGCGCCACCAGGGAAGCCCATGCTCAATTTTAATGAATCTTTCTTGGACCTATTGACAAGTTTGTTTTGGATTTCAGAATAAAATCAATTAGATCTGTCTTACGAATTAGGTCTTCTGTATCCATACTTAATTTTGTTCAGTAGATGTTTTTGTGGACTGAGAAAAGTGAATTAAAGTCTCATAATTCTGTATTCATGTCCATATTTCCTTTATTTCTTATAGTTTTTGTTTATTATTCTCTGTGGTACAGGGTGTGTTTGAAATAAAATTTTTTAATTAAAAAATATGCCATGTAACTATAAATCAGGGAGAGCTTGTAGTCTTCAGTGATCGAGTTCAAAATATATTTAATCGAAAATCACATTTTTGCCTTATTGATCACAGCATTCATTCTTGTTTTCTTTATATGTTGACAACCACTCTTGTAATTCCTGTATTTTCTGTAATGTCATTCCCTAAGTTTTGAGTAAAAGTACTTTATATTTTAACATCTTGAATATTATAAAATTCTAGACTTAGAATCTGTAGAGTGGAGGTTAGTGGCAGTTGTTACCCAGGCTAGAACTAAATGGGATGTTTGACTAAAATCTGTTAAAATGATTTATATATGCTAGTTTGGGACTATTTTGAGCAAATATTCCTCTAAATATACAAAGTAGACTTAAGGTTTAAAATATCATGATAATTGAAAGAGTGAAGTATTGAGGACTGGCTTTTCTCTTTCTGCAGGGCTCTGATAAGTATGTCACAATAAAAGAGAAATCACCTCTATTTTCTTATTTTTATTCATTTTTATTTTTTAGTACTAAGGGATTTTAAATTTGTTTTTCCTCTGTATTCAGGTACATGTCTCGAGTCCACGGTATGCATCCAAAAGAGACCACTCGTCAGCTGAGCTTGGCTGTGAAAGATGGTCTTATTGTGGAAACGCTAACAGTGGGCTGCAAAGGTTCAAAAGCTGGTATCGAACAGGAAGGATATTGGTTGCCAGGCGATGAGATTGTAAGTTTTTTTTATTTTATAAATCTGGAACGTTATTTAAATATAACCCATAGAAATTTATTTTGAGAAGTTTAGTAATATTCACTTCCACAGTTTTTATTAACATTAAGACCTACATTGGTAGGATGGATACTTTCCTTCCTGATTATTTAGGAGAAAACTTGGAGCCTACTTTTTCTGTCTAGATTACCTTGAATCTGAAAAATAAAACAAAGGAAAGCCCTTTTAATGTATGCACAGTTTAATGGTATTCCTAAGCGTTTTCTTCAGTAAGTATTAGTAAAAAATGTTTTGATGAGGATAATGTTGATGCCATCCAGACAGATTTGAAAGGGATATATATACTTTTTTACTTAGGGGCACATATAGAAGTACATTTTTTTAATGTAAAGATTGGTTTCATGTGTAATATTTCTGTCTTCTTACCTTATTTGCTTTTGATTTTTCTAATACCTTCATGAAAAGTCTGTTTTTGGAAAGGAAAGCTTTCAAATATAATAAACATTAATTTTTAGTTCTGAAAGGAATAGATTTAGTAATTAGATATATTGAGAGTGTTTTATCATGAATTCTCTAAAACCTAAAATTATAAAAATGACACAAAATCTTAAAATTGGTTATTTGTGGAAACATTTCCCCAAAACATTGTCTTTCCCTTTCTGGCTCTAGGCAATTGAGCCAACACACAGACACCCACCTGTCAGGTCTGAGAGCAATAAACTAAGAACACTGTTTTCTGTGGGGAGCTGGTCCACAGAGGCAGCTATCAGTTATATACTTAGAGAAGCTGTTAGTTTTTTACACTGTTTTTGTCAATTTAATATGTGCCTTGAAAGTTTCTGGAAAGAAAATTCACGTTTTCCACAAACAGAAAATATGGAAGAAAAAATGTTTAATTTCATTGGTATCATTTGATTTGTGCACTAGAAGTGTTCTTGAAAACTTGGGTGAAAATGTTTATACCAGTATAATTCTTCTGTAAGCTAATTCTTTTTTACCTTACAGAAAAGTAAAGCTTTTTGCCAATAAAGAAACTTTGGGTGCCAGGCCATAATAATAATAATAATGTCAAGTGACATAAATCTATCTACAGCAGACATTTAAAGGAGGGCCATGGTTAGCTGATAGCTTATTATACACTCAAAATAATCTAGATAATATAAAATTTCTAGTCCCAAAACACTTAGCCATGTATAGATTTAGTACAGAAGGGTATATTGATACTGGGTTGGCCAAAGAGTTTGTTTAGATTTTTTCATAACATGTTACAGAAAAACCCGAATGAACTTTTTGGCTAACCCAATAATTTCTGAGATTTATATAGTAACTAACCAATAGTAAATGCAACTTAATCCACAGGACTTTGGTTTGTGGATCATGTGTACATTTATTCATAAAAGTGATTTTATTTCTCCTTTTTAGATTTGTCCTTTTCCATGTGCTTTTTTTCCCCTTCAAGTTGAGGGTTTTTTGTTCAGTTTAATTCAACAAGCAGTTAATGAGTTGTATGTTCATGACTACATTAGGTTCTGTATTCTACTTTTATTTTTACATGTTCTTACTGCATATATTTTTATAGCATCATCCTTTTTCTTTTTTCTAGATGAAATCTTACATATAAATCAAACAGTGTATACAGATTTTATTAATTCTGGTTGGTTCTTATTCACAAGCATTTTTATACCAAGTATGCATATATGATTTAAGTACAACTAAGTATATAAAAATTATACCTAGTTTATGAAATATGCAACTATTAAAGGTACATAGGCAATGTAGTATAGTTGAAAGAGGCAAGGTCATATATGTTACAATTGATGGGGGTTTCAATCCCATCTCAAATATTTTTTTAGTTGTGTGACCTTGAGGAAATTTCTTAACCTCTGATCCTCATTCCTCAGCTGTAACAGGACACATTAATATAGCTTTCATTTGATTGTTTTGAGGATTAAATGAGATTATCTATAGAAAGCATATAACTATGTACTCAATGCAAGTTTTTGACCAGTGAATAAGTATGTTTAAAACACGTAGTGCCTATATATAGTGTAGCAAAAGCACACAAATTTCTTACTAAACAGCAAGCAGAAATTCCCATCACGGTTTTTTTTACTTTTAACCTGTAACCTCAAACACAAGATTTGTTAAGAGATTTTCCCTTAGGATGATGGATCTATATTTAAGGCGCAGATATAAAATGATGAAACTAATTATATGTGTATCTCATGGCTATGGCCGGTGGACCACCTGGTGATCCCGGGGCTGTCTGTGTGCTATAGTTTTCATGCCCTAAGAATACTCTAGAAGGACACGTGACTGACATGGGTCACACTTGGCACAGCACAGTCATCTTACAATGGCCAGCTCTGTGTGTTTGTAGGGACTGTGTGGCCTGTGTATGCAGGCTGCTGTGTATCGGGGCCGGTTTTGAACTGCACAGCTTAGGAAGTGCCATCTACTTCTCAGACATCAGGTACTTGCATGTTTATTCAGCAGATCTCTAGCATATGGCAGTAAAGCATCCTGTTCTAACAAAATCAGTCTTAGGGAAGGGTCAACTTTCTAATTGGCACAAAGGTACTTTGTGGGCTAGTGACAGCCCTGCATGCTGGTGTTTCAGTCTGGGGCTCTCCTTTATAGTTTCTCCACTTTGTATATGGTATGGTTCCTCTAAAAGCTTGAGTTTTTAGATTGAAAGGTGTATGTTATTATTTTTGTTGACTTCCTACTCATTATCAAGAGAAGAAAAAGTCAAGTAGGTATATATGGCCTTGGGAAGGAAAGGGATAGGAGTTTTTGGCTATTCATTTTTAAACCTTTATTCAAAGTTACAAAGATTCTTTACTCAGGAAGTTCTGTCATTTGAAAAATGGTAGTAAAGCTCTTCTTCTTTTCCTTCTATAGCCTCTAAAAATAGTAGCTATAGCTCAGAGGTGGGGGAAAAGTTGATTCCAAGTCCCACAAGTTATATCCCTCGAGATACCTTGTATTAGCAAAGAGGCTGGAATCCTCTTGTATTCACGGCCACGATTATGTTGAGAAAGAGAAGGTAGGCAAGAGTGTCATTTCTTTAGGCCACTCAACTATCATTGAACAAAGAGTCTGTTGTGTCATGTTTTTATTCCGCCTCGCTACCTTTTTTCCAATGCTTATTTTTAAAAACTTGATGCAATTGAAAAGTATGTATATCTTGAACAATATTTTTATTAAACCCAGCTATCATGTAATAAAAGCCTAACTCTAAGACTATTTCAGGATATAATTATATATAACCATTTAAGAGGAAGCCTGTGTAAGTCAAAGAGTAGCCTCCATTGTACTGAGATTCTTTCTGCTAGGAATGGAATGATTTTTAGACATTTTGAGATGCTGATCTTAACCACCATTTGTATCTCTATTGAAGTGATAATTTATTTGGAGAAACTGATAAAATTCAGCAATAGACAAGCATCTTCATGGTGATATTTTAAATATGTCCATTTGAGATAATAGAATGAAAAACATAATTATTAAAAATGAGGCCTCTCAATTTTAAATGGTTAGCTTAAATATTAGCAAAATTAAACAAGTAAAAGTATATGTACCAACCAATTTTTAAAACGACAAGCTTGCTGAATCTGGGCAACACTCTTGTAAGTTTTCTGTTGTAATCTTTAATTTCCAGATTTCTGTCATTAATATTCACTCATGATCTGAATAATTCTTTTAGAGATCGTTTTTAAAGCTTTTGAAATTATATTGGTAAAAGGCCAGTAGACCTGGGCACAGTGTGAAACTGTTGTGTTATATCAAGGCTTGTTTCTTTTGATTTTTTTTTTTTTTTTAAAGAAAGACTACATGTTTCCATAGCTTGCTTCATCATCTGCTTGCTCTAAACTAATGTACATGGATGGCTACATTCAATCCATATTCGATCACGATATTTCACGTTCTCTATTCTAACAACTTGAGAAATATATTTCTTGGGCAGAATTTTACCATTGCTCAGCTGAGTTGAGTTTGGTATTTAGCTCCCTTTGTAATAAATACAAGTTAATTTCTTATGAGTTAAACTCTTAACCCACTAAAGATAGGAAGGTCTTATAAAAATATTTAATGTAATACAGGCATACCTCGTTTTATTGTGATTTGGCTTATTGCGCTTTTTTTTTTTTTTTTTTTACAAATTGAAGGTTTGTGGCAACCCTGCGTTGTCAGATGATGGTTAGCATTTTTAGCAATAAAGTATTTTTAAATTAATGTCTGTACGTTTATTTAGACATAATGTTATTGCACACTTAATAGACTGCAGTATAGTGTAAACGCAAGTTTTATGTCACTGAGAAACCAAAAAAATTAGTGTGACTCACCTTCTTGCAATAATAGCCTTATTGCGGTGGTCTGGAACTGAACCCGCAGCATCTCCGAGGTGTGCCTGTATAAGTATAGTAGGGCAGGTGACCTTGAGTTATGGATCATTTGCAGATAAAACATATCAAACATGTGTTTTAATATTGAGGCAGTTGATATTATTTATTTGGTGACTCCCAACTTGATTCATGGTCCCTGGCACAAAGCTATGACTCTCCCCTATAATTTGACAGATACTTTTTATCTGACATTAAATAATTTGGTCACCAGTGTAGAGGATAATTAAAAGTGTAAAAAGGTGATGTTTGCTATGAGACTACTTCTCTCTTTACTTACCTGCCAGATCTGGACTCAGGGTCTCATTTCTTCTTGTGTGGTTAATGCCAGTCCGAAAATAAAGTATCAGCTTAGGAACCACAGCTTACATTTTCAGTTAAAGTCCTTCTACCAGGTTCGAGAGCAACTGCAGACATGAGCTCAGGTCTTGTCTGGTCAGCCCTGCTTCAGCTTCAGTACTTTTTACATAATCCAGTTTGTTCTGCTGATAAGCAGGACCTCATGCTAGTTTTTACGTAAGTCTTTAGTTAAGGTTCCCCCCCCCCTGCCCCCCCCGCGGTATGCGGGACTCTCCCTGTTGTGGCCTCTCCCGTTGCGGAGCACAGGCTCCAGATGCGCAGGCTCAGTGGCCATGGCTCACAGGCCCAGCCGCTCCGCGGCATGTAGGATTCTCCCGGACCGGGGCACGAACCCGTATCCCCTGCATCAGCAGGCAGACTCTCAACCACTGCGCCACCAGGGAAGCCCTTTAGTTAAGGTTTGATACCTTTTAAGAAGCATCATTAATGAAAATACAAATTTTATGGTTTCTTGAAGAGATTAACATGTTATGTTGGGGATAAGTGGATTTAGTTTTAGTTTACAGAGGGACAAGATAGGCACTTCTTTCCATCTTCATCTGCTTCTCCTGATTCAAAAGGACCAGTCTCAAAGAAACTAAGGTTTATATACCTCTTAAAACTTGGCTAAAAGCTCACATCTTTTGTATAAGAGGTAGGACTGGATTTATGTCTTATTCTTCAGAAATCACACCATTAAACAGCCCTGTCCAGAAGTGTTCCCTTGCTTTGTTCTTGGAAAAATATTGAGAGGCCTGCAAACAGCTTGACTTTCCTAGCCCACTTCATAAATATAGCACAGTGAAGTAAGATTTTTTTTTTTAAAGTTTACATCTTTGCATTTTTCTTGTTATAGTTGTCATAAATTAATCAGTCATATGTTTTAAATACCCTAAGTCCAAAACTTCATATCCCTTGGATTCTGTTGATTTTTTTTAATGTGAAATATATTTTATTATATTTATGTTAATTATGTGCAGAACTACACATTTCTTCCAAAGGTCGTTACCTGCATCAGATACAAAAATATAAACAATTGTTTATTTACTAAGTAAAGTATTAAGTAGTAAGTGAAGTATTGGTGATTATTAATTAGAAAACAGTTAAACTACGGTTCTATGTGCAAAACAAATTGTAATGTACTTAGATGTTATTCTTGCTTTGGTGAAGAATTTCCATTTTATTCAATAGAATATTTTGGGTCACGCTATCCTGTTATACTCTTTTCACCTTGTGTGTGTGTGTATGAGAGTTCTGTCTTTTTTTGCCCTCTTTCTAAATTTTATTTCACTAAGCAATGTTTTAATATTTTAATTTAAAAAATAATATTTAAAATTACTGCAAATATTTAACCATAAAATTCTTACCTCTCAATGATGAACTGAATTTATTAACAGAATTAAACTAAACCTAGAATTGTATAGAATTAATTAATTTTACATTGTATCTATGTTAAAATACCACATGAAACATATATTTGATGATGTAAGATTTATCTGCTCATTATGTAGAAATAGGGAATTCATTTAAAAGCTGAACTCTCTTTTGAATATGAGGGTAGATAGTTTGGGAGGCCCTGTCCAGACACAGTTCTCCCACTGAGCCCTCTTGCTTCAGTGTTTTCTCTAAAGTCAAGTTAACAGTGTTTTTGCTCCATCTTGCTTACAGAGTCAGCTGTCTTAATGAACTTAAGGTCCTGAAGAAGAAATTCAAGTGTATAATTGAAAGTGTCACATCATTTTGTGACTTGTCAATTCCCGTTTTGTGCTCTATAGCAAATAGATCATCTAATAACACCAGCTAACAGTTAACGAGCATTGTAACTCGTTTGATTCTTAAAAAACCCTAAAAGCTGGGATTTGAGCCGGTCTGGCTCCAGAGTCTTAACCGAATGCTATAAATGGTGACAGAGATGTACGCAGATCAGCAGGCTGCCTCTTGGTGGTAGAATGTTTTCTACTAGGTTCTGAAGACAGCCTTTATAAACTTCACACTGTGGTGAATTATCGAGTTTACCACATTTACATTCATCACTCCTGATTTTTTAAAAAAAGTCCAGCTTGAACCAGTTTCAGATCAATAAGACATACATTCATGATCTTGTGCAAATTTATAATGACACTGAATTTGTTAGTAAAATGTTTTTCTAACATCTTTATAGGTTTCATGGCACATGAATTCCTATAGATTTTCTCTATGTCCATTTTGTAGCTTTTGTGGTAGTGTAAAAGTTTCCTCTTAAACTAGTGATGATTCTTGAGTTTGCATGCTACTGTCTTTTCATTAATGATTAGCACATTGATAGATTATCAGTTGATATCATCTGCAAAATAATATGTTGTAAAGCAAATAATAAACAGTTTGACCATGTACAAAATCCCTTTAGCTGTGTATTGCCTGATATTGAGCAAAGTTACAGTAGAGAGACCAAGATTATTTTGTTTTTATTTTGAAAGGCCTACAGTATGCAGCCTTTCTCCAGGACAGCAACCCCAAACAAGGTGAACTAATTTTGCACTATGTTATTTTACTTTAATTCTGCTTTTTTAAAAATTAAATTTCTCTTTCTTTAGGCTAGCTTAGTTAACTCTTGCTAGAATTGTTCATTAAACCATACTATCTTTACATTGCTTCTAGTTTTGGATTTTGTGCTCATAGGTTTGCTTTTTAAAAACTTTCTTGTATTGAAGTGGCATTTCACATATTATGATTGTTGATCAGACTGAATGCAGAGTAGTTGCTGATTTCTGGTGAAATGCAGTGAAAATGCAAGCTTAGCTTTTTGGCATACATTATTGAGTATTAGTCAAAAGCACTGTATAAATGAATTCTGTTTACTAAAAGACAAACCGTAGGCAGCTCTACCTATAATAAACATGCTTATATCGTTTATACCTCAGAAAAATGTTTCCTGGATTCAGAATGTAGTAACTTTTGAACTTGACTTTTGCATGTTTTGTATATTCTAAACAGCTATTGCAGTGATTAAAAGAATGAACAGCACATACATTCCCAGTTCATACTTTCTTTTATATCAGATAAGAGTTAGTTGTATGCCATTATATAAACATATATCCAAATGTTTCTCTACTTTTACTTCATTTGAATTACACTTTCATTTCTATAATTTTTATGAAAAACTAGGTCTAGAATTAAACACCCCATTGAAGAAAGATCCGTTTTCATCCTCGTTTCATAGGTGGATGGGAGAAGGTAGGGATAGACGAAGGTAGGAGGTGATATGGGGAGGCTGGAGCTATGGACCAAAATTGTGTTCTCTTGCTTCCTTTTCTTAGTTAACCTAGTAACTATCATTTTGAGAATCACAGGAAGATGAATTAATGTAAAAAAAATTCAAATGATGAAGAATGGCAGTTTTCTTTTGTTAATAATGAGTATATATAAGCCATGAAAATCCTTTAAGATGTTTCTGAACAGATATGAGGAAAATATTCTGAAATCCTTTGTTTTAAACTTGGGAAGAGTTAATTTAAAAAAAATCTTATCTCCATTGAAACCTAGATCATCAATGATTTTTGATACAAACATTGAAAGAGCTAAAATGCAGCTTACTTACGAGCTCTGTGAAAGGGGTACACCAATGATTGTTATTTTAGTACAGCCAGGCACCACAACTTACTGTGTCTCTGTGGCATCACTGTGTCAAACTTTTTGGGGGAGATTTTTTCCTACCATGCACAGATTAGGGTTTTCTGTCAAATCAGTATCTTATGATTTTTTAAGCAGTCTGACTGAAATTGTTCCTCCATAGTAAATCTCCGGAGTTTATACATCTGCAACAAATAACTAAAAATGGTCATGCTTTTTTCTTTATTACTTTGGTTGATAAAGACCGCCTATTTCTTACTAAAAAGCAAGCCAAAAAGTTTACATTTTTGTAGAACTTACTAATGTACTTTAGCCATGACTCTGAATGTGGGTTGGAAGGTGTGAATTTCAGAACAGTAGCAACTCCCTTCCCTTTTGAAGGAGAGAGAGTAGCCTTCTCATATGGTCAAGCAGTAATACATTTGAGCCTTAGGTGCCAGTGAGTCAGTGCTTACTAGACAAGTGCTCTATCAAAGCCAATTTATTGGGGGAGTTATTGATGTAAGAGGGAATGAAAAAGCTGCTCTCTCCCAGAAGCAGAGTAGACAGTGATTTATAAAAAGAAAAATGATGGCAGAACCCAAGTTTGAAATTTTAAGATCCCCATTGGGAAGTGGCCTTGATAACACTAAATGTGGGTTTAACCCTTATTCATGTAACTACCACATCTACAAAAGAAGGTTGAGAATTAATCCATCACTCTTAACAGGGGTATTTTTTGATAAAAGCTAAGAGTGATATTTATGAAGAATGAATTCCAAATTAGGGGAACTTACACTATTCTCCTGTTTGTGTTTAAATGGTACTGGCTGTACAAAAAAAAGAGTGTAACAAAAAAGAAAATGTTGAAGAAACCTGTATACCTGCAGTTATGGTCTTTTATTTCCAGGAATAGTCCCAATAAGAAAATAAGCCTGCTTCCTTTTTTGTTTTTTTTTGTGGTAATGTCCTTTGGAGAATGTGATTAAACCTTTAGTTTCACATTTTCAATTTATTTTTCCAAATTCAACAGACCCTGAAAATTTGACAACCTATCAGAACATGGACATTCTGATTAATGGTTATTTTCAATAAAGCATCCAATACCATGGATGAGAAGATAAGAATAGTGAGCATCACCATTTATTACTATTCTCTCTGTTCCCAAAGTATGCTAAGTACTTAGTATATTTTAAAAAAATCAGAACAAAACAGAGGTTTGTTTATTTGAAATACTAAGTTATAGACCTTGCTTTGGGGTATTCCATTTACTGAAGAAATTATCCCATAGACTATATAAAAACAAAAGATAATGTTAGAACTGGGATTGGCTTTGGACTTATTTTGGACTGGTTTTGTTATCAGATCACCTTAAGATATTTGTGAATATTAATATGTTTAGGAGAGAATTAAAAATTTAAAAAAGCGAATTTCTAGGTATTTTTTCCCTCTTGTTTTAACACAGTAAATGTCTAAAATTGTTTATAATGCCTAACTTCTGATGGACTTTAGTTTCAATTTTGTTCTTAGTCATTGCAGATATTGACAAAATGTCATACGAAACTATTTTGTATTTTTTGTAGGACTGGGAAACAGAAAATCATGACTGGTATTGTTTTGAATGCCATTTGCCTGGAGAGGTGTTGATATGTGACCTGTGTTTTCGTGTGTATCATTCCAAGTGTTTGTCTGATGAGTACAGGCTTAGAGACAGCAGTAGTCACTGGCAGTGCCCAGTTTGCAGGGTGAGTACCTATGAGCTTTAATGTGCTGGTCAGAGGGGTGGAATTCATTAATAATAGCTGCACAAAGATATCCCAGGTGGTCTTGCCAGGTTAATGGATAAAGTACTGGAGGGTGGGGGTTATCTACTGCAATGTTGGTTAATGAACATAGAACACTCATAAATGAATATCACAGGACACATATTCAGGGTATGGATTTTAGAAAGTTTCAATCATGTAAAAATATACTCTTTTCTCTTACTTTACAATTCCCTATGGATTGTGTGACTCTTTAATGGATAGCCTTTAGGAATCAAGAACCACTCTCCCATACCAAGGTCTGTTCAGTCAGTCCTCTCTGCTGCTCAGAAAACACAGGTAGCAAAAGGCACATTGTTGGAAACGTTCTGTATCTACTTCCCATTTTATATCCATGTAATGTTGCCTTTATTTTTTGTCATATCATGGGTTAGTTTATTTCTTTTATTTGGAGGGTGGAGGGATGGAACAGTTGTATATAAAAAATTCTACAAAATGAAATAGTCTGGTAGGTAAAATAGGTACTTCCCACAATTATTTTCATTCATATTATTTCCCCATTGAAAAGTATACATGGCTGTGCTTGTTGGTTGCAGATGTGGTATGTGTGTATATGAGTGATGTGAGATGCCTAAACACTACATTATGTATGGCATTGACGGTGATCAGTAAAGAATTATTTGATTGGAACTTCTATTGTTTTGTACTTAAAATTGTTAAGATACTTACTTGGAACCATGCAAATTGCCCAGATTACTTATGAGTCCTGTTGGTGAATATGTTTTATAATACTCATTTATTTGTCCAAAAAAAGTTTTGTCTTTATAATTATCTCCTCTTTGGTATCAGCTAAAAATTTCCTGGCTCATTTGCCAGCACGATGAGCAGCAAAGTACAGTGTTCATTCTAGTCTTCCCTTAGGGTCTGTGGCTTTGTATTACCTTGGTATGCTTCTTAACAGCACTACTGTACATATTCATTAGGCAGAAAAAAAAAGACCGTAGGGATCACATTTTATAAAATGTGTAATGATGACTTGTAATCAAATGCCTAAATGCTAGATAAGTCGTGATAAATCCCTAGGTCTGAATAGATCAGTATCAGGCCTCAAGGTATAGACCTCCTCTTTGAGGTCTGCAGGAATTATAATGGCTACAAGAAATCAGTGTTATTGGTCGTGTGGGAACTGCCTTAATACTCATAATTTACTCTCATGGATTTGTGTTTTACCAGTAAATATCTCCTGGTTTTTGGTAACAATTTACACTAGAGGAAGTAAAGAATCAATGAGATCTGAAGAACAAAAGCATTAATGTAGTGAAAATATAAAAGAGGTGTGGTCACTGATAAAATAATAGGGACTCAGGGACTTAGGAAATACATTTCTGGACACACCTGTGTCTTTATAGCCATAGCTTTTTAATATCGAATATTTAGTTCATATTCTCATAGTAAAGAATTTAAACAAAAACACTGGGATTTTTGAGGTTGGGTTAAACTTGATGGTAGATGTTTTATATTCCTTACATGAAGAATGGAAGTTGAGCACTTAAACCTTTGAAGAAAATGTGTAATACTTTCTCCATCAGAATTCACTATCAAGTAGTCAGATTCCATTTTCTAAATGTGTTTGCTCTACTCTTTACTGATAAGATGAAAAATTTTAAATTTCAGTAAGTTGCTGGCTCACACAGAAACGTGAGAGCCAAAGTAGAACTTAGCCAATCCCATCCTGCCTTTCTCTTCTTTCCTTTGGTTTTCTTTTTGTCTTTGTCAGGCTAGATATTTTCACATTGTGATATAATTATGCTTACTGAAATGATGCTATGAGTCAATAAAAAATTGTGATTCACATATTCCTTTCATAGACTGTGAGCTACTCTTTCGTTAGACTCAAAAAGCCTGTGTCTGGGTTGGGGATGGTGAGTTTTAGCTTGAGCTTTAAAAATTCCAAAGAGATAGTTATTTCTATGTTAGATCTGTTCTATTTTTTAAATAGTTATGTTCAAGAAAAGGATAAGTGCTAACAGTTTCTTTCCTGAGAAAAGGGATAATAATAACCTTGAGATTCTAAGAGAATTTTAAATATCTTTTTTTGGTTGGTTTTGGGTTAATTTATTTTTTTAAACGATGTGTCAAGACTTACAATAAATTTGTTTTTAATAATCTAACATAAGAGTGACTGACCAGATTTAAATATTCTTGGGCTAAGAGAACTAAGTCTATAGACCGAAACTTAAAAATTATGGTTCCAAGTCAGCATAATGACTTCTCTACTTTTCTTTGAAATTAATGTTTGGAAAGAATGTATATTAATTAGATTTACTAATGAGGAATTTTGAAGATAAGGTGCGAGGGCCAAATTTCAATACAGGAAAAATAGTGGGTAGAAGCCAATCACTGCTATATAAAATTGAAGATGAAAACATTTCTAATACTTTATAGTGGTCAGAAGACTTGTTTTTATATAACCTCTGTCCCTTATAGCATTGAATAGGTTACCTCTCACCCAGCTGTCAGCTGTTACCAGATTCACTTCAGCTCAAGTAACTTTATATCATATATCTGATGAATTCCAAAATATCTTAAGAAGTTATTTCTTAATTTTTCTCAATTTAGAATAGTTTTTTCAGTTTTCATAATAAATCTCAAGAATCTCAGAACCCTGAAGATATTTCTTTGGAATGTATGCCTTTCTAAACAATAATTAAACTATTATTTTACAAGTACAATATATTGTTATTGAAATAGAGCCTATGAATATCAGATTAGCATTTTGCTTTGAAAAAAGTTCAAGTAATGTCCTGTTTCACACTCCTGTTACTGAGAACTCTTATTAATTGAAAATAAAAAAGAATTTTAAATTACTTTTTAAAAAGTTTACTGTAAAAACAAAATTCAAATAATTTAGAGGAGGATAAAGCAAAAAAATAAAATTCCCAGAAATGTGACTGCATCATAGGTGAATGTGCTCACGGACCTCTCTGTGCACACATGTACATCCATTTGTATCCATCTGTGTAACTGGATGGACTGATGGCTTACATACACTGCTGGATCATAGCCAGTTTGCTTCCTCAACAATGTCCCAGACATCTTTTTTCTACAATGTGAAAGGGCTTCCCTGATGCACTTTTATGTTGTTTCCATGTGCTGCCTGACCAGCAACACTGCACTGAAACTCACCTGTCAGGGTGGGTGGGGGATGGGACACCACCGTGTCTGGGATCGTGCCCCCCTTACACCTGGAAGAGCAGTCTGCTCATAATTTATTTCTGTATGAAACTGAAGTTTATATTTTGTTATATTTAGATATATTTGAATTTTATATTCCTGAAATAGCCATGAATTTTCCAGGAAAAGAGAAAACCATAAATTTTAAGTGAAAATTGCTTTAAAGATTTTATTTGCCTAAAGGATATATCTTCAAAACAAAATGTAGTCAATTATATTTTTTAAAAAGAGAATTAATTTACATATGTCTACCTAATTCTGTTTGCTTGCCTTCACAGGATAAATAAATTCATTGAAGTGGAATTCTTAAAGGATAGGCACATTTCAGTTTGTGATTAAAAAAATCACCAAGTTGTCCTTCAGAAGATTATACCCATTTATACCAACATTGAAAGTATTCTCCAGTTTTTTGTTACCAATTTGATAGGCTCCAAATGTTCCTTCATTTTCATTTATATAGTTTGCAGGTTACAAAGTCATTTTTTCCTTGATGATGTAGTTGCAGAAGGCAGGCCTGTGTGTGAATGTGTATGTGTGTATGCATGTCAGAGTTGTGTGCATACACGTGTGTATGCATGTGTGTGTCTTGTGTGTGTGCAACTATGCGTGTACATGTATGTGTGTGTGTGCATGCACACACTGCACACTTGCTGGCCTCCAACCCTGCTGGTAAACATCATGGTACTATTTGAATGATATCTACTTGGATTTTTTAATACATGGGCAAGGTAACATCTTACAGGAAACCCTAAGACCACCCCCCAGGTTGGCACCATGTTGCCTTTTAGATCATAGCTATCTGGAAGATCTTTCTATGGACATGGAAGTGTTCTCTCTGTGCTGTCCAGTAGGAGCCACTGGGCATGTGTCTGTTGAGTACTTGAATGTGGCTTGGAGACCCAGGAACTGGATTTCAGTTTGGCACATGTGGCTTATGGCTACTTACTGTATTAGACAGTGCAGTGTTATAACTGCATATCTAAATGCCTGTAGTACTCCAAGAGAAACATTTGGCATAAAATGTCAACCTCATGAGTGGCCTGGCATTTGTTCTCCCCATTAAGCCATAGTTACGACTTGGAAGAATTCTAAAGGAAGGTTATAAACCAGCTTGCGCCCTGCTGCCCCTCCTCTGCACAGCGGATTGTACAGCAAGCACTGCATTGTGGCTGTGTAAGTTACAATGTGGTGTAATGTAATGTATAGTGCACAGATCAATGGCTACAATATTTGATAGTGCTGTGTTTGCTATTAAGCTGGTACTTCCTAAAAATTAGAAGATCAACTGCAGGGGAAACTATAGCAAAACAAAATAGTTGGCACTTTCCAGGCTAACAATTCTGAGACAATAGTATTTTGAAAGGTCCCTATTTCCTCCATCCTCTTTTAATATATTCATGTTCCTTACATAAATGAATTTTGTTTTTATAACTTTAAGGAGTTGTAGATTCATGTTACTGCTCCTTTCAAATTCAGATAAATGAATTATGTTTGGACTAAAATCTGTCATTAGGGAGCAGAATGTAGGGCTCTGAACTGTGCTCCCATGGAAAGTACTAGAATGGGAAGTCTGCAGTGACCTCCTTGCCTCCTTTTCCATATTTAGTCCACTGTGCTGCTCCAGTGAAATCCATCTAAAGATTTTTTTTTACGTTGGGATGTCTTTTTTTTTTTTTAATTGAGGTATAGTTGACATAGATATTATATGTTTCAGGTGTACAACATAGTGATTCACAATTTTTAGAAGTTATATTCCATTTAGTTATTATAAATATTGGCTATATTTCCTGTGTTGTACTAAATATCCTTGTAGCTTATTTATTTTATGCATTGTAGTTTGTACCTCTTATTCCCTTACCCATATCTTAGGCTTTTATAATTGTCTTATAATATAAAAATGTTGTATTACTGTTTATATCCTTAACATCTTTGGTTCACTTTACATCCCATTTATGATGCACTTGTTGTGACTTATATATGAAGGGATCAACTTAAGTCACAAAAGAAAAAATACCATTCAAAGTATTGGATAGGGGATATATTATTCCAGTATGTCTTTAAAACTATAAAATACTCATCTGCCCACAAATGTTTCATATGGTATTTTTCTCTGTTTAAGGGTCACAAACTTTAAAATTTGTGTTAATGTACAAATGTATGGTGAATCAACTTAGCCTACTAATAAAATACAGAAACACAAGAAAATGTAGATAGGAAAATGAAGAAGAATTTATATGGGAGAATTTTACTTATTTAAGAGTACTTTGGTTCTACATCTAATCCGCAAAGCTCTCCTAAATTTTCAGCTCCTGATTCCCTGATGCTTGACTAGTAGGCCATCTAAGGAGATCCGAGGAAGGGAGCTACACTAGTAGGAATTATTCCTAAAATCTCCCTACTACTGCAGCTTCTCCTTAAAATATTTAGAATGAAGATGTCTATTTTACAGGAAACTTAATAGATATATACAGAAAGAAGTCTATAGAAAGCATTTAAAATTAACTTTTAGATTGGATGTTAATCCCCAGGTACTATATATTTTTTTCACATGGGGTATAGTATACTCATTAGACAGCTACTGAAAACAAGGGAATTTAACTGTTTACTAAAACTAAATCAAGACTGAGTTGCTATTTAGGAGGTCACCATGGGTACATACTGACTTGTCACTGTTAACTTAGTTCTGAGTAAGTTATATTTGAGTCATTTGTACTGTGACTCATGATGAAAGCTATTTCTTGAAACTGGAGATAGAAGTTTACTTCTGAATTCATTTTTCATTCTTTTGGGTATGTAGGGAGTATAGTTTTTTTTAAATCTCAAAATTAAGGAGAATTCTCATTTAATGTTCAGAGTGAAACAGGACAAAATGTGAAACGAAAATATTTTGAACGTATATTCTTTACTCTGTGTATCTACTGTGAAACTGTAACTATTCTTGCTTTCTGATTAGTCTTCCTTTTTTAATGTGGGAAGTTTATTAATATTTTACCCTGAAAGTAAGTACCTTTACCTTCAAGATACATATTATTAATTCTGGAGTAGAGATTTGATTTTTAAATTAAATAGAAGAAGCGTTTTTTAAAAATGTAGACAATCATAGTATTAAAAGCTATGAATGAACATTAATCAAATTTTTTTTACAATTTTTAAAGACAATGGGGTCTTATTTTTTATACTCACAAAAGTACAAAATTAATTTTTAAGATCTTTGTCTGAACCAATTACTTTATAAGGCAGTTTTGGTATTCATTCTGGGCTTTACTAGAGGAAAAAAAAATGGCAACATTGATAAAGGATTTTTAAAATTGGATAAACTACCTGGAGCCAAGCAGGAAAGAAAAAATCTCCACATTTTCTACATTGCCTCCCCATGATGAATTTAACAAGTTACAGTCAGAAAGGGTTGGATGTTAGTGTGAAATGTTTGGGGTGTATTTTGTCCTTGAGATGTATCTTTTTAGTGGCTTTAAAAAAATGTTAATTGAGCTTTATTTTTTATTTTTAGCTATAAGGGATTAATTAAAGAGAATAATAGTTGGGCTGGTTCCTACATCAAGATGGTTACAACTTAATCTAGATAAATAGAAAGCTCATTTAGTGTTTCCAGTATTGATGTACTGAAAATATGTACAAGGTGCACACAATTTCCTTTTATTGTCTCTGCAGGTGATGAGGCGGGAGAGGAAGGGGTGGAGAGGTAGGAGTGGGGAGGTAGGGGAAGGAGTGGGGAGGTAGGTAGTGTAATGTTGGCTGGTTGTCAGCCTCATTAAGCAGAGAACATATGATACTCATTCCGCGACCCCAAAACAGAGACATGTAAGTTATTTTCAGAAGAGAGAATGGAAAGGTTTACTCCATTGAAGAATCCGTCCTCCCTCTGCCTTTTGAATCTTGTTATTTCTTTAAAGACTAGTGTTGGTAGAAGGTGGAAGGAACAAGTAGACACAACCTGTGTTCCATAAACTTTTTTGAATGTCCCTTTCCTATTCTTAAATCCCTGTAACATGCTGCAAAAGAACTTAAAGTTATGTCCAAAAGTAAATTTAATCTTGAATGATAAAATTCCTGACATAACAAGAATAACATAACACCCTTCTCTCTATAGCTAGTATTATAGCAATTTCTATGTGGATGTAGTGGATATAGAAATACTCCATGTTTTCACAATACCAGTCAGTTGTGTGACTTGTGGAATTAATTTGAGACTATACTTTAATAGTTGGTAAATCACCCTAGACTGGCAGATACAAAGCTGATTATATCATCTGAACTTAGTCAAAACCTCCCAACCTCAATCAAAGAGCAAAGAGTTGACTCTGTTAAAATTAATAAATATAGATACAGCTGAAGTAGCATTCAGTGCTGTTTTGTAAATCTCTGTGAAGAAGTCTGGAAACCTTCTTAGTGATGTTAGTGATTAGTGTGTTAGTGATTCTGTAGGAGCAACTTTTCAAGTATCCAAGTTCAACTTTTACCTATGAGTAAGAAGGCATATTTGTGACAGCCTAGGGGAGATTTTTTAACTTAAGTTTCTTTAACTTAAGTTAAAAAACAAAACCCAAAAAACTAGTGCCAGAGACTCAAGTGCAAATGATTGTTGCTGGACTGGCCGTGGGAGATGTAGGATGGAGCTATAGGGAGTCATGCACTCCGAATGCAGAAGTGTTTAACCAAGTTTCTACGCTGGTGCTGGCAGCAGGTGTGGTGTTCTGTTCTTCTGCTCTTGTAGAGGAGAGTTAATTTCAATGTGTTGGTACTGGGGGTGAACAAGACTGAACATTGGTATATTTTTAGAAGACTGTGCTAGAAAGTGATTGTCATTGAGGGGCTGCTGGGGTCCCAGTGGTACAGAGGAGAAATAGTAGGGCTTGGTGCCACTCCTACCAGACCAGCTCTACTGTTAAAATCTCAAATATTGGGTTTCTTATAAATTCTTTGATTCCTTTGTATTCCAGCATTACAAGTGGTTATAGAGAATATTGCAGAGCCCCTGATTTCCTTAACATAGGCAATTTATGTGCAGCTAAAATTCATTGGGATTCATTTCTATTCTGTGATTACAGATAGTTATGGAGGAGAGCTTGGAGCTTCCTGGTTCCTCTGACAATGTAGGTAATTTATATGCAGACTAGTGTTTCTCCAATAAGTCCCAGAGGCCATCTGTAGCAGAATCATTGGATGTGCTTGTTTAGAACACATCCTTGGGGTTGAGGCTCAGGAGCGTTCCTGCACGCTCACTAACATCAAGTGAGCCTCTGATTGTCAGAGGACATCAGCCATATTTAGGTGTCATCTGACAGTGAAATGGTACATTAACAAAATGGTTTATAGTGGCTAGAATGTGCTAACACGGCTTGGGTGTGAATAAGTATTTCACATTTTGGAAGGATCTTATATTGTTTAGTTCAACTACATGGAATGTTTTTTTCTAGTAGGCATTGAAGTTGGTTAGTAATGACTGCCATTAGTTCAATTCAACTAGTATTTATTGAGTATTTACTATTTGACAGATACTATATGAGGCCCTGGCAAAAGAACACTGAACTAGACCATCATGGACCCTGCTGTCGTAGAACTTATAGTCCAGGGGTTGGCAAACTATGACCCATGGGCCAAATCAAGCCCACCACCTGTTTTTGTACTGCTCATGGGTTGAGGGTGGGTTTTATACTTTTAAATGGTTGAAGAAAAAGAGAAATAATATTTTGTGACATGTGAAAATTATAAGAAATTAAAATTTCAGTATCTACACGTTTTATTGGAACACAGCCGCCCTGTTCACGGAACGCATGTATTATTTATAGCTGTCTTCTCACCACAATAGCAGGGCTGAGTAGTCGAGACAGCCACCAACTGAATGTCCTCAAAGCCTAAAATAGTTACCATCTGGCCCTTCACAGAAGTTTGCCTGCTTCTGGTCCAGCCTGCTGTGGGAAGAACATTTTGGGTGTTGGGAATCCCCAAGAAAGTGGGAAGCCCTTGTTAATAACAGACTTGGGAGCTTGGGTTTGGCGAGGTGAGCAGCACAAATATATTATCTAAGGAAAAGACCCCTGGATTTCTGATTTTACACTTTTTTGCTTTTGGATACTTGGTGTATAGAAGTGGTATTTCCAGAAGTTAATTCTCTGCTAAAATATGTTTCTACAACTGAAGTGCCCTATGTTTCTAGGGCACATTGAAAATTCCAGACCATTCAGTCCTGAATGTTCCTTCAAGTAATGGTGCTTGGGCATCGTTATCAATAATCAGCTGTGGATAAACCTTGACAGAATCAAAACTTGTTCCTACCTGCTTCCAGCCAAAAAACACTGTAAGGCACTGAGCATGGCTGAATTACTTTATTCATGTTTTGTCTTGTGGTATCTACCTAGACTCATTTGATTTGCTATAATCCAGCAATTATTGTAACTGGCTTAAGAATTCCTTACTCAAGAAGATATTCAAGATTTTCTGTTATTTTTCCCTTAAAGGGAGGCAGCCCCTCGGTTATCTGTAGTGATTCTGTAATATACCTAAGTAATATACCTAAGTGCATCTTAGGTTAGTGGATGTCTTATCCACCTTTGTAACACAGCTTCGGCCATGTGATTTCTGTCGTCTAACAATGGTTGCAGCAACGTTGGGCATGTAATAGGAAGTTTTGCTCTTTATTATTTGTAGATATTGACCAAAGTCACTCCTGTATGCTGCCAGGTGATATGGGCAGTTACCAAAACTTACTGGGCTTCACTCTGATAGATCCTGAGCTGTCACTCTTACAGAAAGGCCTTTACTGAGGAGTTCTGAGGTCTGCAAAGCCGTTCTTCAAAGTCTGAGAAAGAATTGGATCTGAAATAATCTGCAGATTTTATACAGCACTATTTTTCTGTTTTTCTTACCTTGTTTTCAAGAGCTATCTGCTTAGTTATGTTACAAGCAGAATGGTGTTTACCTTAGAAGCTACCTCTTTCATTTCTCTTATAGTGGCTTTTCTTCAAGCCACGCCAATGTCCTGGTTTGGCCGACAGGCACTGACTCTGCTGTGACTGTCACATAAGGCAGCTCACAACATGCTACCTAAGATGTCCTTAGAAGTCTTAGGGTGCAGCCCTGGACAGAGCTGTGTGCTCTGTTGATTTCCTTTGTGAAATACCAACTCTCTAAATCATAACCAGAAAGTGTTAAAAAGAAAGCCCACAAGTTTAGCAAATGTGAAAGCATCTTATGACAAGTGCTTCCTCCCTACAAATTGTTGGAAGAGATTTTGCATCTGTTCAGGGTCTTCTCTTTTGTTTGCTTCCCTTCTCTGAGCAAGTGCCTCATCCCGCACGTGTGGGAAGTGGGCTCCCCCAGCCTCCTGGATACACCTACCAACTGGAGTGTTCACATGCACTTCAGTTCTTGCCCTACATCTTCAGTAGAATCCCATATCTGTCACCAGAAAAGATGTATTGGGAAGCAAGTAAAAAAATTAAAATAAACAAGTAACATAGAGACTTTCAAAAAAATAATCCTCCTTGGATAGGAAACTTCTTTTGGTGACTCCTATACAGCCAGAATGATTGAAGTTTCGAATACGTTAACTGAAGAGAACCAACAAATAGTTGAAACGTAAGAGAGGTGCCTTTCTGTTAGTGTGAGCAAGTAGACAGAGAGGCTTCTAGATCTGGTGTCACTTTAGAAGCCAGCTTCGCAGCTCTGCCTCTTGACTCTTCTTGGGACAGCAGCAGAGGTGAGTTGGGCCACTGTATGTGTTTGTGTAAGGAAACAGCCTCTCTTATATTGCTGTGCAGTGGTTCTCAGTCAGGACTGCCTGTGAGAAATACCTGGGGTGTTAGGACTGCCAGTGCCTAGGCTCCTCTGTAAACCAGTGTCAGCACCATCTCTGGGTGGCACCTAGACAGTGGTGGCTTTTTCCTTGGAGGTAAAATTTACATTGTAGTGATTTGCACAAGTCTTGAATATGCCACTTGAGAAATAGACAAATGCACACATAGCTGTGCATCGAAGTCCGACCGACATGACCACTGAATCCCACCCCATACCAGGTGGGTGTCACTGTCATTAGTGTCCATCAGATAAGTTGTTCCTGTTCCAGAACTTTGTATAAATGGACTCTGGTGTTTTTTTAAAGGCTTTCCCAGGCGGTTCTAATGCACAACCAGAGGTGATCAGCACTGAAGTGGGATGCCTAAATCTGGGCGGCACTTTATAAAATGTGTAGGGGACTTTCTAGGTAGTAATATTTTGCTATAGTTGGAGCTGTGAAGGGTGGGGGTGTGTCACATCCATTTAGCCACAGAAAGTCATCCATCCCCCTTGTTTCCTTTTACATTTTGCTGAAGTATAGTGACTTTCTAAGTGTATATCACCACTTTCAATTGCACACTGAAGAGGAGAGAGACTCTAGCACCTTACTCTAAGCAAATTTAAACATGATACAAAATCAGATTTTTATCCTCTAATTTATCATTTATTATAGTTTTGTAAAATTAAGGCCCTCGGCCTGAACTCTGTACATTTGGAGTCTTCCCAGAAAGAAATGTTGCTGCACATGGTTATGCTAAATTAGCAATTAATCTAAAAATGTTTAAACAGGTGAAACCAAAGTAAAAGCATTCTGAGAGCATGTAATACCCATGTATTTTGTAGATTCTCTATGGAAAGGAAATCGGAACTGAAAATAGACCTTCATTTAAACAGGGGAATTACATGAACAATGTAATGCACAGTTACCTAAACTTAAGCAAAGTAAAATAGGATTTTCCCTACTGTTTCAAAAAATTTCAATATTTTTTGTTTCAAAGAAAGAACCAGTTGGTTAGGATATTTTAGCTATACGGGCATACCTCGGAGGTATTGCAGATTTGGTTCCAGACCACAACGGTAAAGCAAATATCACAATCAAGTTAGTTGCACAAACTAGTTGGTTTCTGAATGCACATAGAAGTTATGTTTAAACTAGTAAGTATGGTTGGTTTCTGGATGCACATAGAAGTTATGTTTAAACTAGTAAGTATGCAATAGCATTATGTCAAAAAAGGTACATACCTTAATTAAAAAGTACTTCATTGCTAAAAAATGCTAACCATCGTCCGAGCCTTCGGCGAGTCATAATCGTTTTGCAATAGTAACATCAAAGATCATTGATCAAAGATCACCGTAACAAATATAATAATATAGTAATATTGAAAAAGTCTGAAATACTATGAGAATTACTACATGTGACCTAGTGACACAAAGTGAGCGAATGCTGTCGGAAAAAGGGCACTGATAGACTTGCTCAATGCAGGGTTGCCACAAACCTTCAATTTGTAAAAAACACAGTATCTGCGAAGTGCAATAAAACGAGGTATGCCTGTAGAGATATTCTGATTCTAGCACTGCATAAATTTCACCCACAGAGAAACACTGAATTGCTTTATTTTCTAAGGCTCTAAAACCAAAAGGAGTTGGATTCTAACTAACAGTGAAGTACTTGATAGGTTGATGTTGAGAGTGCAGAAATGAGAAAAATATATTCCTGTGCATGTGTAGAATACACAGCAGCCCTGGAGACAGGGCAGCCATGTTGCAGGGGATGCAGTGAGCACCCATCCCCACTGTCGCCTCTCAATTTACTGCAGACGTCCCAGCACTAGTGGACATCGGCTTCAAGAGCACTCATTGCCTGGCTGAGCTCTAGGTATTCAATGGGAGACCCAGAGAGGAGAGTGTTCCCACCCTGCTTAGTTTGGCACAATTTTTAGTGAGCATTAAAGTAATATCTCAGCACTACATACAGTGCTGGTTGTATATTTCACCTGAATAATATGTTACCTATTAAAAGAACCATGACCCCACAGCTAGTATCACAAGACTTCTAATCTGATGTAGATTGCTGTTATACCTGAATTTATACACAGTTGTATGATTTAATGATCAGAACGATATTTGGGACCTGCAGTGTTAGTAGTGCTCCCAAAATATTTCAGAGTTGGCATGATAGAGCATGTAGTTGGAAGCATTTGGTTTTTTTGTCTGTTTTTTTTTTTTTTGGCCATGCCATGCGGCTTGCAGGGTCTCAGTTCCCCAGCCACGGATTGAACCCGGGCCACGGCAGTGGAAGTCCGGAATCCTAACCATTAGGCCACCAGGAAACTCCCTGGAAGCATTTGTTTTTATTCTCCTCTCTTTTTAAGGGAATATAGGTTTCCCAAGAGGTGAGGAAAAAGCCTTCTTGGCCTTCTTACCCTTTCTTCCCTATATATCCAACAGCTCATCAAGCTGTTCAGTATAGAAAGCAGTGCTTGGAGGGATGGCCGTGCTAGCAAGAATGTTTACGCAAAAGCATTAATAGCTGATTGTGTTTCAGATCCACTGCTTTACTCTGGCTTACAGGAGGGAGCAGTTAAGAGTTCTCATGTGTTTGTGTGCCTGGGACTCACTGGGGATTTTGTTTAAAATGAGAATTTACAAGCTACATCAAAGTCCCTTTCCCCAGAGATTATAAAACCTGGGGTTCAGGAAATGTCATTGCATTTTAAACTCCACATCTACACCATTGGTACTTGGTCTTTGCCAGATGTCACAACCACCTGAGGAATTAACAGTAAATGAATGAACTTTCCCTTAGAAATTCCAATTCAGATGCTCGGGGGTGGAGCCCAGCTGCATTTTATGGGAGTCCACCAGTGTATGTGAGGTATGGCCGGGGTTGAGAAAAACTGCTCCATAATAAAACTGCACAGGTCATAGAATAAAGCTGAGTAAGGAGAGCACTGACTGCATTGCCAAAGAATCCAGGTGAGGAGGAAGGGAGGGGATCATGTCAAACATGAAATGTATGAAAGTAAGTCTCCAGCTCAGAAAACAGTTTTCCACTTTTTATGCAGATATTTTAATGTTGTGTATGTATAATCAGTTTGCTTAAGCCATAGCTAAGGTTTCTCATTTACATGAGAAATTTTTGCTCCTTCTTTCATTGTACTTAGCATATTGAGATGACTTCCTGTGTATAAAATTCTTTTGGGAGTAAGTAATAATACCACTGGGTAGAGACTCATAATGTAGCGGCCTGAAAAAGTTAAAGCATCTATTAAATAGTGGCCCAAACCTACTCAGTCCTCTGCAGTGCAGTCTACTTATGGTCCAGTGTCTGTCATGGTATATTAACCTTGACTAGGGAAATGGGAACATTGGTCCTTGTTTCCTAGCTGTCTAGAAATGACATAAAAGTTAAAAAATCCTGTCTTTTTTTCTTCCTGTAAACTTAAATTTTCTGAGAGATAAATTAAGGAACCTAATTAGCTTTTAGGCAAGACTAACAGAAATTGGAGTTATTACTGAAGAGATCCGTAACACTTTAAAATAGTTATGTAGATGTGTGTGCTGCAGTGTATGTAATTCCTTTGTGACACAGACATTTAATAATCTTTTTAACAGAGAATAATATTATGTTGAAATTCACCAATATTGCTATTTTAAAATATTCCTTAAAGGATTTCAGCCATTGATTTTTTAAAATAAAATAAGTGATTCTACATTGTATCATTATATCATTATTGTTATTGTCATTTCTTTTCATCTGAAAATTGGTTGAAGTTTTAAAACATCAAGAAAAGAAAAAAAATGCATAGTTCTCTAAGTTATTATGACAAGGACAGTATAATAGTTTCCAATTCTTACCTTGTTAAATGCTGTTTTTGGTATGCAAATTTTGAAGATTTCTCTGAATCAGATAATGTTGGAAATAGTACATCTTTTAAGAAAATCTTTGCATACTATAATCTTTTATATAAGAGACATCTTTTACAAGAATATAGACTTGTAAATGATCAGATTTTATCTTGGCCTTTTCTATCTTCAACAGAGCATCAAGAAGAAAAATACGAACAAGCAGGAGATGAGTACATACCTGAGGTTCATCGTCTCCCGCATGAAGGAGAGGGTGAGTCCTGTAAGGGGGGCTCTCAGAATCGCCCAGAATATATTTCACTCTGGCTTACTCCTTAAAAGTTAGTGACTGACAAGGAACAAATATGCATGGAGCAGTATGAGGGGTGGAAACCACTGCTGTCCCGTTTCTTTTGTGCAGTAAATAGTTGTATAAAAGGCTTTTAAATTTGTTTTGTCTTTGTTTTCAACTCAGGCATTTCTTTAGCTGTATTAGATTAGAAACATTTATATTTTAAAATTCCATTTATCAGAATGAACATTTTCATTGATAATTAAGTGTTTAAAATGAAATTGAATTTTCCAAAATAACTGTTCTTTCTATTCACACCTTAAGGAATGCCACATTAAACTATAGTGCATGTACATTTTTCATTAAGTTCTAAAGTACTTGTTGTTTAGAAATTGATGTTTTACCCCTCTCTCTAGCCACGTTTAAACTGATGTGTCTCATGACCTTTCAGGCTATTGACCTTAATAAAAAGGGGAAGGACAACAAACACCCCATGTACCGGCGGCTGGTGCACTCGGCGGTCGACGTCCCTGCCATTCAGGAGGTAAAGCTCCCTGACAGCACAGCCCTGGTCGTGCACCTGCCGCCCTCCTGCCTGAGCAGCTGACCTTGTGAATGGCATGCACTCCCTCTAGTGCTCTTTAGGGGTCATCTTTTAAGAGGCTTGGTTTTCAGCAGCCTGTTGATTCTTGACACTTGCTGCTTAAAGAAAATGTATTGTAGCCTGGTCAGTGTAATGTTCCAGATGTAATTAACATGTGGATGTGGTTTCCTAGTTTCAGAAGCAGTACTTGGGAGTTTCTCTCAAGGGAAGATTAGAACATAGAACTGATCTAGGATCCTGGGAAACACAATGACATGCACTTGAACAAAACAAAGTTTTAACTAGAAAACTTTATCCTTCTTTAATGAAGTTCTTATTTTTACCTACTCTAGCTGAGGAGTGTTAATGGGTTTGTTAATATTTAATTACAAATTGCAATAAAATCCAGTGAACACTTTGACCTGTTTCCAGTTAGCTTTGCAGATTTACTAATTCTGTACCTATGTATTGTTTTGAAGTTTTAAAATCTTATGGTTGGCCATAATAGGGAGACCATAGGAATAATTTAAAATCATCTTACTCATTTCTTAATCTGCTTAATAGCTGAGGAAGAATGAAGGTGTATTATTTTAGTGGAAGAAAGGGATAAATGAAGGTGGTTCATAAAAACGAGCAATTTAAATTTTACCTCCTACCCCTTGATTGTGTGGCTTCAGGCATAGCCTCTTTTCCTGACTCTGAGCCTCTGAGAACAAGGAAGAACTCAGCTGCCCTTCCTTCCCTCTCCCTGTGTGGCCCCTCCCCACGTTCTGCAGTCTGATCCTGCTGGGTCCGTGGAGCACACTGGCCGGGCTGGTTGTGCCTTGTTAGCAAGTGCTGACCATGGGCAGAAGCACCATAAAGAAAATGAAGAGGAAAAGACGTGATTTACATGCTTTCAGCAGCTTACAGTCCAGACCAAACTACGAGCTATGATGGTGCTGGGGACTGCAGGGTGCGGTTGTCCCCACCTGGTATAGGCAGGTAGCCTGGGAGTGCTGCACAGTGCCAAGGCCTGAGCACCTGCAGCCCAAGGCCATGAGAAGTTCAGGGTGGAGTTCAGATATCAGTATTCATAAAGGAGCCCTGTGACCCTTGATGCCAGACAGAACCATCATTTGCCTTGGTGCATAGAGGACCTCCTAGGACTTTAAAATTGTTTATACATCAGCGCCTAATCCCAATTCAGAATTATAACCGTATCTTCTTTGTGATAACGGTAAACTGTAACAGAGGCTAACAGCTCTTTCTTCTTTCAATTTTTATTCTCTTGAGTTATAAAAATAGTAGATGTGTAGTTAGGGTCTCATCAACCCCACTGACCAAAGCTTTCGTTATTTACAGTGCTTAGCAGCAGCTTTTGTTATTACAGAATGAGGTGTTCACGCTGCAGAGTTCATGCTAGTAAATAATATCGGGGACAACGTGGCTGCAGGATGTGGGCTCTGCACACTTCACCATCCTGTAATAGTCTAACTGCAGACGGAGTTGTGGGTTTCTTTTACGCACATTCTGTCAGTACCATGGGCCACAGGAGTAGTCGTAATGCCATTCTGGAAAACTCGCCTGTTTCCTACACTCTAACGCTGTAATGCCGACAGGTGGTTTCACCATTAACGTTTTGCCATTTTGTTGTTTTCCCTCTGCAGAAAGTGAACGAAGGGAAGTACCGAAGTTATGAAGAGTTCAAAGCTGATGCTCAGTTGCTTCTACACAACACAGTGATTTTCTATGGAGGTTGAATATTTTTTGTTTTTTTCTTTTGTGTAGTTTTTAAAATTCATACCATTTACATTCCATGTCGAGAAATCTTTTATAAAATATTACATTAAAAGAATACCTGAATGATCTGTAAGTAAGTAATAATGTTAGGGTTTAAACTTAAAAATATTTGGTAATGGAGTTATAGCTTATAGAATTGACTGGCCAAAAGCAGAACTCTAGTTACACTAAATAATATTCATAGTTTTATATATAAACTTATAAACAGTTGAAAGGCTTTTTATAAGTACTTTGATTACTTTTGATTTTCCGCATTAATATCCCCTCATTCAAAAGTAATGAAAGAGGTCCCTCTGTACCTAGAGTATTATGTTATATTGGATATAAAATTAAAGCTGCTGATAGCATTTTCTTTTACTGCCTTAATTTTATTTTAAATATACATTTTTGTTTTAAATGGTATGTGTCCACTTCTGTTAAAAATGAAAGAAAATTTAAACAGCTGTATTAATTTTGATAGTCTTGTGTTTCTAGATCACTGGTAATAGATACCTGTCTTTAATTACAGCAGACAGTGAGCAAGCTGACATAGCAAGGATGCTCTATAAAGACACATGTCATGAGGTACTATCCATGCCTAATAACTAAACTCTTGCTATATTCCACATTAATCTATTTCAGAATTCCACTCTGATATGTACATTTTAATTTTGCCATTTTCTTTAAATATAATTTTATTTCCATGTATGACATACATGGGAAATAACGCAAACGGGGGAAGAATTCTGGCAGAACTATTTTCAGAGAAATCCTGGGAGTTAGATTTAGTTACTAAGTAACTTCTACTAGTTAGAAGAAAAGGAAACTTTGTTTTCTCCTCTTTAACTACCCTAAAGATTATTAGTTATATAACTACATGTAAATGTGTTGCACTGGGCAGGCACTCAATAAACATTACCCTCTGTGAATGAAAGGTTCAAATTTGAGTTCTTACTACACTACACAGGCAAAAAAACATCCAAACAACAGCATTCATATTTATACAATAAATGAAATATATATTTAGGGAAGGATTTTTTGGGTGGTCTTTCTTATTTGAAACACTCACCTATAACCATACTAGCTTTGCAAAAGCGTCTCAATTTATATAAAAAGTTTTGTTTCTTGATTCCATTTCAAATATGACTTTTTAAAAATTCATTAAACATGTTTATTGAGTGTCTACTATGTGCTGTGTTAGGAGGAGTAAAATGGGGATCAGGATGCTGGCTTCCTGCTCATACAGTTGTATTTTGAAGAGGGAGACTCAAGAAAAGGACAGACAAAATAGGTTTCTTTACAAGTTATAAAAAAATGTTATGAAAGAAAATAACACTAAGAGAATGAGGCAAAGTAGGGACTGCTTTTATTGGTAGCATATATTTTATATGGGTAGATCAAGAGACATTTCTGAGGAAATAGCCTTTAATCTGAGTGCTGAACTGGAAAGGTATCAGTGAGGCTGGGGAAGCAGAGGTCAGATGCAGTGGCCCCCTCAGGAATCTGTCCTCTATTCCAAGTGCAATCTGGGACCTTCGGGAGGTTCCAAGAAGAAAGTGGCAGGCTCTTCTGGTATTATTCATGGGAAAATTAGAATTTTAAGCTTAAGGAACAAAACTGGAGACTGTATACATGAAAGAGAATGTTAATTTGCATTGATCTATTTTATATAGTTTTATGCATGTGTGTATTTTATGTAGGCTAAATAGTTGATTTTCTTTTTCAGCTGGATGAATTACAACTTTGCAAGAATTGCTTCTATTTATCAAATGCTCGTCCTGACAATTGGTTCTGCTATCCTTGTGTATGTAAAATTTTGAGATTTTTTTTTTTAACCTCTTAAGTGTCTGATGTCTTACTCTAAGGAAGTTTATTTCCAATTTGCTTGAAGATTATAATCCTTCTAAATATTTTTCTTTGTGTCATAGTATGTATGGTTTTAATGAGTATAAAAACTGAAACGTGGGGAAAACAACTTGGGATCAGTATCCATTTCTGACTTTAAAATGAGGACCCTCAAGAGTAGCAATAAACATTGAATCCCTTAATACATAAAGTAAAAATTTGCTTTTCCTCTCATTCTCTCACAAGAAATCTAAGTCTTTATATATACTTATAGCTGTGTGATTTCCCCTAAAATGGCATGATTTCAAGGAGTGTTCCAGGGGCAATCGCCCACCCCCGGCCATGGGTTAAGAGCCTGCCTGAGAGCCCCTACTCTCTGAGACATTACTGTGCTCCTCAGTCACTTGAGGGTCTCATTAAAATTTGCATCTCCGACTTGATAGATCGGGAGGAGGGCCTAAAATTCTCCCATTTCTTATAGGCTCCCAGGGTTGGACTGTAGTTCATGAAGCAAAGTTAGGGTGTTCTGTTTGCCACTGTTACACTGTTGGCTTCATTCCAGATGCCACAGGTTATCAAGAGGTTCTTTTCACTGTCTTTTCTGCAAAATGAAGGTCCACATTGCTTATGCAAATTTTAATTTTTTGGTTGTTTTTCTTGGAGGCAAAATCAGTCAATCCTGGGGTGGGGGTAAGTTCTGTGTGCTTAGGAGTTAGAAAAAAAAATATTTTCAAAATAATGGATTATGCTTGACTGAGTAGTTCAGTATTAATGATATTCTTGTATTTAATACTTTAAAAGTAGTATGACAAGGTAAAACATTTTATTTCCAGATACCTAATCATGAACTGGTTTGGGCTAAAATGAAAGGTTTTGGATTCTGGCCGGCCAAAGTCATGCAGAAAGAGGACAATCAGGTTGACGTCCGCTTCTTCGGTCACCACCACCAGAGGTAATCATGTGCAGCCATCACCCCTGGGCCTCCAGGAGTCGTGGGGGGTGCCCAGTCCTGCTTTACCAGTGCTCTGTGGGCTTTGCCATTAGAAACTGTGTGAACTGTATTTCATTTTATTTTTTTATAAATTTATTTATTGTATTTATTTATTTTTGGCTGCATTGGGTCTTTGTTGCTGCGCGCGGGCTTTCT
>NC_041224.1:35486775-35499075 GCF_002837175.3 Physeter macrocephalus | reverse complement strand
GTTGCAGAGCACAGGCTCTAGGCGTGTGGGCTTCAGTAGTTGTGGCTCACGGGCTCAGTAGTTGTGGCATGCGGGCTCAGTAGTTATGGTGCGCGGGCTCAGTTGTTCCGCGGCATGTGGGATCTTCCTGGACCAGGGCTCGAGCCTGTGTCCCCTGCGTTGGCAGGTGGATTCTTAACCACTGCGCCACCAGGGAAGCCCTGAAGTGTATTTTAAATTAAAAAACAAATCAGCACATAACTTGACTGGGCACCTAACAGTGCTTTCTATACATGGTATTTCTAGGTGTATTTCAGATAATGGTTACTAAACAGGACAGTTTCAATAGTTGACACTGTTGAGTTCAGAAGCGTGTTAATGGTGGGATTGAAACCATATTAGGAGTTAAGTGGAAGGCTTCTCAGGATATGTTCGTTTCATAGAATTGTAATATCATTATGGTAGTTTCAACTGTACTTTCAAGGTTCTGTCAAAGCCATAGACAAAAATAATCAACTCAGGAATACAGGAGTGTCGATGTTATGATCTAAGAATGTATATGAGGGAAAAATTTGACTTAGTTTTTTGAATTTCATTAAATAGTTAATTTAGAAAAATGAAGAATTCAGTTATTTTTAAAAACCATACTACTAGATGAGAACAATCTGATAATCAGAATTTTCCTATATTTTCTTTTTTCACTAATTTTTAAACAACTTTATAGTATCTTCAACCATGAGTGGTATTTTATTAAGAGTGAGTTTGTTTTATATCATTCAGTATATACCGTGCAGAAAATATTTTAAAAGAATATTTGAGCTGATTTACTTGGGTCCTTAGAGTAAGTTTGTCATCTGAAGAGGGAATTAAAACAGAAAATTACATTTCCAGAGTCTTTTTCCCCCAGACTTCTTATTTCTTGGAAGATTTTATCTAAAAAAATTATGGACAGATGGGACTCTAAGGACTTTATTTTAGAAAATAAAAGATCTACAATTTTACTATAAATACAATTTTACTATGAATCTTTTTCATTTGCTTTTCCTGGTTACGATATACCAGCAAGATATTTCAAGTGAATGATGGGGACATACCTTAAAAATGATACTCTATCATGTTAGAATAATTGATATATTAAAAAATGAACTCTATAAAAATAATAGTTTTAATTACTTAAGCAACATGTTATATACCAAGAAGAGATGGCCTATAAGGGCCCCCAGCTGCAAGTTTTCATTAATAAATACTTTTTAAAAACTATTGTAAACATTTTTTAGTGTGCCGTTCAGTGGTATTAAATACCACACTGTTATGCAGAGATCACCATGAAAAAATACAATAAATATTCTTTAGCCAGTTTATCATGTCTCTACACTTATGTGGGAGAAAAAAAATTTAAGCAAATAAATGATTTTGGACTAGTCCCTCTGTATGCTCACACCAGAACATGCTGCTCCCTCCCTAGACCCTGAACCCTGAGCAGGTTGTAATGTTCAGGGAGCAGATGCCTGTGGTCCTGGTAAGTACAGGCTGGGTTTTCATAGAGTATGCAGGGTTCTGCCTGTCAGAGGAAAAAAAGTAGCTGATAGGGTCTGACTGTCAGCAGGGCTAAATCTTTCTGCTGCCTGTAGTTGGAGGGAGCAATGGCACAGGGAAGAAAGAAAGGGGACATTTTAGGTTCATTTGCCATCATATCACTGAGCCATTTTATTGTGCATATATTCAGAGAATTCCAGATTGACAGATGTGTAGGTATAGCCAGATTCAATTTTACCTCTTTTTATTAAACTTACTGTAAATTGTGGGGTGCAGTTTGCCTTTTATTATTAGTGTAGGTCAGATTGCATGCTCAGTGATACTCTTTAAAATGGAGATGATTAAGAGAGAGTAGGAATGTTTTTATGAATTGCATTGAGACTTAAATCTCATGTTAAGAATAGATTCCATTGATTAAATCAGTAGATTAAATTCAGTAGATTAAAGACAGTGGCCATGTATGTAGAAGTGCCAACCTAATAATTAGGCACAGCGAGTACCCTCACTGGGTTCCAGCTGGTAATAGATAAATTGAATAAATTCAATAAATTAAATAGATTAAATAGATTCAATAGACTAAATATATCCAAGGGGATAAGATTCTCTCTTAGGTCACAAGTTGATTCCAGGTAGTCAGCACTGCTTATCACAGAAATCTCTCTCAAAAAACATACTGGTTTTAAAAAGTGTTGTAACACTCTTATTGATGGACTGATATGTAATAGGTGCTCAATAAATGTTTGTTGACTGAAAGAGTAAATATAATATAAATACAAGATCTAATGGCAAGGAACTCTTCCACAAGCAAAATTTTATTTGCACTCTTTTTCAAAGTGTAGTTTACTTTGGTTTCTAATAAAGCACTGTCAGATGACACCGTTAATGTAATATTTATAAATAAGTTCAAATTTAACAATTTCAGTTATCATTACCATATAACTATGGATTATTATATATTTAAAATGTGCTTTTAAATTCTAAAGCAAACAGCTTAGTTTGTACAAGCAAGTTAGAAGTGTACATTTTTGGCTTTAGGCATATGTGCCGGGATTCAGTAAGATCCCTTCAGAACAGTCATAGGTCTAGTATTTCTGAAACTCCTAATAAGACTGAAAAGACCAAATCTGTGTATTCATAGTGCTGGATCCCAACTTGTACCCTGTGCTCTAGAAAATGTCTTACTAACTGTGGCTCACATGTCCTTATATTTTCTTATTTCATTTGTGATATCGTTCTGCCTAGAAGTCCTCCCCTCATATGGTCCCCTGTTTAAATCTTACTCCTCCTTCAAGATGCAGCCCAAATGAAACCTGTGACCACTCACAGCCAGATGAAACCCTCTTCCTCTCCAGAGTACCCCAGAGTCACCTCAACTCTGTGCTGCACTGTTTTATCAGTTTCTCAGTTAAAGGCAGTGGCAATGTATATAGAAGTGCCAACCTAATTAATTAGGCGCAGTGAGGACCCTCATTGGGTTCCAGCTGCTAATTAATAGCTTTCCTTAACCCCATTTTGGCAGCATCTCTGCCAGCTATCAAATGAGGCAGGAACAGTCAGGTCCCACGCACTGTATGCTTTGTGGTGCCTTCCACTGGCACATGGTAAGCCCTGGTTGAGTTGGATATTAATTTAAGTCCAGTCAAGCAATTAGCACCCAGGAAAATTTTCTTAAATTTCTAGCATTCTTCCCAATAGAACCAAATGTAGTTTTAGATCAACTTATGTGTTCGCAGTTGAGTACTTGGTTGCTGAATGATACAGTTTTCCATTTGTTAGTCATGGTTCATCTGATGAATAGGGATGTGATGACTTACTAGATAATAGTTGTTAGATGCCCTCATTTTGTATGTAAGTGTCTCATGAAAATTTCTGGGCATTTACAAATGATTCTATAGTTCTAACATGCAAATAGCTAGATTTTGAATAATTTACAGTATTCAAAACAATGAGATATTGAACATTTTAAAAAGAGCTGTGAATCACTCCCATTCTGAGAACTTTGCTTTGATGACTGTGAAAAACAAATGTCACTTCACCTATTTTCTACTTGGTAAGAGTTTTTTTTTTTTTTTAAAGAGTTTTTATTCAAGCCACAAATTGTACTTTACAATGGGTAGAGTTTCTACCATTTTGGAAATTTCTTCTTTTTTTTTTTGATGTGGACCATTTTTAAAGTCTTTATCGAATTTGTTACAATATTGCTTCTGTTTTATCTTTTGGGTTTTTGGCTGCGAGGCATGTGGAATCTTAGCTCCCCGTGTGTTGGAAAGCGAAGTCTCAACCACTGGACGGCCAGGGAAGTCCCTCCCATTTCGGAAATTTCTAACCATCCCCTTCATTGTTGTTCACAGGGCCTGGATTCCTTCTGAAAACATACAGGACATCACAGTCAACGTTCACCGGCTGCACGTTAAGCGCAGTATGGGCTGGAAGAAGGCCTGTGATGAGCTGGAGCTACATCAGCGCTTCCTTCGTGAAGGGCGGTTTTGGAAGTCTAAGAATGAGGACCGAGGGGAGGAGGAGGCAGAATCTAGCATCTCCTCTACCAGTAATGAGCAGGTGAGAGGTGCCAGTGAGAGCCTGTCGGTTCTTGTTCTGAATGTGCAGGTGTCAGCGCACACTCCTCACTGGAATGAGCAGATTCTGACTTTTCTTCTTCCTTTCGTGTAACATTTGTAAAGTGCTCTGCAAAAGAAACCAGAACCAGTTCCAGTACACGGAAGCCACCACCAACCCTGATCCTGACTCTACCAGCACATTAGCTCTTTCAAGCCCTCGGCCCAGAGGAATCATTCTGTGAGTGCCAACCACGTGGTCTTGAAAGAGCTAATGCGAAAGGGAACAAGTGCTCACCCCTGACCTGTGGGTCCCTGGCTAGTCTTAGCAGCAGAGAAGTGTTTCATAGTGTCGGGAATAATGTGCTGTTACTTTTATGATGCCCACAGCTAAAGGTCACTCAAGAACCGAGAACAAAGAAAGGACGACGTAATCAAAGTGTGGAACCCAAAAAAGAAGTAAGTTGCCTGCCTTGCAGTGTCCAGGTGGCAATTGAAACAGGAAATATTTTCACAGTTGTGTTCAAGGCAGTGCTCCTCACAGGTCCTTGCGAAAAGCATTGCCGTCAGTCAACCTGTAGCAACCAAGTTGGACCCAGTCTTCCCACTGCTCCCGTCATAGAGTAACACACGGGAACTGCAAGTCTCCTTACCAGTTAAACAGCAGTGACCACGGCTGGCTAAGTGGGAGGGCACTTTGCTGTATTTTCTAGAACTCTGATATTTTCTCATAGCACTAATAAAAAACAAAGTGTTTATCCAACAAATCAATGAGGCCAACATTTAAAAACTGGAGGAAACTATTGCTGAGCTCAGCCTTTTAAAATTGTGGGTTTCCCTGGTGGCGCAGTGGTTGAGAGTCCGCCTGCCGATGCAGGGGACGTGGGTTCGTGCCCCGGTCCGGGAAGATCCCACATGCCGCAGAGCGGCTGGGCCCGTGAGCCATGGCCGCTGAGCCTGCGCGTCCGGAGCCTGTGCTCCGCAACGGGAGAGGCCACAACAGTGAGAGGCCCGCGTACCGCAAAAAAATAAAAATAAAAAATAAATATATAATCCATGCATATTTTAAAATCAGGTGTAAATATGGGCAAAATCCTAACACATATTCAGTGAGAAGTGGTTTAGGGTATTTGTTAAAGAATCTAAACCAAAGAAGTGACTATAAATTGGTAATGATTTTGTATGATAAATTTTTTTTAGTCTGTTTTGAAACGAAAAGCCATAATATTGATATGTAATTGTAAATGAAGTTCCTGTTTAGAATTATTGTACCTACTAATTGCATGTGTTTTAAATTTTTATTTATTTTTAATTGTGGTAAAATACACAAAACAATTTTCCATTTTCTTACATGGTTTTTGAACTGCAGTTTTTTATATGGCTATTATATATATCACTGTTTTTCTCCTAATAGAGCTTGCTCTTGAACTAGTGAATTCTATAGCACTTTCCTTATCCTTTAGGAACCAGAGCCTGAAACAGAAGCAGTAAGTTCCAGCCAGGAAATCCCCACGATGCCTCAGCCAATCGAAAAAGTTTCTGTATCAACTCAGACCAAGAAGTTAAGTGCCTCTTCACCAAGAATGCTGCATCGAAGCACCCAGACCACCAGTGACGGAGTGTGTCAAAGCATGTGCCACGACAAATACACCAAAATTTTCAATGACTTTAAAGACCGAATGAAGTCTGATCACAAGCGAGAAACTGAAAGAGTTGTACGAGAAGCTCTAGAAAAGGTAACGCAGCCTCCACCGCCAGTGTTGCCTTCAGACATCTGGGCAGGATAAGTGGTTTAGCTTCTGTCACTTAGGCATCAACCAGGTAGCTGCTTTTTAAAACTAGGACTATAATAAAATATCTTTTTATAATATTTTAATTAACAGTAGCACTTTTCTCATCTAAAATATTTTATAGCCCTTAATGAAATAAAGGGAAGAGGTATATCAGTTAAGTAGAAACTATGTATTAAGGTTTTGCTTAATGGTCTGTGTAAATTACGAGCTGACATATTGTGGGTTAACTTTTTTTTTCATTTCAGCTGCGTTCTGAAATGGAAGAAGAAAAAAGACAAGCTGTAAATAAAGCTGTAGCAAATATGCAGGGTGAGATAGACAGAAAATGTAAGCAAGTAAAGGAAAAGTGTAAAGAAGAATTTGTAGAAGAAATCAAGAAGCTAGCAACACAGCACAAACAACTAATTTCTCAGACCAAGAAGAAGCAGTGGGTAAATACCACTATTTTCTTAGAATCTGATTTCTGAAAAATATACCATAGGTATGATGAAAATTAATTCAGAAAGATATATATGGCATATGCAAAAATTACTCCTGAAATAAGATCTGATGTGAAATTGTCAACTTTAATTAACGTAAAAAATTTTTTTTAAACTCCAGATCCCACATTACTGAGTATTGCTCAGGATTATTTTGTTAAATTGAGATTATGATACTTTGGGACATAACATATTTAGTATAACTGATTTATATAACTTTTCCATCTATGCAAGTATTTTATTTTGATAAGTGGGCTGGCCCTGACTTTTGCTGGTAACTCCTGACAGGTAATATCTAACTTGTAAAATTGTAAATGTAAGTATTGTAATAGCAAACTAAGGATTTTCAGATTTTACTGCACTTAACATTTATACATTAGATTCTAGTAAAGAAATCGATTACTTTTACTTTATGATAGTAACATCTTACCGGTCTCTAACTTAACTGAAAAACTGGCAAATGTGCATTTTTTATTATGTCCTGTTTGTGACTCCTATCTTCTGCCCAGATCAGCAGCTTCTAAGCATACAGATGTTTCTCTGCCAACTGACTGAGCTATGTGGACAAAGTTTTGTTCCCCAAAGCTCATAACTTGCTTTTAATTTTGATGAATTACTGTATGAAGTTTTGTGATTCTTCATTTGATTCAGACTACATTCTGAAAAGAGTCTTTAAATATATATAAATGTTTCATGAGGGAAAATAAACATTTTAAAAATTTTGATGAAGATTTGACAAGAAGGAAAAGAGAAACATATAACTTAGAAGAATATATGAAGATAACTTAGAAGGAAAAACAGATGAATGATGAAATATAAATATCACTAGATGGAATTATTAAGGTGTGCTCAAGATCTTATCAAGCAGAATGCCCGAACACCATGTCTATAATTCTGTCTTCATGCAAAGATGAGAGAAAGCTAGAAAGTAGACACTAGACTTATAAGGGGAAGTTCCCATAAGTTTACTCATGAATCAAGGAAATGGGAAGAGGTGGCTAAAATAAAGAATTATAATACTGCTTTCTATAACATTTTACCATTGATGAAATAGCTGAAGTAGGTATTATTATACCTATTTATTTGATTCCACATATAAATGATACCATGCGATATTTGACTTATTTTACTTAGCATAATGCCCTTGAGGCCCATCCATGTTGTCACAAATGGCAGCATTTCCTTCCTAACTCGTGGCTGAATAACCTTCCTGTGTGTGTGTGTGTGTGTGTGTGTGTGTGTGTGTGTGTGTAGTAATATATATACATACATACACACTATGTCTTCCTTAATCCGTTCATCCATTGATGGACATGTAGGTTGTATATAGATATCTTGCATATTGTGAATATGCTTCAGTGAACATTGGAGCACAGATATCGATACCCTGTTTTCATTTCCTTTGGGTAAATACCCAGAAATGGAATTGCTGGATAGTATAGTAGTTTTATTTTTAACTTTTTGAGGAACCTCCATACTATTTTCCATCGTGGCTACACCAATTTACATTCCCACCCACAGTGCACAAGAGTTTCCTTTTCTCCACATCCTTACCAACACTTGTCTTTTTTTATGTTGGCCATTCTAACAGGTGTGAGGTGATATATCACTGATACTGATTAGCATTTCCCTGGTGATCAGGTCCTCTGCCTATTTTTTGATTGGGTTATTGGGAGTTTTTTTTTTTCCATTGAGTTGTATGAGTTCTTTATGTATTTTGGATATTAATCTCTTATGGGATATGTGGTTTGCAAATATTTTTTCCTATTCCAAGGTTGCCGTTTTATTTTGTTGATGGTTCTCTTTGCTGTGCGGAAGCTTTTTAGTTTGATGTAGCCCCACTTTTTATTTTTACTTTTGTGGCCTTTGCTTTTGGTGTCGAACAAAAAAAATACCATTGCCGAGACCAGTGTCTAGGAGCTTACCCCCTATGTTTTCTTCTAGGAGTTTTATGGTTTCAGGTCTTGCGTTAAAGTCTTTAATCCATTTTTGAGTTGATTTTTGTGTATGGTCTAAGATAGCGGTCCAGTTTCATTCTTTTGCACGTCATTGCCCAAGTTTTCTCAATACCACTCATTGAAGAGACTATCCTTTCCCCATTGTATACTCTTGGCTCCTTTGTCATAAATTAATAGACCATGTTTGCATAGGTTTATTTCTGGGCTGTCTATTCTATTCCATTAATCTATGTGTCTGTTTTTATGCCAAACCATACTGCTTTTATTTATACCCATTTTTTTAGATAAGGAATTTGAGGTTTATGAGATTAAACAGAGTGACTAGAAACCTGGTCGGTAGAGCTGGGACTTACCCTCCTAAGCTACTTCTGCTCGTATATCATTTCTAGTAGACTGGTAAAAGATTTAGAATTATTCCTGTATTATAGTTATTCTTGTATTATAGTTAAATCTTACATTATTGTAAGAAGCAGTACAGTACTGTAGGACAAGAGAGTATGTAGGTATGTCAGATACCCAAAAAGTGGATGTTAAGATGACATACAATCAAGAGAAACATAGTTAAGAATGATACATCCTTTAAATATATTCACAAAGAAAGGCAGAAATACAAAATGAATGCATTAATAGAAGGGATGGTGCTGCCTGAAGTATTATTTGAGGATGAGGAAACTAAGAAGTTAAATAAACTTGGTCTAAACTCACTTGATTAATTAGCACAGATCTAAGATTCAAACCCAAATCTGACTATTACAGCTACTTCCAAAATTAAAACATGCTATCCACACTTTGTAAATAGTAACCTCACTGAAGTCACAATTGCTGACATAGTAAAATCACAGGAAATATACCAGAGTACTATTGACATTTGGACCAAAAAATTGGGGACACTCCTGTGCACTGTAGGATGTTTAGCAGCAGCTAAGCCTCTATCCCCACCCCCTGAGTGGTGACAATCAAAACTTCTCCAGACGTTGCCCCATAAGATGAAGGCTGAGAATTAACCACTGGTTTTAGACCATAAGTGATCTTGATAATAGCGTATTCATTGGCAAGGCACGGGTGAAAGACTGCAGTGGGCTTAAAAAAGAGGGGAAGAGAATAATCTGAAATAACAAGTGTAGGTAATTCTTCCAAGATGTTTGGGAAGGGGAGCAGAAAAATGGGGGTGGTAGATGGAAAGAAATATGACGTAAAGAGCCTTTTTAAAAAACTGTGGTAAAATAAATTTACTATCTTAATCATTTTTAAGTTTACAGTTCAGTGCTATTAAATACACTCATGTTGTGCAACGTCACTGCCATCTTATTCCCATAACTTCTTTCACCCTGTAAAACTGAAACTCTTTACCTATTAAACAGTCACTCCCTGTTCTCCCCTCCCCCAGCTCCTGGTAACTACCATTCTACATTGTATCTGTGACTGTGACTACTGTTAGCGCCTCTTGTAAGTGGATCACACGGTCTTTTTAGGACTGGCTTATTTAACTTAGCATAATGGCACCGAGTTTCATCCATGTTGCAGTATATTGCAGAAGTTTCTCCCCTTTTAAGGCTGAATAGTACTCCAGTGCATGTATATACCACATTTTTGCTTATCCATTTACCCACTGATGGTCACTTGGGTTGCTTTCGTGGTTTAGCTATTGTGAATAATGCTTCTATAAACATGGGTGTACAAATATCTCTTTGAGATCCTGCTTTCAGTTCTTTTGGGCATATACCCAGAGTGGAATTGCATGGTTATATGGTAATTATATTTTAAATTTTTTGAGGAACCACCATGCTGTTTTCCACAGCAGTTGTACCATTTTACATTCCCACATGACAGTGCACCAGGGTTCCAATTTCTCTACATCCCCACCAACTCTTGTTTTATTTTGATAGTAGTCATACAGATAGGTGTGAGGTGGTGTTTCACTGTAGTTTTGATTTGCATTTCCCTAATGACTGGTGATGTTGAGCATCTTTTCATGTGATTATTGGCATTCCTGTATCTTTGATAAATGTCTATTCAAGTCCTTTGCCCATTTTTTGAGTTGAGACTTAGGAGTTCTCCGTATATTCTGGATATTAATCCCTTTTCAGATACATGATTTGCAAATATTTTCTCCCATTCTGTGGGTTGCTTTTTTATTCTATGGATAATTTTCATAGTGCCATTTGTCTATTTTTTTCTTTGTTAACTGTGCCTTTGGTGTCATATCCAAAAATTCATTGCCAAATCCAGTGTCATGAAGTTTTTGTCCTTTGTTTTCTTCTAAGAGATTTATTGTCTTAGATCTTAAAATAAGATCTTAGAATTATGTCCTTGACCCATTTTGAGTTAATTTTTGTATATGGTGTTAGGTAAGGGTCCAACTTCATTCTTTTGTATGTGGATATCCAGATTTTCCAGCATCCTTCGTTGGAAAGACTATCTGTTCCCCATTAAACGGTCTTGGTACCCTCATCAAAAAACAATTGACCATATATATGTTTATTTCTGTGCTCTCTATTCTGTTCCATTGGTCTGTATGTCTGTCTTTATGCCAGTACTTCACAGGTTGGATTAGTGTAGCTTTGTAGTAAGTATTGAAATAAGGATGTATAATTCCTCCAGATTTGTTTTATTTTTTCAAGATTGTTTTGGCTATTTGGGGTCCCTTGAGGTTCCATATGAAAATTTGGGTGGGCTTTTCAATTTCTACTAAAAATGTCACTGGGATTTTGATAGGGATTGCATTGAATCTTCAGATCACTTTCAGTAGTATTGACATTTTAACAATATTAAGTCTTCCAATCCATGAACATGGCATGTGTTTCCATTTATTTATGTTGTCTTTAATTTCTTTCAATTCTCATTGTACAAGTCTTTCACCTCCTTGATTAAGTTAATTCATAAGTATTTTGGTTTTTTTAGGCTGTTTTAAATAGAATTGTTCTCATAATTTGCTCTTGAGATTGTGGATAGTGACCTGTGCTTGCACACAGGCCTCTTGGTGGCTGCAGCAGCAACCTTAGCATCTCATGCCCGTCTCTGGTGTCCGTGCTGATAGCCGCAGCTCACACCCGTCTCTGGAGCTCATTTAGGCGGTGCTCTGAATCCCCTCTCCTCGCGCACCCCGAAACAATGGTCTCTTGCCTCTTCGGCAGTTCCAGACTTTTTCCCAGACTCCCTCCCTGCTAGCTGTGGCGCAGTAGCCCCCTTCAGGCTGTGTTCACGCAGCCAACCCCAGTCCTCTCCCTGGGATCTGACCTCCGAAGCCAGAGCCTCAGCTCCCAGCCCCCGCCCGCCCCGGTGGGTGAGCAGACAAGCCTCTCGGGCTGGTGAGTGCTGGTCGGCACCGATCCTCTGTGCGGGAACCTCTCCGCTTTGCCCTCTGCACCCCTGTTGCTGCGCTCTCCTCCGTGGCTCCAAAGTTTGCCCCCAACCCCGTCTCTGCCAGTGAAGGGGCTTCCTAGTGTGTGGAAACCTTTCCTCCTTCACAGCTCCCTCCCAGTGGTGCAGGTCCCATCCCTATTCTTTTGTCTCTTTTTTTCTTTTTTCTTTCTCCCTACCCAGGTACGTGGGTAGTTTCTTGCCTTTTGGGAAGTCTGAGCTCTTCTACCAGCATTCAGTAGGTGTTCTGGAGGAGTTGTTCCACATGTAGATGTATTTCTGATGTATTTGTGGGGAGGAAGGTTATCTCCATGTCTTACTCCTCCGCCATCTTCAAGGTCTCCCCAGAGCCTTGATTTTTGCATTGAGTGCTTTCAGGAGCGTTTACACAGTTCTTAGGGAAAAAGAGTGTCATATCATTTTCTTCATGCTTCTAAGTCTGTTTTCTGCATACAGGTCTTCTGTCTCCTTAGGTAGGTTTATAGCTAGGTATTTTATTCTTTTTGTCACAGTGGTAAATGGGAGTGTTTCCTTAACTTCTCTTTCAGGTTTTTCATTGTTAGTGTATAGGAATGCAAGAGATTTCTGTGCATTAATTTTGTATCCTGTTAGTTTACCGAATTCATTGATTAGCTCTAGT
>NC_041224.1:35485154-35485463 GCF_002837175.3 Physeter macrocephalus | reverse complement strand
AGCCCTGTTGGAAGATTTTTAATCACAGTCTCAATTTCAGTGCTTGTGATTGGTCTGTTTATGTTTTCTGTTTCTTCCTGGTTCAGTCTTGGAACGTTGTGCTTTTCTATGAATTTGTCCATTTCTTCCAGGTTGTCCATTTTACTGGCAGATAGTTGCTTGTAGTAATCTCTCATGATCCTTTATATTTCTGCAGTGTCAGTTGTTACTTCTTCTTTTTCAGTTCTAATTCTATTGATTTGAGTCTTTTCCCCTTGTTTCTTGATGAGTCTGGCTAATGGTTTATCAATTTTGTTTATCTTCGCGAAG
>NC_041224.1:35458707-35484861 GCF_002837175.3 Physeter macrocephalus | reverse complement strand
TTTATCAATTTTGTTTATCTTCGCAAAGAACCAGCTTTTAGTTTTATTGATCTTTGCCATTGTTTCCTTCATTTCTTTTTCATTTATTTCTGTTTTGTTTTTTTTGTTTTTTTTGTGGTACGCGGGCCTCTCACCTTTGTGGTCTCTCCCATTGCGGAGCACAGGCTCCGGACGCACAGGCTCAGCGGCCACGGTTCACGGGTCTAGGCGCTCCGCAGCATGTGGGATCTTCCCGGACCGGGGCACGAACCCGTGTCCCCTGCATATGCAGGTGGATTCTCAACCACTGCGCCACCAGGGAAGCCCTCTTTCATTTATTTCTGGTCTGATCTTTATGATTTCTTTCCTTCTGCTAACTTTGGAGGTTTTTTGTTGTTCTTTCTCTAATTGCTTTAGGTGTAAGGTTAGGTTGTTTATTTGAGATGTTTCTTGTTTCTTGAGGTAAGATTGTATTGCTATAAACTTCCCTCTTAGAATTGCTTTCGCTGTATCCCATAGGTTTTGCTTCGTCGTGTTTTCATTGTCATTTGTTTCTAGGTATTTTTTGACTTCCTCTATGATTTCTTCAGTGATCTCTTGGTTATTTAGTAGTGTATTGTTTAGCCTCCGTGTGTTTGCATTTTTTACAGATTTTTTTCCTGTAATTGATATCTAGTACTAGTACTATAGTACTATTTGGCAAAGTAGCAGTTTGTGTATAGAAATGCAGTTGATTTTAGTATATCGACTTTGTATCCTGCTACTTTGCCAAATTCATCTGTTAGTTCTAGCAACTTCATTCTGGGGTCTTCAGGGTTTCTACATATAAGATCATATCATATGCAAAGATAATTTTACTTCTTCCTTTACAATTAGCATGCCTTTGATTTCTTATTTGCCTAAGTGCTCTGGCTAGGACTTCTAGTACTATATTGAATAGAAGTGGTGAAAGTGGGCATCTTTGCGTTGTTCCTGATCTTTGAGTATGATGTTTGCTGTGGGATTTTCATATGTGGCTTTTATTATGTGGAGGGTAGGTAGTTTCCTTCTGTTCCCGTTTGTTGAGTGTTTTTATCATGAACGCGTGCTGAATTTTGTCAGATGTTTTTTCTTCATTGACTGAGATGACCATGTGGTTTTTCCTTCATTATGTTGATGTGGCATATTACATTGATTGATTCTTATATGTCGCATCACATCATTGGTGTATAATTCTTTTAATATGCTGCTGAATTCCATTTGCTAGTATTTTGTTGAGGATTTTATCTCAGTGGTCATAAAGCATGTGGATCTGTAGTTTTCTTTTCTTGTAGTGTCTTTGTCTGGCTTGGTATCAGGGTTATGCTGGACTCACAGAGTGAGTTAGGAAATATTCCCTCCTCTTCCATCTTTGGGAAAAGTATGAGAAGGTTTGACAGCTCTTTAAATGTTTGGTAGAATTTACTAGAGAAGTCATCAGGTCCAGGGCCTTTTTTATTGGGAGATTTTTGATTAATAGGTCAATCTGCTTATTAGTTATGGGTCTATTCAGATTTTTTCAAGATTTAGTCTTGGTAGGTTTTGGGTTTGTAGGAATTTGTCCATTTCATCTAGGTTATCCAGTTTGTTGTGTATAATTGTTAATAGTGCATTGTTACAATCCTTTTTATTTTTGTAGAATCAGTAGTAAGGTCCCCACTTTTATTTTTCATTTAGTAACTTGAGTCTTTTCTTCTTGGTCCATCTAGCTAAAGGTTTATCAATTTTGTTCATCTTTTCAAAGAGCCAACTTTTGGTTTCGTTGATTTTTCTTTATTATTTTCCTCCTCTATTTTGTTGATAAAGTAATAAAGATTATTTATTTAGTTATTTTTCTTCCTCCTGCTAACTTTTGCTTTAGCTTGCTTTTTTACTAATTCCTTAAGGTGGACTTTTTGGCTGCTGATCTGAGATCTTTCTTCAGGTAGATATTACAGCTATAAATTTCCCTCTGAGCACTGCCTCACTGCATAACCTAAATTTTTCTTTGATCCACTGGTTGTTTAAAAGTGTTTTTTTACATTTCCACAACTTTGAATTTTCCAGTTTTACTTTTGTTTTTGCTTTCTTATTTTATCCCATTGTGGTCAAAAAAGATACTTAGTATGATATCTACCTTTTAAAATCTGTTGAGACTTACTTTGTAAAGTGTCCCACATGCACTTGAAGAATGTGTGCTCTTGTTGTTGGGTAGAGTGCTCTGTGTGTATCTGTTAGATCTAGTTGGTTTATTGTGTTAGGCCCTCCATTTCCTTACCTATGTCTGTCTGGTGGTTCTGTCCCAGATGTTGAAGTCTCTATTATTGTAGAACTGTCTGTTTTTGCTTATGTTTTAGTGGTCATTACGTGTGTAAATATTTATAATTGTTATGTCTTCTTGCTGTATTGAACCTTTTATTAATATATAGTGTCCTTCTTTGTCTGTTGTAACCTTTTTTTGATTTAAAGTCTATTTTGTGTGAAATTAGTATAGCTACCTTGCTCTCTTTTGGTTCCAATTTGCATGGAATATCTTTTTCCATTCTTTCACTTTCAGCCCATTTGTGTCTTTAGGTCTTAAGTGAGTCTCTTATAGACAGCATACTATAGACATGTTTTTATCCATTCTGCCAGTCTGTGTCTTTTGATTGGAGAGTTTAATCTGTGTAAATTTAAAGCCCCATAACTTTTTTGACCCTCATTTCCTGCATTCTTGTTTTTGTGTTTAGTTGATTTTTTGTAGGGAAATGTTTAAGTTCCTTTCCTTTTGTTTATATGCTACAGCAGTTTTCTTTGTGGTTACCATGGGATTACATTTAACAGCCTAAAGTTATGAGACTCTAATTTGAATTTACAGCAATTTTAGTTTAATAACATATATAAAATCTCTGTTCCTTTACAGCTCCATCTCAACCCTTTTTGATTGCTGATGTTATGATTACATCATCATACATTGTGTGCCCAAAAACATAAATTAAAAATTCTTTTAAATGTATTAGTCTCCTAAATTATGTAGAAACAAGATTTGGGGTTACAAACTAATTTACAGTAATACTAGCTTTTATACTAATAACTTTTTTTCTTTAAGTCTTGGTTTCTTAAATCGTAGAAAAGAAAAAGTACAGTTACAAGCCATTGTAAGACATAGTACTGGCTTTTATAATTGCCCATGTGTTTACCACAGTTGAGATCTTCTGTTTCTCCATGTGGCTCCACGTCACTGTCTAGTGTCCTTTCATTTCACCTGCAGGACCCTCTGAGTACTTCTTGCAGGTACAAAGGAGAGTTTTGCTACATATAGGATTCTCCACTGACAGGTTTTTTTCCTTCTTTTAGCACTTTGACTATATCAGGTCTTTTGGCCTCCAGAATTTCTGATGAGAAATCTAATAACATATTGATGATCCTTTGTGTGCGACAGCTCCCCTCTTTTCTTGCTGCTCTCAGGAGTTTCAAAAGTTTGGTTACAGCATGTTTCAGTGTGGCTCTCTGAGTTCATCTGACTTGGAGTTACTGAATATTTATATTCATATCTTTCATCAGATTGAAGGAATACTGGCTAAAAACTTCCCCAGTATTCTCTCTGCTCATTTCTCTCTCCCCTCCTTCTGGGACTCCCATGATGCATATCTTGGTCCATTGGCTGGTGTCCCACAGGTCTTTTTAGGCTCTGTTTGCTCTCCAGTCTTTTCACCTCTCTTGTTAATTTCCATTGTCCTGTCTTCTCTCTGCTCAAATCTGCCTTTGAATCCCTGAAGTCAGTTTTTCACTTCAGTTAATGACTTCTCAGCTCCACATTTTCTTTTTGGTTTCTATCTTTTTATTGATGTTTCCAGTTTGTTCATACATCATTTTCTTGACTTTCTCCATATTTTCCTTTAGTTCTTTGACCTTCTTTAATAGTTGTTTTAAAGTCTTTGTCTAATATATCTGCCAGTAGGTCTTTTTCATGGCCAGTTTCTGTTTTTTTTTTTTCTTTTCCTTTGACTAGTCATACTTTCCTGCTTCTTTGTATGCTTTGTGGTTTTTTTGTTGAACACTAGACATTTGAATCTAGTAATATGGTAACTGGAACTCATTTTCTCCTCCTTCTCATAGTTTGCTGTTTTTGTTTCTTTGACTGTTGTAGGCTCTCTCTCTCTGTGCCAAAGATCAGATTGAGGTGTAAACTAAATGTCCTCTTAGGTCTTTTCTGAGCCTCTCCTTGGGTATGCACATTCACTTTCTAATTTCTCCTGTATATGCAGTTGATTTTGAATGTCTGGCTTGCAAAAGGGGGAATAAAAGGGCAGTGGCCCTTTAACTCTTCTGGATGTCACTTCAGCTGGAGGAGTTGTGACAGCGGGGGCGGGGGGGTGGAACAGCAATGGCTGCCCATTTCTGTGACCAGAAGCGCATCTTTTTTGCCCACCCTGGCTCCCACAAGGTGCTCCATTCACAGCTGCTTGGGTGGAGAATAGGGAAGAGGTAGCTGTTACTGTGCTAAGAGCCAAAATTAACCATAACTTACTGTTCAAGCCTTCAGTAGGCTTCAGAGTTCCAAATTAGTTACTTCAGACAGATTCTACAGTACAGCTGTTGTCCAGGTGGGAAGGTAGGTCCTGGTGCTTCTGCTCTGTCATCTTTCCAGAATCTCAGGACCTTTTTAAGAAAATAGAAATTACTTACGCTTGTGTGCTGACGGGAATGACCTAGTGGAGATGAAAAAGTTGATGCTGTGCCCAAGTAAGCTTGAGTTTGCTGACAAAGGACTGCGCGCTGAGCCTCGGTCATCCATCCCATTGTTTCTTGCCATCCTGCTCAGGACAGAAAACATATTCTGATGATGTTCTTGGTGATACTAGTTTAAGTTTGAGCCAGAAAGGGCTTTAAAAGCACAGTTTCAAAAGTCTGTCAATCACTGTACCCAGTTTCCTATGCATTTCATCCCACATTTAACTGCTGGTTATGGTTTCTTGCCTGCAGTGCTACAACTGTGAGGAGGAGGCCATGTACCACTGCTGCTGGAACACATCCTACTGCTCAATCAAGTGTCAGCAGGAGCACTGGCATGCGGAACACAAGCGCACCTGTCGCCGGAAAAGATGAAGGCTGGTTCTTTCTGGAGAATCACTGACGATTATTCTTCTCAGACACAGCGGTTTTTGTTTCCAAGAAGCCAAAATTGTTTAGAATTTGCTTCCCATTTTGCACCAGCCTTTAAACACTTTTCGTGAAGAAATTTTGCACAGTAGTTAAATCTTTTGTTAATGCTCCTCTGGAGTTTTTCAGGGGGTAAAAGTAACATCAGTGGAGGGTATTATTTTAAATAAATTTTAATTGAGAGTTTGTTGCATTTTCAGCAAATTTTAAAACATTTTTAGGTTTTACAGAGATTTTAACCTTTCAACAACAGATCTTTAAAAAAACAGCAGGTGAATACAAGTGAGTTTAACAAAGAAACATTTAAAATAGATCTGAATGTAAGAACTACAGAACTGTTTCAGAAATAAAGCATACTACCTTGATGTGAAATTTATTTCTTAACCTTGTTGAGCTGGTTTTGTTCAGCTTAATTTACTGTTTAAAGGCATTATCTGTTGGTTATGCCAGTGGGTATATGATTGATTGAATTTAGGGAACAGGGTTGACACAGCAGGTGCTAGTCCTGCATATTTTTTCTTAAATATTTCCCAATTGTGTTTTTCATTATTTCTTTTCAATATATAACTTTTATAACAAATTATTAGCTTTGATCTTGTAGTTTAAAATTGCAGGGAACTGGGGTAATCTTTTACTGAGCTGGATCTTAGAGAAAATGAAATATTTAAATCTTAAAGTTTGCACATTTCATCTTTGTCCTAACATGAGTGCTTGTAACAAAATAAAAAAAAAATAAAAAGCCAAAAACTACCTTTATCCATACACGAAATTATAGATGAGGCATACAAATTTCTTTAATGCTTCCCTTCCCTTCCCAAATATCATGTGATTGATTGATTGATTGATTGCCTATTATCTGGTGTCACCTCTTACATTGTAAGTTAATACTGAAAGGAAAGAAAGCACTTAAGTTTCACAGAAGCCGTTATGTTTGTTTGTAGTAGTGGGTCATTGCCTACTAATGAACTCCACCACTGTACACAGAATGAAGAATAATGCATGTTAATTTTCTTGTATTAAAGATGCCGTGATTTGTAAAAAGTCTGTATTTTGCGGAATGTCTGGATTAAGAAGCATTACCAATAGGAATGGATCGATAGTTGAATAATGATTTTTTTTTTATACATAGACATATAAAATACAGCCAGGAAAACTTAAATTACTTTTTACAAAAAAAAAAACAAACACCTCACAATTTGTTTTTTCAAAGAAAGACTGATCTTAGACCAAGTCAAAATAAATTCCCATTTATCATTTATTTTTTAAGGTTAGAGAAATAATTTGTAAATATTTATTTAGACCTTTGATATTTATTAAAGCAATTACACACCATGTAAGTGAGAGAATCAGGAGAAAAACCTTTTTTAAAAAGTTTTCTCCAGGTTTGTCAGGGTCACTCTAAAGAGCCTTCTGTGAAATAATCATCCATCCAGTCCTGATACTGTTACAGATGGTGGTGACACAAGTTAATCGACAAGCTACTGCCCAGTGGTGCCCAATGGCTTGTAGGACCTGCCCAGTAGCCCCATTTCAGCACCGTACCTGGATTACGCAGGGACTCAGCATTCTCGGTCCCTCCTTGTTGCTGTGTGATGATTTGTCAGTGTTGCCACGGTGCCGTGGTCTGAGCGAGACGACGTAACCATGAACATTTAACCTTCTCTGATTGATTGATTGTTTTTCAAGTTTTAAAACTTCGATCCACCCCTATGAGAGCAAGTTATTGTGGAACTATTTTTGGTGTAAAATCATTCCAGAGTGTGTACTATTTACCGATAGCTGCATGAAAGTAAGATTCGTGTTACTTTGGCTTTTTTGTCTCCGTTGACACGGTTGCACATTTCCAAGTTACTACAGCGTGAAAACTGTGTGTTAAAAAAAAAAAAAACAATTAAAAAAAGAGATTGTGGCCTGGTTTTGTAAAAGTTTTAGGTAAAATTACAATTGATTGTTTTAGGAATCATTATTAAAAATTTTCTGCAATCATAAAGCTATATCAAGGTGTTGAGCTTAGCCACTATGCACATTGTAATTATTCATTGTGGCTGTCCAGTTCTATGATGCATTCTGGCATTTTGTAAGCTGCTCTGACTAGCAATATATAGGTTCATTTAATGTGTTAACATTGGTTAATAAATGTATTTAAAAAAAACTGCCTTTAATAAATTGATTTAGTCCATTCCCCTAGACCAAAACAAACAACTGTATCACATGGTAATCAATCATATACTGTGGGCTATCCACTGGTGAATGTTTGTTTAACTTTATATAAAATCAGTGTGTTAAAAATAATTTACTTAAACATTGAAGTTGAATTTACTTTTACCAGTTGTCAAGTTCAGGTTTGTTTGACTACAAAGCCCCTTTTCTGGGTAAACTTATGCTAGGCTGAACATAAAGATAGAAAATTATTCAATGAACATGTGAAGTTATAGTCAATATCATCAATTTTAATGCATCTAGAATCACATCCATCTCACCTTGCATCATTGCACTCCTCCAACCAATGCACATGATGCCAATCTCAATTCAAGCCAGCATCACCCTCCTGACCAGACTGTAATGTAGTAAGTGGCTCGACCCTCTTCTTTGCCTTCCTCTCTAATTCAGTGGTTCTCAAACTTTTGACATCAGGATCACAAGAGGGCTTGTTCAAACACTGCTGGTCCCCACCCCCAGCATTTGCATTGCCGCCAAGTTCCCAAGTGTTGCTGATGAGGGCATCCTTTCATAACCACTGCTTTACTGATGAAAATAAAAACATACACTTTCATGAACAATATACATAAAGTTTCAGTATTTTACAGAGTCCTAGGGCCCATCTGTAGATTTCCCACCCCCAGAAGGATCCAGGTCCCTCAGGTTAAGAATCCCGGATCCAGTGAGATTAGAGAAGCAAAAGTAGGAGAGGTCGCAAGAGTCCTGTTACTGTGATCTAGATCAGAGCCTCTCAAATGTTCATGTGCACACAAATCCCCTGGGGGTCTAGTTAAAATGCAGACTCTGACTTAGATGGTCTGGGGTGGGTGGAGCTGGTGACTCTGCCATTTCCTATAAGCTTCCAAGTGTTACTGCTTGTACTGGCCAGGGATTACACCTGAGAGGCTAGGTCTTAAAGGATATGTAAGTGCTCAGAAGTGTAACTACTACTACCACACTAAATTATAAACTATAAAACAATGCTGTCAAGTGAAATTATGTAACGTGAGGTACCTAAGAAATTTAAAATTTTCTAGTAACCATACTAAATAGTAAACCATTAAATAACCATATTAAATATTTAACCGTATTAAGAAGGAACAGGTTAATTTTAATAATATATCCTACTTAACCTAGTATATCCAAAATATTTCAATATTTAATTAATATAACAATGAGACATTAAATATTCTTGTTTTATACTAAGTCTTCAAAACCCAGTGTGTGTTGCATGCTTTCAGCACATCTCCATTCGGACTAGCCACAGTTTATTCATGTGTGGCTGACGACTACCCATGTTGGACAGAGCAACCTAAAAACAAGAGCTTTGTAAGGGCCCCCATCAGCACCTGACCTGTAGTCAATATGCATTTAGCAAATGTTTAGTAGAGGTCCTCCTTGAAACCTAGGAGCTGACAAGAAAAAAAGTAATCAGTTTTCACCAGAATTTGACCTCTCTGAGGGTAGGCTTAGTCTTTCAGAGCCTGAGATTTGAGAGCTTAAAAATCTTCCAACAACCTCTAAACTGACATTGCAAGTAGGCAGCCCTGGATAGTTACCTAAGGATCCCCAAGGCAGTTTGAAAACCTTTATCTACTCCAACTCCTTAACCTCATACTGGAGAGAAAGCCGAGACTCAGAGCTGCTCAAAGTCAGGAACCAGGTTCCTGACATCATACCTCCTGTTCTACAGCCCCATGAAGACGGTCTGTGGCTTAATAACGTCGTGCAATGATGATAAATAATCCCTACCTCCAGGAACAGGAAAGAGTATAACTGGAGGTATAGACTGCTAAGGAAATTTAGAAGACAGTGTAAATATTATTCATTCATTTAATAAATACTTGAGCTCCTACAGCATTTGTGTTAGATGCGAAGTGTATGATAATGAGCAGAACAGACATATTTCCTGTCTCTGTGTAGCTTATATTCTAGTGAGGGCATCAATCAAATAAGTACAACTTTAATTATAACCCAGAGTTGGGTGCAATGAAGATAAAATATGGGACTGTAGGATACTGAGAAAGCATACAACAGGAGGGGAAAGAATTAGGGAAGGCTTAAAAAAACCTGTATGTAAGCTCGAACTTGAAAGGTGAGCAGGAGTTAGCTGGAGAAGAAAGGCATTCCAGAGGATCCAACATTGATTTCGGATGATTCATTTTTTTCCTTCATATTTTTACTATGAACATAACTTTTAAAGCCAGGAAAAAAAGTTACAGAAGAAACAAAATTCTTGGCTAGAGCGGTCTGCAGGGTTAAAGGTTACAGGAGAGTAATTTGTTTCAAGCAATGAGAGATTTGACATGGTTAAGGAAGCCATCAGACAGGAAGCAGGAATGAGGGTGATGCCATGAGAGAATAACTAGAGGGTAACCTCACAGTGACTGCGGAAGACGAGATGGTTCAAAACGACAGATGATGAAGTGAAGATGAGAGAAGCCTACTCTTGAAAACTGCTCGTGAATGGGAGGGAAATTATGTTTAGGACAAGAAGAGGCATAAACAAGTGATATCAGCATCACGGTGGTGTAGGGTATTCCTCCTTTTGTCCTTTTTCAACAAAGAATTAGGGCATCATTCATGAACACAAGCACCTCTGTGGTTGCTGTGGGAACCAGCACCATATGCCAGGGGACCTGTAAGGGGTCTTGCCCACCTCTGCATCTGGTAATAGGGTTAGGGTTAGACCTTGATATGGGCTGTGGGGCCCACGGGGCAATAAACTTGCCTGACCCTTCTGGCTGCAGTTGGGAAAAAACCTGGAGAGTGTTGACCTGGGCAGACATCCACAGAAGATAGAGAAATTGCAGAAATCCAGCCTTTCCAAGGGGAGATTCCAGCATGTCATTGGAGAGGGAGAAAGTTTGGATGCAGTGGATCTAGAAGAACTTTCTCAGAACTGCACCCCCCACCCCCCACCAAGGAATCACTGCATACAGAGGATCTATCTGACAGTGGTGACCTCTTTCGCAAGAGACAAGGAGAGCAGTGAGTGAGTACCTAGCTAGCCAGTGGTGTGGGAAGCAGCTGGAGAACCTGTTTCTCTCCAGCAGCACCCAGAGTACTGAAGCAGGACTTCCATGACTGCCAAGAAGGAGGAGATCAGGAAAGAAGCAGATAAAAATATCAAAGGTCTTTAAAGGGATGCAGTTCCTGCTAACTGAACTCAGCAAGAAGTCTATCCATGAGCCTCTGGGAGTGCCACTCCTGGGGATCCCCTTACCAGGTCCATGGGCATCCCCAGTGCCCTAAGAGCTAAGCTCACACTTTCCCCCACTCTGCAGCCAGCATCTTGTGCATGGCTCCTGAGTGCAGCAGCAAAAGCACGCTCCAGTAGACAGAGTGTGTGATCAGAGAACCGGCCAGGGTCTGTCGGCAAAGAAGCCAGAAACTTGGGCTGTAGCATCACCTTCTCGAAAACAAAGAAGCCAGTGGCCACTCTGGTGAGTTGTAAGAACCAAAAAAGATACAAAAGCTTTAAAAGTTTGCCACAAAAGGGAACAGGCAGAGTGAAACAAGGGTACCCAGAAAAAGGCAGAATTAATGACAATACCAACAAACAGAATGCCCCATTTGAAGACAACTAGCAAAGATTAGAGGAGGTGTCTGCTACTTTAAATGCAACAGCAGCAACACAAAACTACAAGGAACATGAAAAATCAAGGAACCATGTCACGTCATCGTTAAAAGATAATAATTCTCCAATAACCAAGCTTAATGTCATGGAATTTTGTGATCTAGTTGATAAAGAATTCAAAATGGCTGTTTTGAAGAAACTCAACAAGCTATAAGAAAGCTCAGAACGATAATTCAATGAAATCATGAAAAGAAAAATACTGGTTCAAAATGATATTTACCAAAGAAAGAGAAATTATAAAAAAGAACCAAGGAGAAATTCTGGAGCTGAATAACTCAATGAATGGAATGAAAAATGCAGCAGAGAGCATCTGCAGTGGAGTCCAGCAAAGGGGAGACAGAATAAGTGCGTTAGGTGATGGGAATTTGAAATAATTCAGTTAGAGGAGAACAAAGAAAAAGAGAAAGAATGAAAAAGAGTGAAGAAAACCTATATGACCTATAGGATTCCATCAAAAGAACAAATAGAATAATTGGGGTTTCAGAAGGAGGAGAGGGAGAAGGGGGCAGAAAGTTTATTTAGAGAAATAATAGTTGAGAACTTCCCAAACCTGGGGAGGGAATGAACTGGAAGTCTAAATTCACAAAGTTAATAGATCACCCTATTTTCTCAGCGCAAAAAAGACCTTCTTCAAGACACATTATAACAAAACTATCAAAAATCAAAGATAAAGAATTCTAAAAGCAGCCAAAGGAAAAAAAGACTATAATCGACAAAGGAATCCTCATTAGGCTATCAGCAGATTTCTCAGCAGAAACCTTATTGGCCAGGAGAGAGTGGAATAACATATTCAAAGTTTTGGAAAAAAAACAACACTGCCAGCCAAAAATGCTCTCTCAGGCCAAGTTACCCCTCAGATATGAAGGAAAAATAAAGATCTTTGTAGACAAACAAAAGCAGAGGGAGTTCATCATCCTAGATCTGCATTTCAAGAAATGCTGAAAGGAGTTCCTCCAGCTGAAATGAAAAGATGCTAATCAGTGACATGAAAACATAAGAAAATATACAACATACTGGGTTAAGGCAAATATATAGTCAGACTTAGAAAACTCTAATTCTGTAATAGGATGGTATGTTAATCATTTAACTGTAGTGTAAAGATCAAAGGAAAGGTATTAAAATAATTATAGATACTACAATTTGTTACTGCATACACAATATAAAAGAGTTAAATAATGACATACAAAATTTTAAAAGGGGGAGTCAATAAGTGAAGATTTTATAGCTGATCAAAGTTAAGTTGCTATCAGCTTAAAATGGACTGTTTTATTTATGAGAGTTCTTATGTAAACCTCACGGAAATCACAAGCAAAAACCTAGAGTAGATTATAAAGGGGGAAACAGAACCACCCCCCAAAAATCACAAATTTACGAAGGTGGGCAGAAACAGAGGGAAAGGAAACATTGGAAATGTAAAACAACCAGAAAATAATTAGTAGGATGACATTAGTAAGTCCTTGACGCAAAATGTAAATGGGTTGAATTCACCAATCAAAAGCTAAAGAGTGGCTAGATGGATTGAAAAAAAAAAAAAAAAAAAAAAAAAGCCATACAAGACCCAACAATATGCTGCCCACAAAAGACCCACTTCAGGTTCAAAGACACATAAGCTCGAAGTGAAGGGATAGAAAAAGATATTGCATGCAAGTGGAAAGCAAAAAAAAGAGCAGGGATAGCTATACTTACATCAGACAAATAGACTTTAAGCCAAAAACAGTAATAAGAAAGAAAGTCAATATTTAATGATAAAGGGGTCAATTCATCAGGAAGATAAAAACAACTATAAAATATAAAATATATATGCATCCAACATCACAGCACCTAAATATATTAAGCAATAGTAACAGAACTGAAGGGAAAAATAGAAAAAAATACAATAGTTGGGGGATCCAATACCCCACATTCAGCAATTGTTAGATTATCTAGACAGAAAATACCAGGAAATGTTGAGTTTGAACCATACATTAGACCGAACTGAACTAATGGGCATTTATAGACATTCCATCCAACAGAAGGAGAATACACATTCTTCTCAAGTGCATACAGAACATTCTCCAGGATAGATCATATGATATGACACAAAAAATGTCTCTGCAAATTTAAGAAGATTGAAATCATAGCAAGTATCTTTTCTAACCACAATAATATGAAACTAGATATCGATAATAGAGGAATGCTGAAAAATCTACAAATATGTGGAAATTAACACACTCCAGAATCACCAATGGGTCAAAGAAGTAATCAAAAGAGAAATGAGAAAATACAGCAAAACAAATGAAAATGGAAACAAAACATACCAAAACCTATGGGATGCTGCAAATGCAGTTCTGAGAGGGAATTTTATACCAATAAATGCATATATTAAGAAAATGGAAAGATCTCAAATAAACAACATAACTTTACACCTCAAGGAACTAGAAAAAGAAGGAAAAATGAACCCCAAATTTAGTGAAAGGAAATAAAGATCAGAGCTGTAATAAATGAAATAGAGACAAGAAAAACAATAGGAAAAAAAATCAATGAAACTCAGAGCTGTTTTTTTGAAAAGGTAAACAAAATTTACAAATCTTTATTGAGACTAACAAGAAAAAAAGAGAGAATGAATACACAAATAAAATCAAAAATGAAAGGGAAGAGGTTACAACTGGTACTACAGAAATACAAAGGATCATGAAACTATCATAAACAATTATACACCAGTAAATTAGATAACGCAGAAGAAGTGGATAAATTCCTAGAAACATACAACCTGTCAAGACTGAATCAGGAATAAACAGAGAATCTGAACAGACTAGTAACGAGTAAGGAGATTGAATCAATAGTCAAACTGAAGCAGACTCACAGATATAGAGAACAAACTAGTGGTTACCAGTAGGGAGAGCAAAGGGGGAAGAAAGGGTTATTATGGGATACATGAAATCATGTGTATAAAACTTTTGAAAATTGTAAAGCACTGTAGAGTTTAAAGAATCTTTCAATCAACAAGAAAAAAGAAAGAAAAAGAAAAAAACAATTCTAAAATTTGTATGGAACCACAAAGACCCTTAATAGCCAAAGCAATCGTAAGAAAGAATAACAAAGACAGAGGTATCACACTTCCTGATTTCAATCTATATTACAAAGTTAGAGTAATTTAAAAAGTATGGTGCTATCATAAAAAGAGACATAGAGAGGTCAATTGAACAGACTAGATAGCCCAGAAATACCCGCCTCCCCCATTTACGGTCAACCAATATTTGACTAGAGAGCCAAGAACACTCAGTGGGAAAAGGACAGTCTCTTCCACAAATGGAGCTGGGAAAGCTTGAATAACCACACAACGAGTAATGAAATTGGACCCCTATCTTACACCACTTACATAAATGAACTTGAAGTGGATTAAAGACGTAAGCATGAGACCTGATAAAACTCCTAGAAGAAAACATAGGAAAGAAACCCCTTAACATTAATCTTGGCAATGATTTTCTAGATATGACACCAAATGCACAAGCAACAAAAGCAAAATTCAACAAGTGGGACTACATCAAACTAAAAAGCTTCCGCACAGCAAAAGAGCCAATAAAAAATGAAAAGGCAAGCTATGAAATAGGGAAAAATATTTGCAAAACACATATTGGATAAGGATTTAATATCCAAAATGTAAACAACTCATACAACTCAACAACATAAAAGCAAACAATCTGATTTTAAAATGAGCAGAGGAACCAAATAAAAAATTTTTTCAGACATGCAGGTGGCTGGCTAACAGGTACATGAAAACATGCTCAACATCATCAGTCACCAGGAAATGCAAATCAAAACCACAATGAAATGTCACCTCACACCATTAGAATGGCCATCATCAAAAAGACACAAGAAAACAAGTGTTGACCAGGATGTGGAGAAAGGGAACACTTATGTACTGTTGTTGGAAATGTAAATTGGTTTAGCTACTATGGAAAACAGTAGGGAGGTTCCCCCAAAATTAAAAATAGAACTACCATCTGATCCAGAAATTCCACTCCTGGGTATATAGCCAAAGGAAGTGAAAACAGGATATCAAAGAGATATATGCATTCCCATGTTTACTGCAGTATTCACAACAGCCAAGATATGGAAACTACCTAGGTGTCTGTCAGTGGATGGATGGATGGATAAAGAAGTTGTGGTACTTATACACAATGCAATATTATTTAGCCATGAGAAAGAAGGAAATGCTGACATTTGTGACAACATGGATGGACCTTGCGGTCATTATGCTAAGTGAGATAAGTCAGACAGAGAAAGACAAATACTGCATGATCTCATTTAAATGTGGACTCTAAAAGAGCCAAACTCATAAAAACAGACAGTAGAATGGAGGTCACCAGGGACTAAGGGGTGGGGGAATTGGGAAAAAACTTGCAACCAATAGGCAAATAAGTTTTGGAAAACTAGTATGCAACATAGTGATTACAGACAACAATACTATATTATAAACTTTTGCTAAGAGACTAGGTCTTAATTTCCACCACAAACAATTATGTGATGTGATGGAGGTGTTAGCTAACACTACAATGGTACTCATATTGCAATATATAGATGTACTAAATCAACATGTTGTACACCTTAAACTTATACCATGTTATATGCCAAGTATATCTCAATAAAAATAACTTTTAAAAAAGAAGAATACATTTATAATTTAACAAGGAGAGCTAACAGAGAGAGAGCAAAGGTGCGAGTCTTCTATAATGTAGAATTTTTTAAAATTATCTTTTGTTTAGCTCTTTTTGGTGGTTCAAAAATAATTATTAAATAGCAATTATGATAATAGTACAACATCTGACTATAGACTGTGGTCTGAATTCTATTATTTATGGAACATAACTTCATAAGAGTTTCTGTATATTCACCACATAGCTCTTTTTTTCTTTATTCTTTTAGCCAAAGAACTTTTATTCCACTGAACCAACTATCTTAAAAAAAGGTTTTCTTGCATTTAAAACATATTTTTAGAAGTTTTACTTCTACAACAAAATTGAGAAGGGACCAAGATTTCCCATATGTCCCCTTCCACCACACATACACAGCCTCACCCATTATAGAAATCACTCACCAGAAGTTTTTAAATTTTTTTACCAAGGATGAGCCTACATGAACACGTTAATCACCTAAAGTTCATAGTTGACATCAGAGTTCACTCTTGGTGTTGTACATTCTAAGGGTTTGCACAAATGTGTAATGACATATATCCATCATAGTATCATATAGAATGTTTTCATTATCCTAAAAATCCTCTGTGCTCTGTCTAGTCATCTCTCCCCACCACCATCCCTGGTAACCACTAATCTTTAAATTGTCTCCATAGATTTGTCTTTTCCTGAATGTCATATTGGTGGAATCATACAGTATTTAGCTTTTTCTGATTGGCTTCTTTCACTTCGTAATTTATCATTTAAGGTTCTTCCATGTCTTCTCGTTATCTGAGAGCTTATTTCTTTAGCACTGAATAATATTCCACTGTCTGGATATACTTCAGTTTATTTATCCACTCACCTACTGAAGGCAACTACGAATCAAGCTGCTATAAACATCTGTGTGGAGGTTTTTGTATGGACATAAGTTTTCCTTTGGGTAAACACCAAGGAATGTGATTGTTGGATTGTATGGTAAGAGTACGTTTCACTTCGTAAGAAACTGCCAAATTGTCTTCCAAAGCAGTTGCATCATTTTGCATTCCCACCAGCAACGTATGAGAGTTTTTGTTGCTTCACATCCTCGCTGGCATTTGGTGTTATCAGTGCTTTGGTTTTTGATCATTCTAAGTAAGTTGTGTAGTGTTATCTCATTGCTGTTTTAATTTTAATTTTCCTGATGAAATATGATGTGGAACATCTTTTCATATGCTTAACTGCCATCTGTATATCTTCTTTGGTGGCATATCTAATCAGGTCATTGGCCCTCTTTTTATTTGGATTGTCCATTTTCTTATTGTTGATTTTTAATAATTCTTTGTATATTTTAGATAAGAGTCCTTTATCAGATGTGTCTTTTGCAAATATTTTCTCCCAGTCTGTGGCTTGATTTCATTCTCTTAACACTGTCTTTCACAGAGAAGTTTTTAATTTTAATGAAGTCCAGTTTATCAGTTTTTTTTCATGGATCATGCCTTTAATGTTATATCTAAAAAGGCATCACCACACTGAAGATCATTTACATTTTCCCCTATATTATCTTTTAGGAGTTTTACAGTTTTGTGTTTTACACTTTGGTGTAAGATCATTTTGAGTTAATTTTAGTGAAGGGTGTTAAGATCTGTGTCTAGATTCATATTTTTGCATGTAGATGTCTAGTCATTTCAGCACCATTTGTTGAAGATACTATCTTTGCTCCATTGTATTGCTTTTGTTCCTTTGTAAAAGATCAGTTGGCTATATTTATGAGGACCTATTTCTTGCCTCTCTACTCTGTCCCACTGATCTATTATCTATTATTTTTCCAGTACCACACTGTCTTGATTACCAAGGCTTTATAGTAAGTCTTAAAGTCAAGGTGCATAAGTCCTCCAAATTTGCTCTTCTCCTTCAATATTGTGTTGGCTATTCTGGGTCTTATGACTCTCCATATAAATTTTAGAATCAGTTTGTCAGTATCTACAAAATAATTTGCTGGGATCTTATTGGGATTGCATTGAGTCAAGGTAGGAGGAATTGACATCTTGATAATATTAAGTCTTCCTATCCATGAATAAGGAATGAATATCTCTCCATTTATTCTTTGATTTTGTTCATCAGAGTTGTGTAGTTCTCATGTAGTTTTTATATGTTATTTTAGATTTATAACTAAGTATTTCATTGTGGGAGTGCTAAAGTAAATGGCATTGTGCTTTTAATTTCAAATTCCACTTGCTCATTACTGGTATATAGGAAAATGATTGGCTTTTGTATGTCAACCTTGTATCCTGCAACCTTGCTGTAGTCACTTATTAGGCCCAGGAGTTGTTTCATTGATTCTTTTGGATTTTCTCCATAGACAATCATGTCATCTACAAACAAAGCAGTTTTATGTCTTCCTTCCTAATCTATGTATCTTTTATTACCTTTTCTTGCGTTGTTGCATTAGCAAGTACTTCCAGTACAATGTTGAAAAGGAGTGGTGAGAGGGGAATGTCTCTGCATTGTGCCTAATCTTAGTGGGAAAGCTTTGAGTTTCTCACCATGAAGTACAATTTCAGCTGTAGGTTTTTTGTAGATGTTCTTTATCAAGTTGAAGAAATTATCCTCTGTTCCTAGTTTACTAACAACAAGAGCATCAACCAAGTAGCAATACTGTCTTCAAATCTATGAACATAGGATGCGTTTTCTTTTACTTATATCTTCTTTAATTTCTTTCAGCAATGCTTTATAGTTTTCATTATACTCAAAGTGATCTACAGATCCAATGTAATACCTATCCAAATTCCAAAGATGTTTTTGCACAAAAAGAAAACCCCATCCTAAAATTCATATGAAATCTTAAAGGACCTCAAATATCCAAAACAACCTTGAAAAAGATTAAAGTGGAAGGATTTGCACGTCCTGATTTTAAAACCTACTACAAAGCTACAGTAATCAAAATGACATGGTATTAACATAATACTGACATAGGAATCGCATAGAGAGCCCAGTAATAAACCCTAGCATATATTTTCAAATAGTTTTTGACAATGGTGTCAAGACCATTCAATGCAGATAGGACAGGTTTTTCAACAAATGGTGCTAGAAAAATGATATCCACATGCAAAAGAATGAAGCTGGAGCCTTGCCAACACCATATACAAAAAATACCTCAAAATGGATCAAAGACCTCAACGTAAGCCCTAACTCTATAAAACTCTTAGAAGAAAACATAGGGCCAAAACTTCCCATATTAGATTTGACAATGACTTCTTAAATATGACACCAAAGGCACAGGCAACCAAAAAAACAAGTAGAAAAACTTGGCTTCATGAAAATTTTTAAATTTTGTGCATTGAAAGACACTATCTACAGAAGGCAACCCACAGAATGGGAGAATATATCTGCAAACCATGTATCTGATAAGGGATTTATATCCAGAATACACAGAGAAGTCCTAAAACTCAAAACAAACAAACAACTCAATTCAAAATGGGCAAAGGACTTGAACAGACATATCTCCAACGAAGAGCTACAGACTGTCAATAATCACATGAAAAGATGTTCAACATCACTAGTTACTGGGAAAATGCAAATCAAACCTATGAGATACAATCTTCCATCTATTAGAATGGCTACTATCAAAACAAAACAAAACAGAAAATAAGTGTTGGTAAGGATGTGGAGAAATCAGAACTCTTGTGCACTGTTGGTGGGAATGTAAAATGGTGCAGCCACTGTGGAAAACAGTATGGCGGTTCCCCCTAAAAATTAAAAACAGAATTTTCATATGATCCAGCAATTCCTCTCTGGGTATAAACCCAAAAGAACTGAAAGCAGTGTCTTGAAGAGATATTTGTACACCCATGTTCATAGCAGCATTATTCAACAATAGCTAAAACATGTAAGCAACCCAAATGTCCATCAATAACCGAATGAGTAACAAAAGGCAGTCAGATGTCAGAGACATCCGAGTAGCGTCAGTCACGGTAGATAGGGAGCAATGCCCCAGTAACAGACCCTGAGTTCCTGAAGCTAAAAATTTCAACTCTGAAGGCCAAGGGGACATCCAGAAACCAGGCAGCAAGGCATGTCATTAAGAGATCAGAAGACAAAGGTCACTGCATGGATCCAAAGACCCCTCACCTTTATCCACCTGCAGAAGACACACTTCTCCCCCTACTCTAAACTCTTGAGGGGAACAGCAGGAGAGGGGAAGTTAGCTCAAAGACCCAGTGTTCTTGTCCACGAGAGACTGCATATGACCTGAGAGGACCAATTCTATAATCAGTTTAGACTAAGCTTTCCTTTGAACCAGGTCTGTTCAGTGAGTGAGGTCTCAGGTAGTAGGCAAGATTAGGTTTAAACAAATTATTACACATTTTGTTTAAAACAAAAAAAGGAATGACAATCTACTCTTTTCTAATTCATTTTAAAGAGGATCATAAAGATTAAGAAAGATCAAGCTATAATTCTTATAACCTTTTAGTAATTCCAGCCACCGAGTACCTGCTGCTGGAGAGTGAAGACATGCCATGGAGCACATCTTCTCCATTTGTTTGCCTCCAGTTTAAATCCTGCGATTTGTGTTCAGTTTCTTTCCGCTGTTGATCTTTAGGCCAGAGAGTGGGAGCTCTTCTTATAAATAAATCACTTCCAAGCATTTTATTCTGGATTTTACAAGAGTTTGAAGTAAGTTTTTCAGAAGCATAAAGAATGGTCTTAGGCACTGCCCAAGAATCCCAGAGGGCCTCACCAGACCCAGGCACCTTCTTGGAGAGTGGCTGTGACATGCCCCCCACATTGCGGGTGGACTCCTCACCTGGGCCTGTGTGTGTGGGGGGTGCTCCTCACCGGGCCTTTGGGCCGAGAGCTGCATCTGCTCTGCTCTTGGTCCTTATCCTGGCTGCCCTGAGCCTGGGTCTGAACAGAGAAAATACATAATTAAGAAGGGCTCAGAAAAAAGGATGAGGGAAGAGTGGAAAGGCGGGAGGGGAAGTTTACCTGGCAGAAGGTTCCACGTACAAGTTACGTCTCACCGCCTTTTGTGCTAACCGTGCCCCTTGGGAGAGCAGCTGTCAGTGAGACCTGCCGTTTCAGGTCCCTTATCCGTGTGGAAGCTACCTTTTCCCCCAAGTCTGTCTTTGCATCCTTTACCTCTGTCTCTAAAACCCTTCCTGCAGCTCTGGGAGTAACAGATGTCTCCAAGCCCCTACCTGTCCACACGCATTTTTTTATCTTTTTTCAAGCATCCAGCTCAGGTCCCATACCGAACTTTTCTTTGCAAATCAGTCCTTTCTCTCTGGTCTGATGTAATAATTAGGACTGGTTCCTTATTTTTTTTTTTTTTTTTTTTTTCGGTACGCGGGCCTCTCACTGTTGTGGCCTCTCCCGTTGCGGAGCACAAGCTCCGGACGCGCAGGCTCAGCAGCCATGGCTCACGGGCCTAGCCGCTCCGTGGCATGTGGGATCTTCCCGGACCGGGGCACGAACCCGTGTCCCCTGCATTGGCAGGCGGACTCTCAACCACTGTGCCACCAGGGAAGCCCAGGACTGGCTCCTTTTATCCGCAGAAATGGCATAGTATCTTGATGCTATACACATTCCTCTGGTCTCCTAGAAAGCGGCTGGTTCCTCTGGAATTCTGTTTGAGAGCATACAATAAGAGATGAGATTTTTTTAAAGTAAATAAGTTTATGCATAATTGGAATGCAAAGCAGAATCTTTTCGGGTCTTGTAATATTAAGAAGTACAAGGAAAGTGCCTGATCAGTAGCAACTACACTTATCAGAATGACTATCTCCAGGCCCTCACTCGTCTTAGGCTCCAGAAAGTCTGGAGTGAGGCTCATGGAAAAAACCAACTAAGCAGGAGAAGTAACATGGACTGAAAGCATCATGTGCTCAAGCACAACAAACTGCAAAGCCACACAAGGTGGATAAATTCAACCACATAAACATAAGAAAGTTCAGCATGGCAAAAAAAGTGAATTGAAAAAAAAGTGACACAGAGGGAAAAAAAATTTCAACTCATCACAAAGGGCCAATCTCCCCAACTAACAGAAATCACAGCAATTAAGAGGAAAAAGTGTGTACAAGGACAATGCTAAAGAGAAACAGTCAAGACTCCCATGCCGATATAAACACGTATCAAAGATTTTACAACTGGTTCAAAGGAGGATTCCAAGAACACCACAGATACAGAAAACAAGGAATTCTGAAGTGAATTTACAAATAGATGTGAAACAGGTCTGTCTACAGGGACACAATCTGCATTTCTATGGACAAGAATAATTAGTATTATTATCAGTCTTCCACAATTTACAGATTGTAAAGTAGCTCAAAGACAGTAAAAGGCAGAGAACCTGGATAGGTGAGTTAGACAGGACTTCCAATAATCTTTTTTTTTTTTTTTTTTTTTGCCTTTTAAAAACTTTCACAATACTTCCTGACAAGTTAGTAGTTCAAGGGACACGAACAAACAGTCCACAGAAAGAGAAATACAAGTAGCCTTTAAGATATTTTTAAAATATTCAAACTTACTTATAATGAGATAAATGCTAATTAAATCAATACTTTCTGTCGTAGAAGAGTTGCTGGTGAAAGTGAAAAATCAAAGTGAAACCACTATGGGGCTCTCTGGCAAAATCCGTCAAAGTTACAGATGCATTTACCCAATGACTCATCAACTCTATGTCCAGAAATCTACCCATCAGATACGCTTGCCCACATGTAAAATGAACTGTTTTTGTCATAACAAAAGTTGATTGGAAAAGGCTAAGTGTCCACTGACAGGAATGGAATTAGGGAAGATGGAATGCTGTGATGCTTTTTAAAAAATAGCAGCTTTCGGGCTTCCCTGGTGGCGCAGTGGTTGAGAATCCGCCTGCCGATGCAGGGGACACGGGTTCGTGCCCCGGTCCGGGAGGATCCCATATGCCGCGGAGCGGCTAGGCCCGTGAGCCTGCGCGTCCGGAGCCTGTGCTCCACAACGGGAGAGGCCACAGCAGTGAGAGGCCCGCATACCGCAAAAAAAAAAAAAAAAAAAAAAAAAAAAAAAAAAAAAATAGCAGCTCTCGGCGCCAACATTACAGAGCAGAGTGTATGGCAGACGACCTTTGGGTTAGAACCAAGGGATGATAGGATATGTCTTCATAACTGACTTGTATTCACATAAAGAAACACAGAAATGATACACCAGAAACGAGTATAAATGGCCACCTGTCATGGACTGTGTGGAGGGGGGGGCGCCAGGACAAGACTGAACCTCTTCCTGTACTTTCCATATTTGGACCATGTGACTGGATTACCTATTCAAAATGTTACCTTTTTTTCAAAATGATGATTTGGGTTTTCCTAACAGCCCAGGCTGTAAATGGTGAGGTGGTGATGGCAGGTAACAGTGATATTTGTCTCTTTTTCCTCTTGTCTAACTGCATTGTGTCTAACTGGAGACGTCTGGACACCTTCACACACGCTGCGCCAGCCCACTCGTGCTTTCTACCTTCGTTTTCCATAACTAGACTGTTGTCCTGACGATCTCCTGCCTCCTGGAACCTCCTCCCTTATCCTCATTAAGTGCTTTAAACATAGTAGGAGCTCCTTACAGCCATTAAACTGACATTGTCCTGGTTCCCTGAACCTCAAGGCGTCACGGGAGCCCACAGCTGAGTGAATCGAGGATTATGTAGCAGAGATGTCTGGACAAAGGACAGGCTGGAAGAACAGAGAGGTGCCCATGGGGAGAAGGACCTTCCTGCAGCAAATTATCCTCCACAGACCACCCTCTCGCATGACTAAACAAAATATTTAACACGTGAAAACTTGAACATTTGACTTGAATTTTAAGCAGACCAAATGGAGGCTTTAATTGTTCACATTACAAAGGACCATGGGGTCTCTGTAAACAGCTTCTCAAATGTTTCTCCTTATATCCTGGAACATTTGATAGAGTTAGAAACTAATAGCAAAGTGTTAGCCTCTGCTGATAGATTATCAATCAGGCACTGAGATATAAAATTCTGAACTTGGCTGTTTAAAAAGAATCCTGACATTTTGGGGACCTCCCTGTTGTTCAGTGCAGGATACCAGGCGCCCTAACTCCTATACCACGAAGGAAGGCGGGAGAGGCCGCTCTGGTATTACTTGCCGACAGGGCGTATCGGCACAACGACGCCCCAGACACCCTGAGGCATGTGGCCAGTTTACCCCGGCTCTACTCTGAGAAACACACGAGTCCCTTCCTCCCTGTGCAGTCCCGGCTGGAGCAGGTTAGTTACGAGCAGCACCAGCCGCTTGATGGTGAGACGAGGCACTGGCCTCATCACCGTATTTTGGTTAGAGGATTAGTCTGAAGAACAGCGTGTAAGGGAAACAGGATCTTCAAGACCATCTAGTCTCACCCTTCTTTGTAAAGACGGGAAAGCTTACGTGATCCCGTGTTGGCGGAGCCAAGACTGACCCTCAGTCTCTGGCTCAGGCCTTGCTGTCCCTGCTGGACACGGACTCGGAGGAGGGTGGGCTCCTCCCCGACTTCAACCCAGCAACAACCCATGTTGGTGCTCAAATGTTTATTGACTGAATAAGTGAAAGAGACAGAAGTTGGAAAATTAAAACATTTAAAGCCCAAACTATCAGACTCAGAAACTAATTGCTTTTAAAAGAAAAACCAGAATCAGAAGTTAATTCTCAAAAGTTTGCCTTATTACTTGTGTGTCTTACAACAGCAATCAGCAAACTACAACCCCAAATCTGGCCAAATCCAGCTACTGCCTATTTTTGTAGGGCCCACAAGCTAAAGTTAGCATTTATACTTGGAAAAAAATCCACAGAATAATATTTCATGATGGGAGAATGATATGAAGTTTACGTTTCTGTGTCCTTAAATACAGTTCTGTTGGACCAGATCCTTTCCCACAGATCTGAGGGCTGCACCTGGGTCACAACATCAGGACTTGAGTGGTTCAGACAGAAGCCACCTGGCCCTTTACAGACATGTCCACCACCCCAGCCTTAGCAGGCTGGTGAGGATCTGGTTCAACTCTCACTGGAGCTGTTGCCAATATGCAGCATAATCAGTGTGCCATTGCCCGTTCCGGTGTAACTGCCCGCTAATGACCAACGGTTTAACCTTAACCAAAAGCATCCCTAAGACCCATCAAGACCGGCCAACTCACCTCACAGCCCACTCCTACCTCCAGGAACCCCAGCCGGTGACACGCTGCTGCCACTTCCCAGCTAGGACACCCTGCAGCCATTGTCCAGGTGATGCTGACCCGAAAGCCGCGCTGGCCCCTTGGCGGCTAGGAGCTTTGCTCCGCGAGGAGAGTGTCTGTCTTTGAGGATTCACCCCCTGGCTCTCAGCTTCGGATGCTTTTGATGCTGCCTGACCTGTGGGAAAGCCCATTGGACAGTGGTCAGGACAGGTGGCCTCTGCCCTCTCATGAGGGGCTGAGGAACGGGATGCACAGCAATGCTGCCCCTTGCCCCCCAGGTTCAGGGAGCATGGACAGGGGTCAGGGACCACCAAGGGTGACTTGACAAGACGTGTGGGTGCATCCGGTCCCTCGGAAAACGTCCCACGGGAATGCAGGGAGGGGGCCGCTCTGGCCGCACGTGGCCCTCACCTCACTGCTCCGTCCGGGGCTCCGCTGAAGTGCGGGTCCCGACGCGGTCCTCGTCCTCCTGACGGTCAGCAGAGCAGGGACGCATCAAGTTAGCGGACCGCTGCCCCTCAGCGGCTCCCCCGCATCTCCTGAACGTCTGCTCGGGCCAGTCTGGCCCACAGAGAACACACGCCCTGGTCCCCCCAGGGAAGCTGGACAGGCCCAGAGATATCTGTCAACACATTTCAACACCAACACGAGGTAGGGAAACGAAGCAACACGAGGGGAGCTGAGGCCAAGCCTGGATCCTCTGCGCCCGCACTGCCGGGCTTCCCTTTCTCCTTCTCACTTTCCATTTCTGCTCCTTTGCTTTTCCCCTGGTCAGTCTGTCCCCCGAGCCCGACAGCCCCACGTGGGGCCCCGCGCTCTCTTCACAGGTGATGAGTGAGGAGCCGCGGAGCCGAGCCACCTGCCAGCCTCCTGCCCCGACGACCAGCACGGCCGGCCCGGCCGCAGATGCCGTCCATCTGCTAGAGGCCTCTGTGCCAGCCCTGGGTGGGCCTCCGACTCGCCCCCCCATGAACGACCGAGTCGGGGGTGACAGCGATGTGCAGGATGGAGGGGGGAGGGGAGGGAAAGGGGGGAGCCGAGGGGGTCACTGAGACACGGGGGATCCACCCCAGCCAGAGGAGCTGATGCGTGGACCACCTCGAGGGGTCACCACCGCCAACCACCGCCCGAGGCAGCACGGCTGACCCAAGTCTCTCGCTAAGGTGTCGTACTGACTTGGTCTTGCCCAGTTATTTTGTTCATGGATTAACCTTAAAAATGGAAAGACAATAAGAGGTGAACTGAGGGGCCCACTGGACTGGAGCCAGAGCGGCCGTGACGAGAAAGATGCCCTCTCGGGACCCAGAGCCCGCCTGTGGGCCGGCAGGAGAGAAAGGGCTGGCCCACCGGTGGGGACAGGGGCTGTG
>NC_041224.1:35423466-35458207 GCF_002837175.3 Physeter macrocephalus | reverse complement strand
CCCCAGATTTCACTGCTGCACTTTCCATTAAAAAATATTTTTTTCATGTTTCATTTTGGAAAGTTTCTATCTGTTCAAGTTCACTAATTTTTTCTTCTGCCATTGATTCCTTCCAGTGTATTTTTCACCTCACATATTATAGTTTACATTTCTAGAAGTTCAATTTGAGTTTTTAATTTTTTTTAACTTTCCATGTCTTTTCTTAACTTTCTGAATATGTGGAATACAGTTAAAATAACTTTTAGTGTCCTTGTCTATAAATTCAACATCTGTGTCAGTATGGTTCAGTTATGATTGACTAATATTTCTCCTCATTGTGGATCTGTACCTGCTTCTTGGTATGCCTGGTAATATATTTTTTTTTGGCTGCACTGCATGGCATATGGGATATTAGTTCACTGACCAGGGATCGAACCCATGCCCCCTGCTGTGGAAGTGCAGAGTCTTAACCACTGGACCGCCAGGGAAGTCCCTGCCTGGTTATTTTTTATAGAATATCAAACACTGTAAATTTGACCTTGCTGGTCACTCATCCCAGCCAGGACTGTGTTCTGGTTTCCTCTGTATCTGATGAGAGTTCAGCATCATTTTTATTATTGTCCCCCTTACGTAATACATCTTTATTTTGTAGCTGCTTTAAGACTGTCTCTGCTGTTGGCTTTCAGCACTTTGGTGACGATGTGTGTAGGAGTGTTTTTTTAAGCTACTGTGCTTGATGTTCACTGAGATTCCTGAATCTGTATGTTGGTATCTCTCATCACTTTTGGCCATTGTGTTTTTAAATTGTTCTTCTGTCCCATTTTCTCTCACCCCCTCCTTCTGGGACTCCTATTACATGCATGTTAGACAACCTGCTATTCCACAGATCTCAGAGACTATCCCATTTTATTTTCATTCCTGTTCCTCTTGTGTTTCAGTTTGGATAATTTCTATTGACTGGATTTCAAGTTCACTCACTGACTCTTTCCCTGCTGCATTCAGTCTGCTATTAAACCATGAAGAATTTTTATTTTTAAGACTGTGGTTTTCATCTCTAGCATTTCCATTTGGCTCTTTTTTTGTGGTTTCTATCTTTCTGTGATATTCCTCATTTCTCCATGCAAGGTATATACCTTTCCAACTAGATTCTTTAACATATTTATCATAGCTATTTTAAAGTCTCTGATAAATCCAACATGTCTATTCTACTGACTCTATTGACCGTGTCCTTTCATGGCCACGTATCCTATTTTCTTTCTTTGTTGCACGTCTTTTAGATTTTGATTGTAAAGCAAACACTGTGTTTAAAAGCTCAGTGGAGACTGAAGTAAAAACATTTACCCCCAGAAAACGGCACACTCTCTCCTGTCAGCCCACTAGTTTGTATGTCTGAGTGAGCTTGGTCTAGGATTTGTGGCAACATTAGATTTCATTCATGCTGGTTTCCCATGCCTGTGAGCATGATCAGGACTTTGGATCTGAGCACTAGTAAGATTCTGGATACCTCTTTATGCTTTATAGCCTAGAGAGTTGCTTTCCAATCTGTGGAAGATCTCTTTCTGCTTCACAGCTTGGCTGCCAGCTTTTTGCATGACTGGCTGCTTCTCTTTCCTCTCCATTCTGCTGCCCAACCCCTAGCCTTTGGAAGGCAAAATCTGTACTTGGTGAAGGCCCTGGGGGCCTGAGAGAGATGTGCTTGGCCTCCCTGTCCCACCTCCGTCTTTGGAGTGCAAGGGTGGTACACCAGATGATCTGAGGCTCTCTAGAGAGGGGCTCTCAGCTTTTCTGCTCTCCTTCCAGCCCTCAGGACCTCTGCTTTCCACTCACTGAGGAAACTTTTTCACTTCCAGGGCCCCTCCTCAGACTTCAGAGACCTGTTGCTTTGACTCACCAGAGGCCCACAGAACCGCAGCTAGATTCTCTCAGCTCCTGCTCTGTTCCTGGCTTTTGCATACTGCCCTCTGGAGTAGGTGAGGTCTGTGGGGAGTTGGTGGGGGGTATGCAGAATGATGGGCTGGGGGTCCCTGGGATTCTCATCCTCTTGCCAAGCTATTTACTGCTGTTAACGTTCTCAAAAAAGTTTGGCTGGTTCCTGATCCCCTGTAAGGGGTGAAAACAATTGTAGGTCTCTTCTCTCTGAAAGATTTAGTTCATTTAGATTTCTCTGAATCTTGGCTCTCTGCTGAATTTTAAAAACTATGATTTTGTGTATTAACCAGATGGTTTCAATAGTTAGGGCTGGAACAACAGTCTCTTGTGACTTATACATCCTAATCAAAACGGAAGTCCAGCAGGGAACTACAGATATATTCAGTATCTAAGGGAAAAAAAGGGAAGTCTAGAATCCTTTTTAATGAATGTATTTTTTTGCTAAAATTGTGGTTAGTATTAAGCACATTGATTGATTTAGAAACTGTTATCAGGAGTGGTTGTCAGGGAAATAGGGATCTGAAATTGATTAGTTGGTTTGGTAAAAGCCAAAGGGCAGAGAAAATCCAGCTCATCTGCCAGGCTGGACTCTGCAGATGTCCATGCCATGCCCTGGCAAAATGGTAATTGAACCACTTTCACAGGGATCAGCAAACCCCGGTTTTTGTTGCAAAGTTTTCCAGGAACACAGCCTCACCCATTCATTTAAACATTATCTGTTTCTGCCTTCAGCTATAGAGCTGAAGGTCCCTGAGAAGAGACCACAGACTGCAGGCCCAGCTCTTCACTCTCTGGCCTGTCAGGAAAAAGTGCCCCAAAGGCTTGCCTTGGGGACCGTTGATCCACAGAACAATGTGAAAACATAGTGAGACAACCGAAACCAGAGGGAACATCTGATTGAGAAGCTTGTGGGTTCAACAAGCTAATAGGGCCCCGAACTCCTCATGTGGTTATTTCTGAAGCCCCTGAATGTTCAGATGGAGAGACGTGCTTGGCTACGGCAGTTCCAGCACTGATTCTCTATTCCATGCGGTGCCCCCGTGCCCAGCACACATCAGACATCTGTGGTGGTGAACTTGACAATCAAGTCTATGGCTTACAGAGGATCAGTGACGGAAAGGCCACCAGCTGGAAACCCTGGACCTGGCCATAGCTGTCTCTTCTGGACAGAGGAAAGGTATGGTATTGGTTGCAAGAGTGAAAACCGCATTGTGGTGGGGTTTTGTTGGGGAGGGGTGATGGATAAGAACGGGATGAACGTAGCCTTTGGTCACTCCTTTTTCGGTCATCAGGCATCAGAACTCTTTCCGTATTTGGGCAAGTCCTCCACTTTTGGAACCTGGTTGGATACAAAGCCTCTGTCCCTCTGTAGTAACTAAAAACATCTGCCACTCTCCTGCTCAGCTTTCCTGGAAGCCAGCCTGTGGATTACCAGCCTGCCAGGTAGCTGCATCTATTCACAGCAAGAGGAAGCACAAATGTTCTTGCCCTTGGCGGCGGACGCGTCTGCGACACCACCCAGTGACATTTTACTAAGTTCCTTTTAAGTTACCAAAGGTTTCTGCTGCCTACAAATCAGAACCCTGACTGATATACAGGTAATTGAGAATACAGGTCCCATGACCTCAAATGTTAATTTTCATTATCTGGGACAACATACATCAGCAGGAGAGGATGTGGAAGTTCTGTGGATGTGACAAATTCCCTGGAGCATGGGAAAACCCCAGAGGCACCTCACTTATGTTCACTTCCCTCGTCTAAAAGCAGTGTTGGGAGAAAATGAATTGGGGGCTCAAATGAATGAGTCTTATTATAACTATTAATTTTATCTTGAGAATTACTTAAGATCTATGTCACCCTGAGCCTTCCACTTTCTTTTTTTCTTTTCAACAATCAGTGACTCTATTTCTCATCATCAGGGTGGCTGTATTTCTCTTTCATTGTGTGAGTTTCAAGATTTAAGGTTTAAGACCTTAAGGTTTCAAGATTTAAGACCGTAACTGTTAATACTGATTTAATTCCACACAGCTATTTATAATAAAGCTTTCCTCAGATAAATTAATCGTATTTTTCTATATAATAAAGATGAAAGTTTCTGTTTAAAGTGGCTTAAAAGTTTTTTCCTAATAAAACAAAAATTGAGATTTCTTTTGGAAAGCAGAAGACCTCATTTTCCCCTCCCTTCTTCAGCTGGTGAGGAGGATGTTAATTTTTGTTACCATGAACTAAATTTCTAAATCCAATACATCCAAAGACCTTTCAGCTTATACTTTTGAAAAGAGTAATTGTGGTTGAAGCACAACATCTCTTTTGATGCAGGTTAATAAACAAGTGGCACTTCCTAACAGAACTAAGGAAATTTATGTTAAAGCCAATCTCACAAGTCATAATTTGATCTTTCTAATGCCCACTTTTGTCATAAGTTCAATAAATCAAAGTGTTTTAAAGTCATTTTTACAGCGAAAGATTCTGGGAAATGTCATTCCTAAGTATAACAAATGGCTCACACTTCTAAATTTCTTTCTTCTGCAAAGTCTAAAATACTCTGCAGAAATCAGAGTCATGTAAAACCAGAGTCATCCACACTGAATTTTATGAGTCCATTCTTTTGCCATTGAACTATGTCAAAAGGACAATTTCAAAATAATTAATGTGTCAATTCCTGCCTCAAAATGATAAATGGGTAAACAAGTCACTCGGTCTCTAAGATACAGAAGCCGAAACAACAGCATCACAGAAATTATGACTGTCTCAATTTTCTGTTACTCTATTTTTGCGATTGCCTCATATGCAATTTTTTTAAATTGCTCATTTGCATACTTGACAATGATGTATTTGTCCATTTTCATGATTTTCTCTCATATTACAAGAAACTAGGGTTTCATGTCACAGCTCATGAAAGCAGGCATTGCGGAGTCCCTTTGTGGTGGCCCTGACTCTGTTCCTAGTACACCACCCCCCTGCCTCCCCACCCCCTGGTGACAACAGACTGAAGAACAGCATCTAGCACACAGATGCATGTCTTCTGAGCTGTTTGATTTAGGTCACACGGAAATAGGGGGTCTGATTTAAAATGTTCCAGGAAAACAGTCAAAAACCGAAGGCAGGATATCCTGCCTGTATACAGTTCAATTTTGTAAACAGTTTACAAGGCTGTTATTTCACTTGCATAATAAACTACAACATGGAATTGGCACCTGACAAAATTGCAAAATGTGAGATTTCTTTAACATGTTGCTCTGTTTAGATGACACAGTCAGTAGCAATGCCAGTTCTGTTTCCGGCAGCTGTTTTTACTTCCCTGCTTTGTCAGGGAAGCTCACTTGACTTCTCTGAGCCTCAGTTTCTCTCCTCTTAAAATGAAACGACCAAGCTTGCTCTCTGTGAGTTGTAGGAAGCTCTAGCCAGATGCTGCCTGGAACTGAGTGGTGTGACACATTTGTGAGAGAACTTTTTTTTTTTTTTTTTTTTCTTTTTTGGGCATGAAGTCTTTTTTCTGAAGGTGCAGGCCCTGGAGCTACTGTTTGAGATGAAAATGCTGCTAGAAGCTTGAAGAGCAGCAAACCTTTGATTTTCATTTCATTTCATTTCACTTCATTTCATTTCATGATAACTTACAAATGATGCTGTGAGTTTTTACCTGATGATGATTCACATGAGTTCATTTCAGAGACATTTCAGGACTGCTATGTACTTACTTCCCTCAGGAGGCTGGAGGCTAATAAAAAACATGCTGAATTTCTCAAATGTGAAGCATATTTGCAGTCAGAGGAGTCGACACCCAGTACTTTCACAAAATTCAGTCTCAGGAAGTGACTGTGTGACTATATGAGTTGTGTACTGGGTTCTCTACGACAGTTTTTCACAGAGCAGGGGGATAGAAGTTGTTTATGTACATAATTGCAAACTATGGCAGACAACATTAAGTGGGAGGGCTGACCTGCCATGGGAATTCAGAGGAAGGAAAGTATTTCTATCTGGAGGAATCAAAACATGACACCTGGAAAGAGAAGCAGGCTTTTGCCACATGAAGAAGGTGGAAGCCCATTTCAGGCAGAGAACAGCCTGAGTTGTGGCATCAGGAAGTAAAAGCATGAAAGACTCTATGGTAGAGAATGTCATTTAGCATAAAATTGTACAAAGGGGAGAGAGATGCTCAGGCTGGATCGGTCGGCGTGCCATGGATGAAGTAAACACAAGCCCTGATTTATCTCACGTAAGTTCAGAACCTCGTTCATCAGATGCATCTCATTCTGCAGTCACAGCACCCTGCCTGCTGCACAGCCCAGCCTCCCCAAGGCCAGGGGGCACTTCTGGAAGGGGACCCACAGACGCTAAAATTGTGGTCCCCAGCGAGCGCAGCTTGTAAACCCCACATGGCTCGGATGAGGCTCCATTCCTCGTCTGGACAGCGTCCTTCGCGTCCCTACCCACGTACCTCATGGAGATGGAGACCTGCCCTCCTCCTACAGGGCTGCCCTCTACCTGAGCACTCGGGGTCCAGTCGAGGGCCCTGAGGAAGGACGACAGGCGATCCAGCTGAGAAAACATGTCCTCAAACAACAACAAATCAACTGAAAACAAATAGGCCCACTAACTGATTTCACATATATTGGTAATCCTGGTGTTTCATAAGAAAAATGGTGTAAACTTCTCAATGTCTTTAAACATTTAGGACGGGTTTGGAATTTAGGAACTATCTTAGCATTTTTAAAAATTTTTTTTTACATCAAGGGAGTAATGGTGATTATCTCTGGGTATGACTTATGAATGTTATTTATTTATTGGCTAGTCTGTATTTTCTGATTTTGTTTCCTAAAATAAATATTCTTTTGTAAAAATAATTAATCTATAAAAAATTCATAACTTTTCAGGTTTTCCTTATTTCTTTGTCTAAACATTCTTAAAAATTCAGTTTTAGTATATTTAACATCTTTATTAGGCATTTATTATGTGTCAGACCCTGTAGAAACACAATGGGAACAAGAGACATGGGACTTCTGCCCTCAGACCTCAAGCTATGCCTGCTCTGTTTGCTTAGGACCATAATCACATATTTTTAAATTTCTGCAAAAATTAATAGAAAACAAACATTTCCACTGACCAGCCCTGCCTCAAGGCTTCTGCACTTGATTCTGCCTTTGCCCAAATTTTTGTACGTTCACCTCAGAGGGCACTTTGCTGAAATGTCACCTCATAGAGAGGCCTTTCTTGGCTACCCCTCCTAAAATTGCCTCCTGTGTGTCTCCTTCACCTTCTTACTTTATATTTACTAAGAATATTTTACTCACTTACTGAAAAAATCATCTGTGTTTACTGTCCATCTGGTTCCATGAGGGCCAGAACCGTGTCTTGCGCTTATCTGAGTAAACTCTGACTTAGGCTGACACGAGCTACTCACAGGATGGAGCATTGCCGAGAGACACTATGTGTGCGGTTACGGGGTTCTGCTCGCAGCCTGCTGGGTCCTGCCTCCCCAACGCCAGAAAACTCCATAATCCCGACGCACACCTGGCTCCGGGGTTGGCAAGGACAGAGAGTCTGCATTCCTTAGTATGATACACTTAATTTATTTGATTTATCTCTACTATCAGACACACTGATATTTTCAGCTATTTTCTAATACTGACCATTCAGAAAAAGAAAAACTGGCTGAAAATTAGTTGAGAGTAAAGCACCCAAGTAGAAAAACTTAAAATGTACAAAAACACTTAAAGATGCTGTCAACATTCCAGAACAGCACCATGACCCGTGACTGGAGATGTCAGCTCTGATGTGGGGGTCATACTGACGGAACTGTTTTCTAGAAAAAGAATATTTATTCTTTTTATTAGGAGTATAGAACTTAATTTATTCAACATTCTTACAACACATATTTATTAAATATTTACAAAGCACCAGGTACGGTTCTAGGTGATAAGGACACAGGAATGATGGAGCTCATATGTTAGGCCACAGAGGTGGTGAACACCCGTGTGCCAACTTCATTCTCGGCTTCTTACCCTTATTTTCTGTCACCTCTATCTTTTCAATAATTTTTAGTGTATTTTACTTTCCCTACTTAATCTATTGCTTCCCTATAAAACTTCTTAAAACATTTTGGATCAAGTAGATGGAAATAAATGAAAAATAAAGAGGTAAATAACCATAAGTGCTCTATTTCGAGTATCTACAAAGTTTTAATTCTGTATAATAAAGTGTAGTAGAACTTGCTTTGTTGCCTGTATGAAGTGGACAAGTGCTAAGTGATATTATGTTAATATGGGATCTATTCTATGCCCTTCTCCCTTCATCTGCCAACATTCTGAGAGAGAGAGAAAGAAGAAGAAATACTGTGGCCAAGAGCCTGTCTCTCATGGATCCCTGATTTTTTTCCCCACTACTTGCAGAAGAAGGGAAGCATTGCATCATCTTATGGCTGAATTTATTTAAGAAGTGGATTTCTGTATTTCTCATTTTTCCTCATGGAACAGATGGCTAGAAACATTTAAGCAGAACAGATCAAGGTGAATAGGAAAAGAAAACTTCAATATTTAAAGAACTAGTTTGGCAAGATAAATCCAATTCTCCAGATTACGTCTTAGAAAAGGGAATTAATTTCAATCATAGAACAAGGTTCAACTGACTCTTGAGAGGACCCTGGTAGTTATAAATTTTTAAAAATGGAGCTAATTCAAAGAGAAGGAAGACAGAAGCAAAGGAACACCAATGAAAATCAGAACACCTTCCTGTAGCTAATTTTTCTGAAGCGAGCTCAGCAGACTGGTCACATGGGGAGAGTCCTTCCTCTCCAAAGTCCACACTGAGTCCAGATACTGAGAGCACTGGCCGGGACACAGCTGACCAGGAGCTTCCCGAGGTCTCCCAAGGGGAACTGTAAGCAGCATCTCTGGGTCGTAAATGGGAGAGACAGTGGGTGGGCAGGGAGGGGAGATCAGGAGCCAGCTTGTGTCCACTGTCCTCCACTCCAGCACCTGCTGTGAGCAAAATTCTTGTCCTTTTAATATGTTCCAGGAACAAAGCCTGCAGCTGAGCCCTGGGCTGGCTTGTTTTGGATGAGGCTGCCCAAAGGGCACCGGGAACAGATTCCCATAGGACTTTCCTTTCCTTCATGGACTAGATCTCATGTTAAGAGTTCAGAGATGGAAAGGAATAGTGAAGATGGTCTGAAGTGGGCTAATGAAGAGAAAGAAAGAAAACAAGCATTTTTTTTTTTTGCCACCTATAATGCAAGGCTATCTTACGAGGGCAGCCTCACTTACAGCTCTGCCTTACAAATGCAGCAAAAAGTATATACTTCAATGTCATCACAGCTTCAAATTCATGAAACTGCTTAATGTCCTGGAATTCTTCCTACAGAAATTACTGTCTGCATACAAGAGACTAAGTACTTCAAGAGACAGGATTTCTTGCCACAATGAAACATTTGTTTAGTATCTCATCTTTAAAGAGCCTGCCTTCACAGGTCTTGACAAACTGCTACTCATGTTACAAAACTTAAAATGTCCCAGGACAGAATAACCCTGTGAATGCTAGTTATGAATAATGGTTACTGACAAATGCAGAGTATAATTAAAAACAAAACAAAACAAACAAACAAAAAGTATATACCAACCACATGCATTTGACTGAAAGATACATTCTAAATGTGGGTAAGCATCAGCAGGGGAAACCGTGTTGAGCAGTGTGGCACCGTATGTCTGTCTTTAAAAGTCACTCTCTGACTCACGCACTTACTGGCATCAAGGAAACTCACCTGCAAGCAAATCGCCAGGTTCACTCTACAGCCAAACGAGGTGCTAACAGCCCGTGGATGGAGGCCCAGGTCTTTAAACAGTTTTGAGAATGACTGGGTGAGTGCTATTCGGGGCCGTTCTTCTGCCACCACTACACAGGTCCGCACGCGGGACAAGTCCAGTCCTCGTGCCTAGAAATAATGACAGCAGTAGGAGGTCAGCCTTGCCAGTGTCAGGGGTGTGACCTGCAGGCTCCTTACCCAGATCTGTACAACAACAGAAACTCCACACAGATATTCATTCCCAGGGCTCTCTGTGTCTGCACCATTAACCAAAATGGTGTCGAACATGTATAAATAAAAAAACGCCCGTATCGGTAATCAAGGATGCCATTACAAACATATTTTAAATAATTCAAGAAGCATAATGAGGAGAAAAGTTGAAGAAAAACAAGGTGTGGATAAAATAATTAAAGGACAGGGTTTGGGGAAGAACAGAAGCACTTGTATACACTCCTGCCAGCATGGATACACAGGAACATCCATCGGAGAGAAATGAGAAACCTGCTTTTAATATAGGAATGGAAAATGAAAACACCTGGGCAGCTTCTTAAACACTGCTCTCCTTTCATGTCCTGAGACATAAAAGGTCCCAGATAAACTGTCACAAGGAAGCACAGCTCAGTTCTGCCCAAAGTGAACGAAACGGCAACAGCCGGGGCAGGAAATGAAGTGCCTTAAAAGCACAACACTCCCAAGCGGAGCCGAGGAAGAGCAAAACGCGCAACGGGAGTGGCAATGAAACAGGAGGCGAGGGAGCGACAGGGTCTCCATCCCCACACAGGACAGTCGCCAGGAGCCATCAGCGTCCTGGAGAGCTGACAAGGGCACCTGAGCTGAGGAGGGACACAAGTCAAGATAACGACAATCTTCCATACGTGCAGTTACACAGGGAAAATTAAGTCGGGGTAACACGAATGACCCTCGACACATGCATGTTTTGGGAGGCAATGCACCCTGGGCTTTGGGATGGTGCTCCTGGAGCCACAGATTCAAAATTTGGCTTCAAAGTTTACTAAATGTAAGAACTTGGGAGAAGGTGCTTAATTTCTCTGTAACCTAAGTTTCCTCATCTTTAAAATGGAAACAATAATGGATCTATTCCAGAGAACTATTGTAAAGGTTAAATTAATCAATATGTAAAGTGCTTAGAAATCACTTATTATTTCATTGGTTATTTATAAATGCACCTATAGGTAAAGTTCATGAAACGTACTCAATCATTTTATAGCATAATATAGGTGGACATGAATAATTATGTTTTATAAATTTCCTTTGCTGTATAAACATATAACTTCAAGTAATATTTATTTATGTAGCTTAATATCAAAGTTATCTTGCATTTTGCTTTCTTGTTCAAGCTTAATGCACTAGGTCTGAATAGGAAAACAAAATGCAGAAGAGAGAAATATATTGCTTCACTAATGGCAAGTGTATAGATAATTTGTATGTGTGCATATATACACACAAATATAATCTGTGTATATATCTATACATACACACTCACACATATCTGAGCATATAAACAGTGAATAGCTGGAATATTAACCAAAATAGGTCATATGATTATTCTTAGTTACTTGAATAAGGACTACATAATTTACTATGAAAATATGTCTATCAAAAAGTCCTTGGCTTAAATGAAGGAAAATGTTATTGTCACATAATGGTAATTGAATATTAAAAAATAAAACCAAGCCACTGTTCACTGGATTGTAAAAATGAATTTTGGTTAGGACCCAGATCTACCAATCAGGGTCCTCAAGGAAAACGAAATGAGTGGCTAAATTTAGACGTATGACTCGAACCCCAGTGTTGGAATAAAACTAACTGCACTCAAGAACTGAATCCATCAACAAATCAAAAGGCAATTCAGGACCCTCCAAGTAGCCCTAACAGAATTAAAGACATCAATAACATACACTCTGACCTCTAACTCTGGCAGTGGGAAAATATCCATGTTATAAAACAAGGTTTTCAAGTGAAAACAACTTCGTCAACCCCAGGTGACAGCGGACAGTATGTCGGCTTTTCTGAAGGATCATTTGGCCTCACCACACCTACTCCATGCCCTCTGACACTGGTGCTTTCCCAGGATGCTGGCATGTGTCCCCCAGGCACTCTGAGGGCTGCTTACCTTGAGGGATTCTGTCTGCGAGCCCAGCCCCTTCGTACACAGTTCCATCACTGAGTAGGAGCAAAATGTATCCCGGACTTTGTACTGACTCACGGCAAGCAGCCACAAGGCAGGGTTGGTCTCCAGTTCTGCAGGCGGGATGAGGATGGACTGGTGCCCGGAATACACGCTGCACAGAGAGATGGGAGGGCTCAGTGAGGATGGAGAAGTGGGGACCAGCCAGCCTCTGAGAAACACCTACTGTCCATTTGCAAGAGGGGACAGTCACACCAACTCTACTCTCCGGTATTTGTAAATATAAAACAAAAGCATGTTTACAAAAACATTCTGAAAAATGCAAAAGAACTATGGGATTATGATCCGCAGTTACTGCCATTTTGAGCACTCACTGAAAGATCTCAAAGCTCTGACGCTGTTAGGTTTCTCTCAAAGCTGCTATATTCACAGAATGGACTCTCACAGTGGGAAGCACAGGACTGAATTTTGGTAAAACGGTCTGGAAGTTCAGAACAGGAGTTAGCAAACTAGGTGCTGCCTGGTTCTGTAAATAAAGTTTTATTGGGACATGGCCCTCAGTCCTTGCAGTACCATCTGCAGTGGCTTTCACACCAACGGGCAGAGCTGAGGGTTGTGACAGAGACCATGGAGACTGACTATTTACTAAACAGCCACTTGAGGAAAAGCGTGCCCAACCTTGGTTCAGAAAACTGACATCCAGAGTAGGAAACTAAGACAATTAGAAGAATTAGGATTATAATTTTACTTCAGAATGATCCAATCGGATTATCAAACAGAACTAAGGAAAATACAATCATTCTCTAATTTTACCTTTATGTTAGAGAGCATGGGGAAAGAAACAAGAGGCTACATATTTTGTTTCACCATTAATTAATAGAGCAAGTGTGATTTTAAAATAATGAAGTATTTGCCAAACTACATTTTCAATGGTATTAATTTTGTTTGGTTTATGGCTACAAATCAATATTAATAGATATCATATGCTATAACAGAACATCCTAGATAAACTACCTTCTAAGATTTAAGTAAAAGAGATTTTTTAAAAAAATTGAAGTATAGTTGATTTACAATGTTGTGTTAGTTTCAGGTGTACAGCACAGGGACTCAGTTACACACACACACATATATATAATATATTCTTTTTCAGATTATCTTCCCTTATAGGTTATTACAAAATATTGAGTATAGCTCCCTGTGCTATACAGTAGGTCCTTCCTTGTTGGCTACCTATTCTACATATAGTAGTGTGTATATGTTAATCCCTCTCCCCACCACTTTCCCCTTTGGTAACCATAAGTTTGTTTTCTATGTCTGTGGGTCTATTTCTGTTTTGTAAATAAGTTCATTTGTATCTTTTTTTTTTTTTAGATTCCACATATAAGTGATACCATATGGTATTTGTTTCTCCCTGGCTTACTTCACTTAGTATGATGATCTCTAGGTCCATCCATGTTGCTGCAAATGGCATCATTTCATTCTTCTTTATAGCTGAGTAATAGTCCATTGTATATATATACCACATCTTCTTTATCCATTCATCTGTTGATGGACATTTAGGTTGCTTCCATGTCTTTGTAAATTTCCATGCTACTGTAAATAGTGCTGCTATGAACACTGGGGTGCATGCATCTTTTCAAATTAAGAGTTTTCACCAGATAGATGTCCAGGAGTGGGACTGCAGGATCATGTGCTAATTCTATTTTTAGTTTTTTAAGGAAGCTCCACACTGTTTTCCATAGTGGCTGCACCAATTTACATTCCCATCAACAGTGTAGGAGGGTTCCTTTTTCTCCACACCCTCTCCAGCATTTATTATTTGTAGACTTTTTGATGATGACCATTCTGACTGGTATGAAGTGATACCTCATTGCAATTTTGGTTTGCATTTCTCTAATAATTAGTAAAGTTGAGCATCTTTGCATGTGCCTGTTGGCCATCTGTATGTTTTCTCTGGAGAAATGTCTTCCTAGATCTTCTGCCCATTTTTTGATTGGGTTGTTGGTTTTTTTGATATTGAGCTGCATGCACTGTTTGTATATTTTGGAGATTAATCCTTTGTTGGCTGCATCATTTGCAAATATTTTCTCCCAGTCCCTAGGTTGTCTTTTTGTTTTGTTTATGATTTCCTTTGCTGTGCCAAAGCTTAAGTTTAATTAAGTCCCATTCATTTATTTTTGTTTTTATTTGCATTACTCAAGGAGATGGATCCAAAAAGATACTGCTGAGATTTATGTCAGTGTTCTGCCTATGTTTTCCTCTAGGAGTTTTATAGTATCCAGTCTTACATTTAGGTCTTTAATTCACTTTGAGTTTATTTTTGTGTATGGTGTTAAAAAATGTTCTAATTTCATTCTTTTACATGTAGCTGTCCAGTTTTCCCAGCACCACTTATTTTTTTAAAAATTTATTTTATTTTTGGCTGCGCTGGGTCTTCGCTGCTGCGCACGGGCTTTCTCTAGTTGTGGTGAGTGGGGGCTACTCTTCGTTGTGGCGCGCGGGCTTCTCATTGTGGTGGGTTCTCTTGTTGCAGAGCATGGGCTCTAGGCACACGGGCTTCAGTAGTTGTGGTGTGCGGCTTCAGTAGTTGTGGCTCGTGGGATCTACAGTGCAGGCTCAGTAGTTGTGGTGCACAGGCTTAGTTGCTCCACAGCATGTGGGATCTTCCCGGACCAGGGCTCGAAACCTGTGTCCCCTGCATTGGCAGGCAGATTCTTAACCACTGCACCACCAGGGAAGCCCCCCAGCACCACTTATTGAAGAGACTGTCTTTTCTCCACTGTATTATTCTTGCCTCCTTTGTTGTAGATTAATTAACGATAGGTGCATGGGTTTATCGCTGGACTTTCTATCCTGTTCCACTGATCTGTATTTGTTTTTGTGCCAGAACCATACTGTTTTGATGACTGTAGCTTTGTAGTATAGTCTGAGGTCAGGAGGCCTGATTCCTCTGGCTCCATTCTACTTTTTCAAGACTGCTTTGGCTATTCGGGGTCTTTTGTGTTTCCATACAAATTAAAAAATTTTTTGTTCTAGTTCTGTGAAAAATGCCATTGGCAATTTGATAGTCATTGCACTGAATCTGTATATTGTCTTGGGTAGTACAGTCATTTTAACAATATTGATTCTTCCAATCCAAGAACATGGTATATCTTTCCATCTATTTGTGTCCTCTTCAATTTCTTTCATCAGCATCTTAACAGTTTTCAGAGTACAGGTCTTCTGCCTCCTTAGGTAGGTTTATTCCTAAGTATCTTATTCTTTTTGATGTGGTGGTAAATGGGGTTGTTTCCTTAATTTCTCTTTCTGTTCTGTTGTTAATGTATAGACATGCAACAAATTTCTCTATTAATTTTGTATCCTGCCAATTTACTGAATTAATTGACGAGCTCTAGTAGTAGCAAACCGAATCCAACAACACATTAAAAAGGATCATACACCACGATCAAGTGAAATTTATCCCAGGGATGCAAGGATTTTTCAATATTTGCAAATCAGTGTGGTATACCACATTAACAAATTGAAGAATAAAAACCATATGATCATCTCAATAGATGCCAAAAAAGCTTTTCATAAAATTTAACATCTATTTATGAGAAAAACTCTCCAAAAAGTGGGCATGGAGGAAACATACCTCAATATAATAAAGGCCATATATGACAAACCCACAGCTAACATACTCAACAGTGAAGAGCTGAAAGCATTTCTTCTAAGATCAGGAACAAGGCAAGGATGCCCACTCTCACCACTTTTATTCAACACAGTTTTGGAAATCCTAGTCACAGCAATCAGAAAAGAAAAAGAAATAAAAGGAATCCAAATTGGAGAAGAAGAAGTAAAACTGTCACTGTTTGCAGATGACATGATACTATACAGAAAAATTCCTAAAGATGCTACCAAATGGTTTTTTTTGGTCTTAGTTTTAAAAGTCTTATTGTGGTAAAATATGCATAAGATTTACCATTCAACCATTTTAAAATGACACTCCAGTGGCATTAATTACGTTTATAATGTTGTGCAACCATTACTGCTATTTATGTCCAAAATTTTTCACCATCCCAAACAGAAGCTCTGTACCTAACCCATCACCACTTTCACCTCCCAGGGCCTGGTAACCTCTAACCTACTTTCTGTTTCTGAATTGCCTATTCCAGATATTTCATTTAAGTGAAATCACACAATATTTGTCCTCTCCTGTCTGGATTATTTCACTTAGTATATTGCCTTCAACATTCTTCCATGTTGTAGCATGTGTCTTCAAGGCTGAATAACATCCCACTGTATGGATAGACCACATTTTATTTGTTCATTCATCCATCGATGGACGCTTGGGTGGTTTCTACCTTTTGGCTACTGTGAATAATGCTGCTATGAATAGCATGTACAAGTATCTGTTTAAGTCCCTGTTTTCAATTCTTTTGGGTATGTACCCCAAAGTGGAATTGCTAGACCACATGGTAATTCTATGTTTAATTTGCCGAGGAACTGCCAAACTGTTTCCCAAAGGCTGCACAAGTTTACATTCCTACCAGCAAGGTACGAAGATTCCAGTTTCTCCAAATTCTCACCGGTGCTTGTTATTTTCCATTTTTTTTAGTATAGCCATCCCAGTGGGTGTGAAGTGATACCTCATGGTGGTTTTGACTTGCCTTTCCCTAATGACTCATGATGTTGAGCATCTTTTCATGTGCTTATTGGCCATTTGTATGTTTTCTTTGGAGGAACGTCTAATCAAGTCCTTTGCCCATTTAAAAAATGTAGTTTATATCACTGATTGAGGAATCTTAAGCCCTCTGTCTGTTGAAAACAAAGATTCAAAAGTGTGAAAGTCACCCAATAGTAAGTAGTTCATCATTAGAGCTGTATTCTCTCTCTCTCTCTCTCTCTCTCTCTCTCTCACACACACACACACACACACACACACACACACACACACACACACACAAAACGTTTTACGACACGGCATTGTAATGCCGCACTGGTTTTTCTTTTGCGTTATTACTTGAAGTTAATGTGTAAGCCAGGAATGTTAATTAATCTGATCTCCTCTGAAAGAGTATCAGAATAAGTAAAAGAAGACATTGCCACTTTATTTCAACAATTCTATGCCAGTCAGGGTTCATTGCACAGGCTGTATTAAATCTACTCAAGCATCTCAGAGCACACTCAAATGCCACAGTTATTGTAGAACAACAGAAGTTTCATTTAAACCAATGTCTCCTTTTTTCTTCCCCCAATGTCTCCTTTTAAAGGACAGTGCTTCTTCAAGGGAGCAGTAAATAATGAGCTGAGAGTTAGGGCTCAGAGGAAACACCCCCGTGAGCTGAAGGCCCTCTGAGGTCCCACCCACCTTCCCTAGACCACCCTGGGGATCCCAGCTGAGCAAGTGAAAATCATAAGCAAGAACTTCAAAAAGAAGGTTCTTAGACTAAGTCTGTCATGTACAAATAACTGACATGCTCTTTGGACATATTAGAATAAGCACCATTTAAAGAACCTGTTTTTGCTTCATAAAAAAGCCTTAGCCTGATGAGGTGGGCTGGGTGTGCCCCTCGGATGTCCCTTCAGAAAGGAACAGGCCTGTGATATGGTGCGGTGGGGCAGGGAGCTCAGGAAGCTCCTGGTGGTGCCGGTTGCCCTGTTCAGTCCTCGGGCCTCCTTTTTACTTGGGACAGGTATGACCCCCACAAAAAACTCTCCTACTCCCAACTCCAGCTCATGACGGCTTTCAGAGGACCTTTCCTGTTTGTAGTGGAAACACTGGCTCCCAGGGATCACACACTCCCAATGTGGAGCACTAGGAAGAACGGTCTTTTTAAGGAATGAAAGTGATTTGTTGGCAGGTGTGTTCTAACTTGGCTTCTAAAGATGGATTCCACAAAACTTAAATCCAAGACACACGGTTAAGAACTTCCCATTTTTAATATTAAAAGAAGAAAGCGGGATATGGAACCACATACAAACTACAATTCTAGCTGTGAAGAAGGGCAAGAGCACAGGAACAAACACAGCAGGATACTAATGGGGGCTAGGGTAGGGCAGAGGGACCCCGGGCGTCTCTCTGCCCATTTGTCAGTTCTCAGGGCACTCATTCATTTCCATAGAATATGACCCATAAACACGTTCAAAAACACACACATTTCTATCCTGGAATACCTCTATCACACACTTCTTATCAGGATAACAAAATGCTACAAGACGGTGATTGCTTTAGATTCTCCTATTGGAGTTTAATACATCAAAACATCAGACAACCAACAACCAATGTGTGGGGATAAAATGTAGGTGTTATTCTAGGAAGGATACTTGATAATCAGGTGGGAATTTTTCCGGTGGTGGCTTTTGGATTTTTTGAATTTTACTTAATCCTTCTGAGCAAGGAAATCTGATAATGAACAAAGCCCTCTGTATTTAAAGAATTAAATGAAACTCAGAATAGAATAAGAACTGGTTCCAAGTTGAGTTTAGATGAACTTTAAAGAGCTCTGAGGATGTGCTGACTGCTCTCAGTAACCAGGAGAAAGGATTATTATGCCCAAAACTTTCCTTTGAAAGTTTTCAAATATTTCCTTTGAATTCCTGCTGATGTGAAAGTTTTGTTACACACAAAACATGCAAAACTGCACATTCCAGGGGAGCCCTGTGGAAAAGTATAAAAATTATTTCTATAGTCAATATACAAAATCAATAAGCTCCCACTCCAATAATTATAACACTCAACATTCTGTCAATTTTTCTTTAAGATTTGTCCTTGGGAAATTGATTTAAGCCTTTAAAGATCACTTTACAGTGAGGCTATTTAAGAGATCAAACAGCAGGACAATATATCTGCATTACAATACTGACACCTTGGTCAAACAACTACTTACTGCAAGTAGCATCTATCCAGCAACACTTCTGTACAAATTTAGCTGAGCCCTTGCAGTTTGTGCAAACACGCTTTCATCTGGAAGTCCTTGTAGCCAACACTGTGGTGCTTTAAAAATCAGTTTCCATCTGGTTGAGAATCAGGCATGTTTTGTTTTCTCACTTCTGAACCAACAACCTTCCAAGAATACACACTGGGGGTCTGAAGTCGAGCTAAACACCTCCTCGGCTCCCGCAGCGCATCAGGGCTGCTCCCCTCACACCCAGAGGTCCTGCGGGCTGTTCCTGAGCCCTTGTCTTCTTTCCAGGGGCCATGAGAGCTAAGGGAGACCCCTGCCCCTGAGGCCACCGACACAAGTGGCAGCCACCTGCGCGGGTGACTTGTTGGACACCGGTGTTTTGTGCCACAGGCACCGTTACACCCTCTGTCCTTTGCAACGCAGCACTCAAGGATCAGCCCCCACACCACGTCTGGCGTGACCTTGAATTAGAGTTTTCTTTGTAGCTCATGTACCAACTCCAACGAGAAGCCTCAAGGCAACATTAAGCAGGAAGAAATAAAAATAACGGAAAATTTACCTCTGCTGAATGGATATTAAAAGGACAATCTTGGCCAAAAATGGGATCATACACCGGGTAACAGCCCAAGATCTAACACCCTTGCACATCATGCACCATGTAAATCGTTAATTATCCACTAGGAAACATGCCTTTTCCCTCTTTGAAAAGTGATGGTGCACAGTTTTCCGTTAGCACCAAATGTTATTCAACCCATTCGTGAATCGGGGTTAACGAGACCACCTTAATTAGATTCCCCTGCATGACTTTTATTCCAGCTCAAATTTACACCACTTCTCTGACACTGAGGACTTTTACATTTTCTGGCAGGTACCAAACACAGTTAATGACATTGGAGCCCCATGTCTTAGGGAATCAAAATGCAGGTAAAAACCTTATGATGATCCGGTTAATTATGACAATCTACCCATACTCTTCCCAGCATTTTCCTTTTACATGCTATCATAAGGAGACCAGAAATGAAGAAAAAGAAATACAAATCACCCACTGCTAGCTTTCTCAAGAATATACACCAGGATAAATGACTTGCTTGATCAGACTGCTAGCACATGAAAAGGTAGGATCCAGTGTGGAGTTCAAGGATAGTGAATATAAGCATACTTGTGAAAATTAAACATAGTTTCACCTCTGTCCTCATTCCTATAAACAGAAGGCAACATTAAGAAAAAGGTTATTAAATCCTAGTAGAGGACAAACAGAAAAGCTGACTCACCAAATTTCTACTTGCCCTTTTTTTTGCTCAATCCAACGAAAGTCGGTTTGTTGTTCCATTTATTAACCAACACTGATTTCTTGGCACTGGCTATAAATACTTCCCTACTTAATAGCTGGTTGCTTATAGGGAAGAAGATTATTTCCTGTGAATTTCTGGAACCTGAACTATTCTAGTTTAGATCTTAACTTCAAAAAGAACAATTGAAAAAACATTTTGGGAATATCTTCTCTCAGTCTCTGGCCTGCTCCCATTCTCTCGACAGTTATTTTTTGCAGAGCAGAGATGATTAATTTTAATAAAGTCAGCCTGTCAATTACTTCTTTCACGCATCATGCCTTTGGTGGTGTATCTAAAAGTCATCAACAAACCCAAGATCATCTAGATAGTCTCCTAAGTTATTTTCTAGCAGTTTTATGTTTCACATTTAGGTCTATGATCTATTTTGAGCTAACTTTTGTGAAGGCTGTTAACACCTGTGTCTAGATTATTTTTTTTCTTTTTTTTTGGCCTGTGGATGTCCAGTTATTCCAGCACCATTAGTTGCAAAGACCACCTTTGTTCCATTGTATCACTGTACTGCCTTTGCACTTTTGTCAAAAATAGACGGACTATACTTATGTGGGTCTATTTCTGGGCTCTCTACAATACCAAGAGTGAACCCTGATGTAAATTATAGACTCTGGGATGATAATGTGTCAAAGGTAGGTTCCTAGTTTGTAAAAAATGTACTACTCTGGTGGGAGATGCTGATAACAGGGGAAGCTGTGCATGTGGGGGTGGGGTGCGCATGGGAAATCTTTGTACCTTCCACTCAATTTTGCTGTGAACCTAACAATACTCTGAAAAATAAAATCTAGATAAAAAAACAAAAATAAAAAGTGTCTGAACAGGAGAGAGGGAGAAAAAAGACATTTTGGTAACTAATATAAATTTGTACATTTGTAATTCAATGATTTCAGATTATTAACTTGATAAAACATACAAAGAATTGATAACTCTCACAATTTGGGCACCCTGAGCAAGGCAGCCACACAACTCATGACAACACGTCACCCTGTGGTGTCACGTGGGTGAGCCTACTGAACTGGCAGGGTAGGGTCTGTACCACGCACTTCAGTTACTCCAAGGAAAGTTGTTTTCCTTTTTAAAAAAGTTTTACTTAGGTATAATGTGCATATCATAAATCCATCCATTTGCAGTATAGAATTAAAAGAACTTTGACAGTTTTTCAGAGTGTATAATTATCACCACAATGCAGTTCTAGAACACTTCCATCACCCTAAAGCATGCCTTGTATTCATTTGTAGTCAATCCTGTTTTCAGCTCTAGCCCCAGTTAATCATTATTCTACTTTCTGTCTCTATAGATTTGCCCTTTCTGAACATTTCCAACAAATGGTATCATATGATACAATCATATAATAAGTGGTCTTTTGAGTCTGGCTTCTTTCAGACTTGGCATATGTTTTTGAAGTTTATCCAGTCTGGGGAGAATTTTCATCTTAACAATACTGAATTTCCTAATCCATGAATACCAAATGTCTGACGTGCTTTTTAAAACAGGTCCAGTTTTTTAAGCAAGTCCATTGGGATCTGTTTCTATAATGGATTTCAGAACGAAGAGGTTTACAGCTGTTATGTATTTATTTTTAGTGCTGCAGGGGTCATAGGTGATTTTGTGACTTCTGAATGAATTTGCAGGTAAGACATTAAGCAAAGGGTCACCGCCACCCTCTCTGTACAATTCCTCTAGAGAGTCCCATTGCTGCTGGTGACATGCAGCAAGGACTCACTCCAACCAGCACCTTCTCTGTGGATTTCACGGGGCTTGGCTGGGTGAGCCTGCAGAACTAGAAGGCACTTTTGCCAAGTAATAAGAGACAGTTGCCTATAAAGCTGTAGTTCAGAATAGGTTTCCTTCTCAGCTGGCCAGATATGTCTAAAGTCACTTTGGCCCTACTGTTGGAATGGTATATTCTGAACTATTTTCCAAGAAAAAATTACCCACAATGCTACTGCATTCTGAATTGAGGCAAAAATCATTAAAATATTTCAACTGTTCAATTATATTTGCTTTCTCAAAAAGTTTAATTGTGGTGATTAGAATGACAGTGTTTTTAAAAAATATGTAATTGGATTTAGTCCAATTTAACCCAATTGAATATTATAAATGCGTTAAAATAAGTGTTTTAGGAGAATGTTTAAAGACGAGAAAATGTCTACTATTATGAAAAAGGAAGGCAATTATAAGCAATTTCACACTGTAGCATCTCAGTTTTATAAATATATTAATGTACATTTACAAAATTGTATGTGTACTTAAAGGTTTATGGGTGAAACCGTATGTTTCTTTGGTGTTTGCTTTAAAATGCCCATATGGAAAAGGGACAGAAATAATCAGAAGGCTGGGTGAAACCAAACTGGCAAAATAAGATCCACGTGAAGCTGGTTGTTGGGCCCTGGTGTTTCTTACAGTGTTCTTTATACACTTAAACATATACACTTGTATATGTTTGAAAATGTTAATAATAAAAAATAGTACTACATTAGAAATACTACATTAGAAAATAAACTCTGTAAGACTATATGCCAAAATGCTACTAGTGAGTATTTACTGGTATCACTGGGTAGTATACTTATGGATGGCTTAATTTTCTTTATATTATTTTGTATTTTCTAAAGTTTCTACAATGAACATCTATGTACAATTAGAGAAAAATGACAATAAACATTCATCCTCTCCATTAATACTTGTTGGCAGCTGCCAGGAGCTGGGCCCGGGGACTGCCAGCTGTGGAGTGGGGGCCACGCAGGGGAGGGGAAGGGAGGGGAGCCTGTGGAGCTTCCTTCTGGCCTCCCGCAGCTGAGGTCAGGGAGAAGCCTGAGGAGGAAAGAGCCTGGATGCCCCCGGTGAACACAATTCCAGGCCTGGGACACCTGTGAAGATTTAGAGGCATAAGAAGCAAGCCCACGGCCTGGGAGTCACTTGGAAAACGGATTCCCAATGGACAGCTTCTGAGAATGGCCCCAGATTTTGTCTCTGTTGGTTTCAGCAAACTTTACCGAGACTAATTTTTCAGATGCTGGAGAGAGTGGCTACCAGGGCAGGTGTCCCTGTGGCACCCGGAGCTGGTCTGAGGAGGAGCCGCACCCTGCAGGCGGCCCCCTCCCGTTAGCAGTTCTCGCAAGTGGTCTGAAAACGCGTGTAGGATTTACTTACTTACATCGTAAATATGCAAAGACGAAACTCACCTACAGAGGCACCACAGGACAAACCCAAGTCCACAGTAAGGGTCCAGGCAGATGGCCACTTCTCTAGAGGGGTAGAGCTCACACTGCAGCTTAATAGAACGGCAGAAGGCACTGGTGGCTGCGTGAGACATCTGCAAGATAGCAAGGTCGCGTTAAGTGCACGGAGCCTGAGCCCATCCTAAGGACTCCTGTGACAGAACAAGGCCACATGAAATGCACGGGACCTGACATCCGACGCCCAAGGGCGGTTTAATAACAGAGAACAATTGTAGCCAAGCTTTGGTTTTGTTAGCAGAGAGCAGCCTGCTGATGTTCTTATCAGTCTTCCCATTTTCAAGAGTAAACCACAAGCAAAACCTCCTGGTCCCCCAGGACTTAGTAACTCTAGCCCGTGAAGTCAGGACGTCTTGCATCTGAATGGCGGGTTCGACTGCGATCCCCACTGCAGCCCTGTACAGTAGGTGGGGACTTGTGACTCTTCACATCCCCTCTCCAGGTAGGGACGACACCTGACTTGTGATTCATCTCCAGGCCCAACACCACACCTGTCGTGCAACAGGGGGACCATCAGAGCACACTGGATGCACGACTCCTGTCCCAATGATCAGGAAATGTGGCTCAGAAGGCCACACACATTTGTGCAGTAAGACATGCTCGTCATCTGACGGCAGCCCAAATCCAATCTCAGTGCAGCTACAGTAAAGAGCTTCTCCAAAGGCAGCAACCAGTCCCACGACAGTCAGTATGGAATGTGAATTCTTTTAAAGTACTGGAAATTGTATCTAGTAACATGAATTTTCTCACAAAAGCTTTCTAGCCAAAGAAATCTAAGAGGAAAAGGAAAGTAAAAGCAGCCCAGAAAACTTTACCAAGTTCGTGGTCTTAAACATGTCTCAAGTTACCGTGGAGTGCATGTCACCCAGAGGTGAACTGTAAAAGGGACCAGCGCAAAGCATCGTAATATTCAGGGAAGTCCAGTCAAATGCCTGGGAAAAGCATTCATTAGTCACTCCAGGGAAAAAGAGGAGAGAAACCAGGAGCGGGGGTTTCCATCCTACTACAGACGATCCCTGTCAGAAGTTCTGCACAGAAGATTTCATTGTGGATATTTTACTGAATTCATACAAAGCAATGTAGAATTTCTCTAGAATCTAACACACAAGCAGTTCTTTGCAGTTTGTTTTTAAAACCACAACATTTGTTTAAAGAGGAAATGAAGCTGGATTTATGAAACATGCCTTCAACCCCCTGCCTGCTGCATCAGGAGTTAGTAAGACCACAGCTACCAAAATCACCCATATTCTCAGATTAGCAACTAAAACAGACCTTCACAGAATCCCCGCTCTGTGCAGGTGTCGTACACAGCTTGAGAACCGAGCTCTCAGCTCAGCTCGGCAGATGCTAATTTGTTAACAGAGGACTTGTGCTTGGGATATAAAAAAGAACACAGCCTCTGCCCTCAGGAGCTGGCCACGTAGTGGGAAGTTCAGAAACTTAGTAACTGCAGGGGCTGCAAGCACTTTGACAAAGTGTGCATAGAGCTTAGAGAAAGCAGATGATGATCCTCACACCCCTCTGTGGGCTCAGAGGGTGAGTTAACAGAGTTCATCACAGTGACCAGGAAGCTAACAGGTAAGAAAATATAACTAGGAATGGGGACTGTCTATCCCTAAGCTCATTCCAATCTTGGACCCTGCCAATATCACAATCCCAGAGCCCATGCTCAAATGCTTTACCAGAACCTTTTAGTAAGAAAAACTCCTGCAAACTTGTACTTGAATAAAAAATTAGTTTTCTCAAAGCCCCAAACATCAAACTCTAATGCTCTACTCTAAAAGGGACATTGAGAGCAGATACATTAACGTGGAGGAACTGGGGATAAGGCCAAGGGTATTTATTTTAAGGATGTATCTTATGACATCTTTAGCAAGTTTACCTTCCAGTGAAGTTTTGCTTTGGTTCACGTTAGAATAAGTGTCCATTCCTGGGGCACACATCAGCTCATACACCAACTGCAGTGAGCAGGAGAGTGCTCCAGAAGCAAACTGGTGTCAGCTCTAAAACATCCTGCAGGGAAGCCCACCTAAAGCACATGTAGGTGCTGGGCAGGTGCTCCATAGGACGGCTGTGGAGTGGGGCAAATGCAGACATAGGATCTATCTATTAGGAACCTTCAGAGTTCAAATCACAGTTTTAAACAGGGAGCATGAACAACTTAAATTGAACATCTGAACTTGTACGTGTTATACTAAATCGGACATTCTGTAACGCCCTTTATAGGGAAAACACTTTACTGGAAAGGCTTTTCTCTGTCAACTTTTGGTGTGTATTAGACACTCAATGATATTTTTGTTCAAAAACTGAATCAAAATTTATTTCTGAGAAAAATGGTGACCTGAGCAACCACAGAGGGGGGAGTTTCCATTTGGAGCCGACTGTAAGGCAGATAATTTCAACTCTATTTATGCCTCTCAGTATTTGAAGCACGCGGGCTTTTCACTCAACAACATCACAATACACTTCATTTCAGGTACTCATCAAACAAATTAAACAGTCAAAGGTTTAAGAAAAACTTATAAATTTGAGAGAAAGTCTAGTTATTCATCTCTCTGGGATTTCCAGAGTCTACACTTACATTAAGAGGAATCATTAGGAAGTAAGAACACAGATCACTCTGGCCCTGTTTCAAGTAGTAATATCTTTATAGAATCAAGATTTAAGATTATAGTTCCCACTTCTGTAGATCATGAAAATGGTACGATCAAAAGTGTGTGCTTCAGGCTTCCCTGGTGGCGCAGTGGTTGAGAGTCCGCCTGCCGATGCAGGGGACACGGGTTCGTGCCCCGGTCCGGGAAGATCCCACGTGCCACGGAGCGGCTGGGCCCATGAGCCATGGCCACTGAGCCTGCGCGTCCGGAGCCTGTGCTCCCCAACGGGAGAGGCCACAACAGTGAGAGGCCCACGTACCGCAAAAACAAAAAAAAAAGTGTGTGCTTCTCTTGTGGCTGTGACAGTAGGAGGCCAACCCAATTTTCATACTTAATAAATAATTCATCTTGGTCTGAAAATATATCTTTACTTTTAAAAGCTTTACAAAAATTATTTTATTTTATAATGTACTTTATTGGTGTACCTCCTCAAATTCTATAAAAAGCAGAGGAGAGGGTTCAGGGAAGATGGCAGAACAGGGATCCCTGTCCTACTTGGACAGTAACCGCACAGGCAGAATCTGATGTAACTACAGTGGAGCTCTGGAGTCAGTTGATGGCTTGCAACTTCCAGGGGGGCAGGGGAAAGGTTGGACAGTGAACCGCAATTAATTTTGGAGAAATTAAGACATTCCCAGGTTAAAAAAAAAAGTTAAGGGAGTTCATTACATTTAGACCTGCTGTGAAAGAAATGCTCAAGGGAATCCTGCAGGTTGCAATAGAAGACCATTGTAACTTGATGTCATTTGAAGAAGTAAAGGTCTCAGTAAAGGTAAACACAAGACAATTATAAAAGCCAGTATAATTGAACAATTGCTTAAGAACTCTACTTTTTGTTTTCTACATGATTTAAGAGACTAACATACTGAAACAAAACGGTTATTGGCCTAAAAACTAGTGTTATTGTAACTTTGGGTTTCAATTCCACACTTTTCCTACATAAATTAAGAGACCAATGCATTTAAACGTTTATTACTGGGACTGCCCTGGTGGCACAGTGGTTAAGAATCTGCCTGCCAATGTAGGGGACACGGGTTCGAGCCCTGGTCCGGGAAGGTCCCATATGTCGCGGAGCAACTAAGCCCATGCGCCACAACTACTGAGCCTGCGCTCTAGAGCCCACGAGCCACAACTACTGAAGCCCGCGTGCTGCAACTACTGAAGCCCGCGTGCTGCAACTACTGAAGTCTGTGTGCTTAGAGCCCATGCTCCACAACAAAAGAAGCCACCACAATAAGAAGCCCGTGCACCACAACGAAGAAGAGCCCCCACTTGCCGCAACTAGAAAAAGCCCGTGCACAGCAACGAAGACCCAATGCAGCCAAAAATAAATAAATAAATGTATTTTAAAAATGTTTATTACTATATGTTTTGGGTCATACAATGTATAAAGATATAATTATGGGACATCAACAACTGAAAAAAATGGTGGGACAGAGCTGCACAGAAGCAGTTTTGTATATTACTGGAATCAGGCTGGCATACAAATTAGAGCATAATAACTTTAAGATATCAAATGGAATCCCATGGTAACCACAAAGAAAATAGCTATACAATATATACAAAAGGAAATGAGATAGGAATTTTAAAGTATCACTACAAAAAATCAACTGAGCACAAAATAAGACAGTAAAGCAGGAAAGGAAGAACAAAAAAGCTATAAGACATATGGAAAATAAGGGAGATGAGAAAAGTTCCTTCTTATCAGTAATTACTTCAAATACAAATGGATTAACTCTCCAATCAATGAAAGAAATCGGCAGAATGGATGAAAGAAATGATACAACTACTGCTGTCCACAGGAGATTCATTTTAGATCAAAAGACAAATAGTTTGAACATGAAAAGATGGATAAAGATATTCCATGCAAACAGTAACCAAAAGAGAGCAGAGGTAGCTATATTAATATCAGACAAATAAAATTTAAATCAAAACAGATACAAGAAACAAAGAAGGGCATTATATATTAATAAAAGGTTCATTACGGCAAGAAGATATAACAATTGTAAACATCTACAAACCTAAGAGCAAACCATCAAAATATATGAAACAAAAACAGGCAGCTCTATAACAATAATAGGAGACTTTGATATTCCCTTTTCAATAATGGGCAAAACAACCAGACAGAAGTATGGAAAGAGAGGACTTAACACAATAAACCAAAGCGCTCTAAGAAACATACAGAGCAATATACAACCACAACCGAAATCACACTCTTCTCAAGAGCACTTGGGTCATGTTCCAGGGCAGACCATATTTTAGGCCACAAATTAAGTCTCAATAGATTTAAAAAGATAGATAACATACAAAGTATCTTCTCCAAGCACAACAGGATGAATAGAAGAAAAACTGGAAAACCTACACATCCGTGGAATTTAAACAGTGCCCTCTTAAGCCAGAGATCAAAGAAGAAACTACAAGGAAAATCAGAGAATATTTAGACAAATGAAAATGAAAAGACAATATAACCAAACCTCAGGGGATACTGCCAAAGCAGTGTTAAGGCAGAAATTTATAGCTATAAATGGTTATATTAAAAAACAAGAAAGGTCTCATGCCAACAACCTAACTTTACAACTTAAGGAATGAGAAAACAAAGAACAGACTAAACCCAATGGTAGCAGAAGGAAATAATAAAGATTAGAGCAGAGATAAATAACTAGAGAAAAGAAAAACAGCAAAGATAAACAATGAAACCAGAAGTTGATTCTTTGAAAAGACCAACAAAATTGACAAACCTCTGGCTAGATGGCTTAAGAAAAAAGAGGGAAGTATCAGATTACTAAAATCAGGAATGGAAGTGGGGACATTTACTACTGATTCTACAGAAATTTAAAAAAAATTATAAGAGTACTATGAACAACTATACAACAATAAACTGCACAACCAACAAGAAATGGAAAAATTCTATTTCATGGAATTTCAAACACAAGCTATCAAGAAGGAACACAAACTCTATGAAGACTAAATCACAAAAAATAGAAAATCTGAATAAACCTGTAACTGGCAAGAAAGACAAATCAGTTAAAAAAAAAATCCCAACCAAAAAAGGCCCTGGATCTGATGGCTTCACTGCTGAATTCTATCAAACGTTTAAAGACGAAATAATACCAATCCTTCTCAAACTTCTCCAAAAACTGAAGAGGAGGGAACACTTTCTAATTCATTCTTGGAGGTCACCAAAATCCTGATATCAAAGCCAGACAAGAATACTATAAGAACAAAAAACTACAGACCAATATCCCTTTTGAACACTGGTGCAAAAATCCTCAACAAAATACTAGCAAACCAAATTCAGTAGCATATTGAAAGGCTTATACATCATGACCAAGTTGGATTTATTCCTGGAATGCAAGGATGGCTCTACATATGAAAATCAAGCAATATAAAACATCACATTAAGAGAACGAAGAGAAAAACCCCAGATGACCATCTTGGTTGATGCAGAAAAAGCATCTGACAAAATTCAACATCCTTTCATGATGAAAACAATCAACAGACTAGAAATAGAAGAAAAGTTCTCAACACAGTAAAAGCAATATACAAAAACCCACAGTGAACCTCATACACAACTGTGATAGACTAAAAGCTTTTTCTCTAAGATCAGGAACAAGACAAGGATGCCCACTTTCACTACTTCTATTCAACATAGTACTGGAAGTTCTAGCCAGAGCAATTAGGCATGAAAAAGATATAAAAGGCATCCAAATTGGAAAGGAAGAAGTAAAATTATCTCTGTTCACAGATGATGTGATCTTATATGTAGAAAACCCTAACAATTCCACAAAAAAACTGTCAATAAATCATAAATGAATTCAGCAAAGTAGCAGGATAAAAAGTCAACATGCAAAAAGTAGGTTGCATTTCTATACACTAAAAGAAAAATCTGAAAAGGAAATTAAAGCAATTCCATTTACAATAGCATCAAAAAGAATAAAATACTTAGGAATTAACTAAGGATGTGAGAAACTTGTACAATGAAAACTATAAAACACTGCTGAAAGAAATTAAAGAAGAAATAAATAAATGGAAACACATCCCTTGTTCACAGATGTCAATACTACCCAAGACTATACTGATTCAATGCAATCTCTATCAAAATCTCAATGATATTTTCTGCAGAAATAGAAAAGCCTATTGTAACTTTCATATGAAATCTCAAAGGAACCTGAGCAGCCAAAACAATCTTGAAAAAGAAAAACAAAGTCAGAGGACTCACACTTCCTGATTTGAAAACTTAGTACAAAGCTACAGTAATCAAAACAGTGTAGTACTGGCATAAAGACAGACATAGAGAAAAACAGAACAGGATACAGAGCCTAGAAATAAACCCTCACATATATGGTCAAATGATTTTTTAAAAAAAATTTTCACTAATTTATTTATTTTTACCTAGATTTCACATGCAATTGATTTGATTGATTGACTGAGGTATAACTGACATACATTATATTAGTTTCAGGTATACAATATAACATACATATGTGTATGTATTGCAAAATGACCACCACAATAAGTCTAGTGAAGACAGCTACTAAGATTTACTCTCTTAGCAACTTCCAAATATGCAGTATGGTATATCATTAACTATAGTTTCCATGCTGTACGTTACATCTGCAGGCCTTATTTATAATTGGAAGTCTGTACCTTTTCATTCCCTTCACCCATTTTTCCCATCACCAATCTGTTCTCTGTATCTATGAGCTTGGTTTTCTTTTTTTTTTTTTTAAAGATTCCACATATAAGTATAATCATACAGTATTTGTCTTTCTCTGTCTTATTTCACTTAGCATAATGTCCTTCAGGTTCATTCATGTTGTCTGAAATGGCAGGATTTCCTTCTATTTTATGGCTGAATTATATTCCATTTTGTGTGTGTGGGGGAGGGTGTGGGTAGGTGGGTGGGCATATCACATTTTACTTATCCATTTATCTGCCAATGGACACTGATGTTGTTTCCATATCTTGGCTATTGTAAACAATGCTGCTATGAACATGGGGGTGCAGATATCTTTTCGAGTTAGTGTTTTTATTTTCTTCAGATCAATACCAAGAAGTGCAATTGCTGGATAATATGGTAGTTTTATTTTTAACTTTTTGAGGAACCTCCATACTGTTTTCCATAGTGGCTGTACCACTTTACATTCCCATCAGCAGTGCACAAGGGTTCCCTTTTCTCCACACCCTCACGGACACATGTTATCTCTTGTCTTTTTGATGATGGTCATCCTGACAGGTGTGAAGTGATAGCTTATTGTGGTTTTGATTTGCATTTCTCTGGTGATTAGTGATGTTGAGCATATTTTCATGTACCTGTTGTCCATCTGTATGTCTCTTTAAGAAAAATGTCTATTCAGATCCTCTGCCCATTTTTAAGAAATAATTGTTTGTTTTTCTGCTATTAAGTTGTATGAGTTCTTTATATATTTTGGATGTTAACCCATTATCAGATATATGATTTGTAAATATTTTCTCCCATTCAGTAGGTTGCCTTTTCATTTGTTAATGGTTTCCTTTGCTGTGCAGAAGCTTTTCGGTTTGATGTAATCCCACTTGCTTAACTTTTGTTGCCTTTTCTTTTGATGTCAAACTCAAAAAATTGACAAGACCAATGTCTAGGAGCTTACCCCTATGTTTTCTTCTAGGACTTTTATGGTTTCAGGTCTTACATTCAAGTCTTTAATTCACTTTGAGTTCATTTTTATGGGTGGTGTAGAAAATTGGTCCAGTTTCATTCCTTTGCATGTGGCTGTCCAGTGTTCCAAGCACCATTTATTGAAAGACTGTCCTTTCCCCACCATATATTCTTGGCTCCTCTGTCATAAATTAGTTGACATATATGCGTGGGTTAATTTTGGGGCTATTCTGTTTTATTGATCTATGTGTCTGTTTTTGTGCCAGTATAATAATACTGTTTGCATTACTGTAGCTTTGTAATGTCAGGGAGCATGATGTCTCCAGCTTTGATCTTTTTCAAGATGGCTTTGGCTATTTGGGGTCTTTTGTGGTTTCATACGTATTTTAGAATTGTTTGTTCTATTCCTGTGAAAAATGCCATTAGAATTTTGATAAGGATTGCAATGAATCTGTAGATTGCTTTGGGTAGTATGGCTATTTTAACAATATTAATTATTCTAACCAAGAGTATGGAATATCCATTTATTTGTGTCTTCTTCAATTTATGTCATCAATATTTTATAGTTTTCAGTGTACAGGTCTTTCACCTCCTTGGTTACATTTATTCCTAGGTATTTTATTCTTTTGATGCAGTTGTAAATAAGATTGTTTCCTTAATTTCTCTTTCTGATATTTCATTGTTAGTGTATAGAAACACAACAGATTTCTGTGTATTAATTTTGTTATCCTGCACTTTACTGAATCATTTATTCTAACAGTTTTTGGTGGAGTTTTTAGTGTTTTCTATACATAGCATCATGTCATCTGCAAACAGTGACAATTTTACTTCTTCCTTTCCAGTTTGGATGCCTTTTATTTCTTTTTCTTGCCTAATTTCTCTGGTTAGGACTTCCAGTACTATAATAAATAAGAGTGGCACAAGTGAGCATCCTTGCCTTGCTCCTGATCTTAAGAGAAAAGCTTCAGCTTTTCACTGCTGAGTATGATGTTAACTGTGGGTGATCAAATGATTTTTGATATGGGTGCCAAGACCATTCAATGGGGAAAGGACAGTCTTTTCAACAAATGGTGCTTGGAAAACTGGATATCCACATGCAAAAGAATTACGTTGGACTCTTACCTAATACCATAAACAAAATTAACACAAAATGGATCAAAGATCTAAATATAAGATCTAAAAAATAAAACTTTTAGATGAAAATATGGGACATAAGTTCACAACATTGGATTTGGAAATGTTTTCTTGGATATGACACCAAAGGCACAGGCAAAAAAAATTACACTTCACAGAAATCTTAAAATTTTGTGCATCAAAAGACACTATCCATAGAGTAAAAAGACAACCCAAAGAATGGGAGAAAATATTTGCAAACCATATATCTGATAAGAGATTAATATTCATAATATATAGAGAACATCTAGAACTCAACAAGAAAACAATTCAAAATCGGCAAAGGACTTGAATAAACATTTCTTCAAAGAATATATACAAATGGCCAATAATTCCATGAAAAGATGCTCAACATCATTAATCTTTAGGGAAATGCAAATCAAAATTACAATGTGATACCACCTCACATCCATTAGGAAGGCTACTATTAAAAACAAACAAACCAACCAACAGGGAGTTCCCCGGTGGCCTAATGGTTAGGATTCCAGGCTTTCACTGCAGTGGCCTGGGTTCAATCCCTGGTCAGGGAACCAAGATCCCACAAGCCATGCGGTGCGGCTCTTCCCCCGCCAAAAAAAGAGGACATTCAAAAGAAAAAGAAAAAAAAAACCCAACAGAAAATAAAATACAAGTGTTGGCAAGGATGTGGAGAAATTGGAAACGTTGTGCACTGTTGGTGAGAAGGTAAAATGGAACAGCTACTGTGGAAAATAGTACGGCAATTCCCCAGAAAATTAAAAATATAATTACCATATGACCCAACAATTCAACTTCTGGATATATACTTAAAATTGTTGAAGGCAATGTCTCGAAGAGATATTTATACACCCATGTTCACTGCAGCATTATTCACAAAAACTAAAATGTGAAAGCAACACAAGTGTCCATTGATAAACGAACGGATAAGCAAAATGTGGTAAATACATAAAATGAAATATTACCTCAGCCTTAAAAAGGAATTCTGATATATATTTCAACATGGATGAACCCTGAAGACACTATGCCAAGTGAAAATAAGCCAAACACCAAAAGACATATACTGTATGATTCCAAATAAACATGGTACCTAGAATAGTCAAAATCATAAAGACAGAAAGTACAGTGGGAGTTGCTGTGGGCAGGGGTGAGTTTCAGTTTTGTGAGATGAAATGACTTATGAAGATGAGTGGTGGTGAGAGCAGCACAGAATTCTGAACGTGTTTAACACCACTGAGCTGTACACTTGAATTGGGTAAATGGTAAATTTGTGGTATATGTATTTTACCACAATTAAAAATTGGAAAAAAAAGTAAATGGAGCAAGAGAACTAAATGAAAATTATGCAAACCCAGCAGTCAGTTGGATAATAGGTGAAGGGCTTCCTGAGGCCAGAGAACTTAACTGTGTCTTTTTTTTTTTTTTTAACATCTTATTGGAGTATAATTGCTTTACAATGGTGTATTAGTTTCTGCTTTAAAACAAAGTGAATTAGCTATACATATACATATATCCCCATATCTCCTCCCTTTTGCATCTCCCTTCCATGCTCCCTATCCCCTCTAGGTGGTCACAAAGCACCGAGCTTATCTCCCGGTGCTATGCAGCTGCTTCTCACTAGCCATCTATTTTACATTGGTAGTGTATATATGTCCATGCCACTTGTCCCAGCTTACCCTTCCCCCTCCCCGTGTCCTCAAGTCCATTCTCTACATCTGTGTCTTTATTCCTTTTTTTTTAGATTCCATATATATGTGTTAGCATACGGTATTTGTTTTTTTCTTTCTGACTTACTTCACTCTGTATGACAGACTCTACCTAGGTCCACCCACCTCACTACAAATAACTCAATTTCGTTTCTTTTTATGGCTGAGTAATATTCCATTGTATGTATATGCCACATCTTTTTTTTTTTTTTTTTTTTTTTTGCGTTACGCAGGCCTCTCACTGTTGTGGCCTCTCCCGTTGCGGAGCACAGGCTC
>NC_041224.1:35321823-35421177 GCF_002837175.3 Physeter macrocephalus | reverse complement strand
TCTTTTTTTTTTTTTTAACATCTTTATTGGAGTATAATTGCTTTACAATGGTGTATTAGTTTCTGCTTTAAAACAAAGTGAATTAGCTATACATATACATATATCCCCATATCTCCTCCCTTTTGCATCTCCCTTCCATGCTCCCTATCCCCTCTAGGTGGTCACAAAGCACCGAGCTTATCTCCCGGTGCTATGCAGCTGCTTCTCACTAGCCATCTATTTTACATTGGTAGTGTATATATGTCCATGCCACTTGTCCCAGCTTACCCTTCCCCCTCCCCGTGTCCTCAAGTCCATTCTCTACATCTGTGTCTTTATTCCTTTTTTTTTAGATTCCATATATATGTGTTAGCATACGGTATTTGTTTTTTTCTTTCTGACTTACTTCACTCTGTATGACAGACTCTACCTAGGTCCACCCACCTCACTACAAATAACTCAATTTCGTTTCTTTTTATGGCTGAGTAATATTCCATTGTATGTATATGCCACATCTTTTTTTTTTTTTTTTTTTTTTTTGCGTTACGCAGGCCTCTCACTGTTGTGGCCTCTCCCGTTGCGGAGCACAGGCTCCGGACGAGCAGGCTCAGTGGCCATGGCTCATGGGCCTAGCCGCTCCGCGGCACGTGGGATCTTCCCGGACCACGGCACGAACCCGCGTCCCCTGCATCGGCAGGCGGACTCTCAACCACTGCGCCACCAGGGAAGCCCCCACATCTTCTTTATCCATTCATCTGTCGATGGACACTTAGGTTGCTTCCATGACCTGGCTACTGCAAATAGAGCTTCAATGAACATTGTGGTACATGACTCTTTTTGAATTATGGTTTTCTCAGGCTTAACGGTATCTTGACAAGGACATTGCCTGAGCTGTGAGGGTCCTAATTCTGGTGACACACATAGTAGTTCCACCATTCTTTGATAGGAAAAAGCATCATTTCAGAGGCAATGAGCAGCGTGCTGGCAAGTTATAATGAGACCCATGTTAAACAAGCGAGAAACTCCAGTGCACAGGGTTTTATAATAGAATACTGGGATTTGAGAACCAGCAAGAAAGAAAAACATAGGCAGTTTTTTAATTAGAGGTTAGGGAAGCTCTGTTTACATAAAAAAATAGCTGGAACATCTGGAAATAATCAGTCAGCCTAGCTAACTATTGAAATGGTCACGCATTTTATAGCTTGAACAAAATGCACATATATCCCTCTCTCCGTGTTTTGCTGCCCGGCCCCACCAGAGCCCTATACCCATAAGAATGAAAACTGACCATTGCTTTGTGGCTTGCTAACTACTATTATGCAGACTGTGTTTCTCACCTTCACTCCAGCTAGCATCCCAGTCGTGGACACACTAAAATCAAGATAGGCTAGCGTGTCTGGGTTGGAAGGTTTGTAGATCTGGGCAGGCCGCTTCTTTGGCAAATCATCTGGAAAGCAAACCAAAGCTGTTAGCATCTCTGACTTAATGGAAAAGCAGATAAGCAAACAAACAAATCAGCGAGTTGGAGGACGAACCTGTGTCCAGTATCGGGGGCCAGGCCCTGACATCTACAGCTGCAGCTGCCTCCCTGGACCGTAACAATTTACAGATCAGTTGTGTTGTCATCAAACAGGCGGAGCGGCTCACCTGAGGGTCAGAGAACAAGGAATGGAGAGGAGGAGGGCAAAGGACGGGGATGGACGCATGCTCACATGCCAGCTGTGCACCACGTGGAGGCCACGAAGCTCGCAGCACAGGCTGGGCACCAGGAGCACAGCTGCCTCACGAGGGGCTGTGTTGGCCAATGGAGTTCCACGTGACCAGGTATCTGACCACGGAGCACACAAGCAGACCTTGTGGGGACTGAGGTCCCTGGCAGTATCCCCTGTGTGATGATCACACTCAGAAAGTAGCATCCAAACTACCTGCTCTCACTGTTAGCTCCATCCCCCAGAAATGCACACATTTACACACACAGCCTCAGTACCATCTACCAGAGTGACAACCTTGAGGGTCCCCCAACACAACTACAAAGAAGTATTCATTTGTGATGTCCCTCGTGGTTCCTCCTCCAAGGGAAAAACATATCCTAATCCTTTTAAACTTCCCCAGGCAAAAAAAAAATAAATCAAATCTATACTTTCAAAAAGCAACAGGATGCTTCTCAGTCTTGAGGAAAGAACCTTTAAAAATGTATGACTTTCCTACTTGTTTTGGTTTGCTCCTTGGGCTTGGTAGGGAAGCTCCCAGTGTCCAGAGGGATGCCCTCTCTGGGGAGTTGCATCAATTCCCACGCATTGTGGCAAAGCTGCTCTCTAGCCCCTAATCCTACGCACAAGCTGCTATCTTCCTTCCAAAACGAGATGGCCAACTCCTAGAGGGAAGAGGCTGAGTCCCACTCCACCGCTGGGACCGCAGACTCCCACGCAATCCCATGCCTGCACCCGGCCCTTCCCCGGGAGCCCAGGCTCTGTGATCTGCAAGCCCAACACTCAGGCGCAGACACCCGCAGGCAGCGTTACCTCCACAATCATCTTCACGGTTGGCAGCGTGGTTGCGATGTTCTGTGGGTGTGGAGGACGGACGGTTATTGGCACACAGCCTGCATACAGGCAACCATAAAATGCTGCGATAAGGTCTATTCCTACGTGGGGAGAAAAGCAAAAGTTCTCACTTGAAACAAAACAAGCTGTTTAATGGCCATCATCCCTGTCAGCAGAATCACCAGCCTGGAAACAGTCAGACGGGTACGGCAGTAACTGAGACCTTGAACAGACCTGTCCTCCTCCCTGTGGGTCTGTTAAACTTCAGGGTTAACTCCCACCCGGCCCGTTCTTTTAGGCACAGGAAGCCAAAGCAGCCCAGAAGCTTGATTGCTCTCATTTCTCTAAGGAATTACTCAACTTTCTGATTATCAATTCAGAAGTCAAGGATTTAACTACTATTGATTAAATGAACTACCTCAGATAGCTAATAAAACAAATTTAGATACAAAAATCGTTGTTAACTACCACTTTATCTGTGTCCCTACTATTAGTGGTATAGCATGTAGCACAGTCCGCACAAGTGAGCCAGGCAGGAGAGACAGTGCCCATTTTTGGTGGTAACACACAAGGTCATCGAGCACCAGCATGTGCAGTGAAAGGTCTCTCGGGCAAGGGCTGGTCTTGCATGGCCCTGCTTCTTACCCGGTGGGTAGACCAGAGCGACGTGGTCCCCATCCTGCAGGTGCCCTCTCTCCATCAGCATCACGGCTATCTTCTCAGCCCGCTTGTGCAGCTGGACACATGTCAGCGAGTTCGCTATTGTGCCCTGAGTAGCACAAGAACAAGCGGGTAAGATTTTTTTTAATATGACAGCTTTGAGGTGCAGTTCATATACCATACAACTCACTTATTTAAAATGTGCAGTTAAATGGATGTATCTGCAGAGTTGGGCAATCACCACCACAGTCAGCTTCAGAATGTTTTTGTCACACCCTCAGAAGACCCCCCCACTGTTAGCATTCACTCTCCTTTCCTCACCACTGGCTAAGAAGTACAACACCAAAGAGGCATCTAGATACGTTTGTATTAAAAAGAAATATTTAAAAAACAATGACTTGACTTGAAAAAATAGCTAAAATCACAAAAAAAATCAATCTAGTAATTCTGGGACTTAAGTGTAATTGTCATGGGCAATAAGAATTAGTTGTAAATCTGCAGGACTCACACTATGAAAAGTAAGACTAATTGAAACTGTTTTTAAGAAAGACCACATCAAAAGTCAGGGAGGTCAGAAAACAAACAAACCCCCAGAAAAGCAACAGTCAAAGAAAAGTCAAAAAACCCCCAAAAAACACAAAAGAAAAAAAGGGAATTGTCAAATTCATTTAACGTAGACTTTTAAATATGCAGGAGCAAATGTAAAACACACTTGGATTGAAAAGTACCTTAAAAAAGCATTGTAGGCGAAAATCAGTAGCAAAGTAAGTACTAAGAGATATCAAAATACATGATGTTTACTCTTTAAAGAAAAGCAAGAATGAACTGCAAATTATAAACATACAACTATCCAAAAAAAGTTTCTCTTGAGAATGCACTTTTCATTTGTACATATTCCCAGGTGAGAAGAGATCACTGCCTCCAGCTATTTAAAAACTGCTTCTTTATTATCAATTCCCACTTTAAAGAGATGAACAGGGTGAAGGACCTTTCCTTAAGCAACAGGCAAACTGGCCAGCAGTGTCAGGTGAGGAAGACCCTGCAGCTGAAGAAACGATGGTGGACACTTGGGCCAGATGCTTTTATTTAGGTGGGGAGCTTCCAAGGAGGGTAAATGAGCTGGTGGGTGACACAGAAAAGACTGTCGCCTGAGCAGAAAGAAGTTCACAGGAAGGTGGTGTCAGCAGCCGGTTGTGTGGGAGGAGAAACGTGGACAGGAGAGACCAGAACATTTGGGGCCGTTAAAGGACACTGGTGACCTGGTGACTTGAGGTGTGGGAAGAGACATTAGAATTCCCACTCAACTGGAACACGTGCACAAGGTGGGCCCAGGGAACCGATGGGAGTGAAAACCATTTAAAAGGCATCAGGATGTATATATCAGCAGCCGGTGTTTGCCTAAAACACTCACGAGATCAATGACGGCCGTATCTACCCTGGGAAGCAGCAGGCTCTCTCCATAACCGGGGCCCAGGGCCACAGAAGCCCGGCAAAGGGAGGCCACCCAGGCAGCTGCCAGCCAGGTTCCGGTTCCTTCCTGCTGTGCTGGCACTGGCCTCTCCCACAGTGGACAGGATTAGCTTACATTTCTCTGATTTGAACCTTCTCATCGTACATATTTTCCTTAATTACCTTCCTTCTAAGAAAGGTTAAAAAATAATAGAAAAAGATATATGAAATGGAAGAGCCAGAGAGCAGAATGTGGCAAAACTGGGTAAACACAGAAAGATCCACGAGACTGGCGTCTAGAAACCCAGCCCAAACCCGAGAACTTGGTGCCTTCTCAACTGGACCGTTCCTCTGAGCAGTTACTCCTGGGGAACACACCTGTCGCATGAACCAAAACACACACTCAAAAGGACCCAAAAGTCCTGTGAGTTCTTCTAAGTAAAGATGGGGTACCAGCCCCCAGCACAGCTAAGGTGAGGCCCACGCCAGGCCTCCTGACGTGCGCACGCCAGCTGTCCTGGAGGGAAGCCAGCACTGTGCTCCTGGTTGTTGCTGAGGACCAGCTGTGCTGCTGGTGGGGCGGCAGAATGCCACAGGGGGTCCCGCCACCACCCCGCTGTCCGCTGGTCGTTAGCCTGTCTTATCTTAAGCAGCAAGCATTCTCTGACTGAGTTGTTCAACTTCTGGGACTGATCTTCTCCCCATTATCCAGAGAGCCGACACTGATCCCCTATCATAACCAGCTTTTCTGTCACACAACAAAGCCTATGAGATTTGAGAGGCACCAGTGACTCACAACCAGCAGCCATATGTTTTGACTCTGTTTATGAAATTTCCACCTACAGGTACTTTAAAATGGTAAAATTTAATTGGCATTCTGTCCTTTAGGAATCTCTGCGAATGTTTCACAATACCCTTTGCCACCCTACGGGCTTTACACCAGACGGGAGGAGGGCCCCGCTGGGCAGTCGGGTGCCATCGAGCCCAGCCCAGCCTCTCTCCTCCACCCCAGCCTGCAGGCTCCACAGGCTCCACTGTGGCTCCCTGCAGGCTCCACGTTGAGGGAGCCAAATGGGATACAGGCCTCATCCAGCCCCAGACTGTGCATCACCACTGGTTATGGGGAGTCTCAACACAGCCTTTCACCTCAGGGGAAACACCACTGATTTTCAATCACACATTTCATTTTCCAAAGCGCTTGCTGTCATAAAAACATGAAATGCTGTTTATCCTCAGGTCAATGGTTACCTGGCATCCTCATCAACATTCATGGGAAAAGTTGGGTTTTCAGTATAGAAACCTACTGCCTAAGAAGAATGTTCTAGGAAAAAGTACCTCACAGGAAATTAAGGCTAACTCTTCCTAAAAGAAGCCTCGGCCGGTATCATGACAGAATGGCAATGCAGGGTAACCCACCACCCAATCCCTATTCTAAAGACAACAGATTTCAGTGTCAATGACTGTAAATGTGGCACCATTTTAAAGTTTTACATTAAATTAAATAATGACAAGTAGAAAACATACTGAGGAATGAAGAAAATGCCAAACAGGATTCACATTTTAAAATTCTCAAAAAGTAAAAAAAAAAAAAAAAAAAAAAAGGTTAAAAGGGTTGGCTGGTGTTTCTCTTAAAAAAAAAAAAAAAAACAGATGCTTTTCTGTATGCAAGTAAGTTCCAAGAATGTACGTCTTCCACTATTTGCAGTGAATCACATCCTCACGTCCTACTATAAACCTCATAACAATTCTGATCCTATTGACCGCGTTGCCGTGGAGGAGGGCATATGAGTGAACACTGTGTGCAGCAGACAGGAAGCCAATGGGTAACCGTTTTAAGGGAGCCACGACCAAGCTGGGGAATTCACAACCAACGGAAGGGGCTGTCCAGGACAGAGGAAGCCTGGAAGCGGGTTGGGGCCCTATGCTGGAAGGACAGTGTTTGGGTACATTGAGTAAAACACATTATTAGAATGAATTTCACCTGTTTCTTTTTACTTTTTTAAAATATTGCTTTTAGAAAACATTAAATTGTGTGTGTGGCTTGCGCTGTATTTCTATTGGACAGTGCTGAACTAGAAGGTTGAGTGAGTGGAAATGACACTGTAACCACCATGGAAATGATGCTCTTGACCTTTGGTTCAGGTTGAACACTTGTCATAAGTGTGCACATGGGGTTGGAGAGGCTGGGAATGAACACAGATGCCTGGCTCTGATACGACCCTTCCAGCTGTTTGGATGTAGCCGCCTCCACGTCAGGAGAGCCTCAGGAGATAAGGTCATGTCTAAAGGGAGGCTGTTGTAGACCACGCTGTCCCTGCGCTGACCTGAAGTAAACTTACTCATGGCCTTGACCTCCACAACTCACCCCGTCAGACCTTCTGTTGCTGCTGACGAAGCCCTTCTAGAATACGAGTCATTTCCGGTGAACACATTTCTCCTAATGATCCAATGTCTAGCCACAGAAAAGGACTGTGAACTCAGGGTCTGGGAATGGGGTTGATCTTCCCTGCACATTGCCAGTCCCCAAGCGAGACGCAGTTAGCATGGCTGTTTTCCTCCCACTGACAGGACTATAGTCTATGAACATGCCTGAATCATTTTTGAATCTGTGTCTGGGACAGATAAGAAATTTCCTCTTACCCAGAGCTCTGGAGGGGTCAAGCTGCAGGGGAGGGAACAGGGATGCTGACCCAACTCTCGCCCCCTTGCTGCCCACAGTTCACGGGGGATGGCAGGCCTATCCTGGGGACGTCCTGTCCTACCTCGTCACGTCAGCACCACGGCCCCACTCAGGGAGCTGAGCGAAGGGGCTCTGAGTAGGAGTCCTTCCCAGGGGTGGGGGACAGGCTGCAGTGTGGCTCCAGCTCCAGCTGCCCCTCTGGAGGTGCTGTTGGAAAGCTCCAGAGGCCACGAGAGACTCTGGAGAAAGAAGGGAAAGTCCCCAACAGTCTCCAGGAGACACGCCACGTGCACAGGACGAAGAAAGTCAGAAGAAGCAATTAGAGTGACAGGACAGCACCAACCGGCGACAGTGCCAGGAAAGGAGAGTCTTATCTGTGTTTACAGGCTGAGGAGGAGCCAGAGGAAAGAGACGGATGAGAGCAGCAGGGAAGGCACGTTTCAGGTGCGACGCAGGGCCTCCTGGTAACCACACGACCGTTGGGCTTGCCCTGCATCTCATCACCATGCACCTGTGCGCCCTGAGCACAAGAGCATTATTAATCCTGGGAAGAGGGTCCACTAGGCCCAAGCGTAGGCGCCAAAAGGCAAGGGTAGCAAGCGTTCCTCACAGAGGCTGGGGTGCGGGAGTGCTTTCTAAGACTCTTCCTGGGGTCGGTCTTGAACAGACACAGTGAACAAGAAACTGCTGAGGTCAATTCAGCATACAAGGCAATTCAAGACAAGCTGTGTCAGAGGAGGACCAGAGGTTACTTCTACCAACTAAATCACTGCAAAGCTGGTCTGTAGCTGGCTATCCAAATTAGAGGTTCAGGGAGTAACTTATATTGTTGGCATTTCCTTTCACTTGTCCTTAATCTACTGCTTTAAATGACAAGAGGTGCCTTCGAGCACTAAGATTTTGACATTTTGCAACTCTGAAGAGCCATGGCTTCTTAAAGCTGCAAGTACCCATGCTTGTCAAGATGACCTACGTTAAATCTATTTTTCAGGCCTTATTTCCAAAGCAAACACAAAGTTAACAAACATATTAAAGACTTCTGCATTTAATGTTTATTGTTAGTACTATTTCTTGCATGTTTAAGGCCTTACTCTTAAGTACTATTGTGGAACACTATCTGAGGAGTTTGCTTTTCTAATACGAGATGTAAATATGAACTTTAATTATAAAATAGAAATTATTTTCATTCCTAAGAATGAAAGCCTATAACTAAAACACAACTTCTTATAAAAAAAAAAAAAGGAGTTGAGTAATAAAAATAAAGACATAAATACCTCATAGATCTGCAATTGTTCTGTTGTAGACATTCATCACTCATTTTGAGGGGAGGGGAAATATTGCAAAAAAATATTGCTAAAATACATACAAAAATATATGTGTATACACACACACACACACACACACACACACACACACTTGAGGGGAGGGGAAATATTGCAAAAAAATATTGCTAAAATACATACAAAAATATATGTGTATACACACACACACACACACACACACACACACACACACGCTCAAACCCTTATATTTAAAAGCAACCTTTCTTAGGTGAAAAGGTTTCAGTCAAAATAGCAATAAACAAATAAATAAAAGGATTCAGGTAAGACTGAGGAGAAAGGTTTGAGTGGAGAATACGATACAGAAGCATGAAATTGCGGACCACACAGGGAACGACCAGGGCACACGGGCGGGGCCTCACCCTACAGTTGAGCAGCGTGTACAGCACGTGATCAGGAGTGGTCTGCGCCCTCCACTGCAGGACCTCCGAGAGGAACAGGAACTGGAAAAGAGCACAGCCATTAGGTCTAGACTGTCCTGGGGGGTTGGGCTGGCCTCGACATCTAAAAGTTTAGTCTGTCTGGGTGCTTTTAAGGTGGCTTAAGACAGCAAGAGGATAATCCCATATAAATATAATTGACAGAATAAGCAGGTGTTCACAGTGCTTTCCTGACAGTGATTTGGAATTCACTGTGCTTGATTCAGACCCAGGAGTCAGAGGGCTGGTGCCATGCCACCATGAGGGAAGTTTTCTGAAACCTGCCCAAGGGTGGGAAGACTCTATTCCCCTTATAGACAGAGTAGCCGACACAGAAAAATCCTGTCTCCTGGGGCTTCCAGAAGATGCAGCAGTGATTTCTGGGGGTTGCAATGACAGAATCAGAGCTACCCTGTTTTTCAAAAATGGGCTCTCTTAAATTGTTGTGTTTACAATGGCCATCCCTGAAGTCATTCAACAGCTCTGCAGATCACACAGGTGACACGTACCCACTGACTCAGTCTGTAGTAACAAGGACGGCCCTGTTTAATGTCAGGACACAGCACTAGTGCCAGGATACAGGAAATGCCCACACCTTCACCTTAATCCGTTTCATGATGGAAATGTACTGTGAGGTGGGGAACATGGTGATCAAGTGCTTTCAGTGAACGTGTTACTACATGTTACCAAATTGGCAACATCTTAAATGGTTGATTTTGTCACATTTCCTGGGAGCCCATTTAGAGTGGGACCACCTTTTGGTGAATCATGAGAGTTCTCAAGGCTGATGGTTCTAATGGGGACTTGTAGCTAAGCGTGACAAACTGTGTGTCTGATATTTAAGTGGAGTGGGGCCCAAGAATTCCTCCTACAGCTCCCAAGGCTGCTTTAAGAATGTCTGGCTCCCAAACCTGGGTTTTGCATTGACGTTTTCTTGAATTCCAAGAATCAAAGGACTGAAGCCTCACTGTAAGGTGGCTGTGAGGCAGTGTGAGTGTCAAATCAGGGCTGGAGGGAGAATCAGGAACAAGTGCTTAGGGGATGCTAGGACAGGACAGGGGTTGCAGACACTGGCCTCAGGCCTGCTATTCACGGGACTGCATCACCTACCCATGCAGTCCTACAACACTGCACCCTCAACAAACACGTTTTCCTTATAAAATTACACAGACATCTCTTGCAGGACCAAGAGGGCAGGTAGGAAGAAAGGTCATCAATGGTAGATACTGGGCTGCCAGAGAGGGCAAGTGGGAGTTGGTGATGCCTGTGATACAGCATCTGGGCAGGAGTGGAGAGGAGCCCAGGCAGACGTCTGACCCTCAGCTCTCACCTTCCGGGCCTGGTCATTGTCTTCTATCTGGCCCAGGTCTCTGCCGCTGGCCTGTGCGATCCTCTTCCCAGACACCAGGTTCCCCACCATCACAGAGGCAGGGCCGATCTCTGCAAAGAAGCAGAGGCACACACGTGAGGAAAACATGAGTGAAGTTCCTGAGAACATGACTTCCCACTTTGGGAAGAAGCTTACTCTGGGGAAATCCCTTCAAAGACGTAGCTTTGAAAAATCTAATTAGAACAGGATTTCAAGTAAGTCACTACCATGAAAAGGACAGCAAATATGAACAAGTCTCAAGTAAGGGTACACAGAAATAATGCTTTCACCAAATTCCCATAAGTGTTCTCCCAGGCCGCTGCCTTTGTTCTCCAGTTAGCGAGATGCTGACATCTATTCATTTAGTATTTGTTAAAAAACTCACAAACAAACAAACAACAAACAATTTTTTGAAGACAGAGTTATATAACCGCCAATATTTAACAAGAATAAATGAGATAACCAGGTACCATTAGAGAATCCTTTCCTTACAATGGCCAATCACACGAAGCTGCATTTTCTGTGCTGCATGTAAGAGTGGTGCGGATCCTGGTACCCGCCGTGTGTGCCCTGAGGAGGAAGGCACCCAACTTGGCTCTCAGAGCCTGTTCACTGGGCCATGTGTCCCTGTCATGGGTTCCTAGATGTCTGACAGGTGTCTGAGCCCTGCAGCCCTGCAACGGTCATGCATCTGCCAACGATGCCTCATCATAAATGTCTGTCCTAAATTCTTCTGTCACAAACTGCATCTCCAACACCTGGGCCCACTGGCCACGGGGTTGAGGCATCTGATGATGGACCAAGGTTAAAGGTGGGAGAGGGAGGTTGGGACAGTGAGTGAGGACACCCCGTGGAGCCGAGACACTCCTGTCGATTCCGTAAGAACACGGCGAGAGCCACGCTGTGGAAATCCCACTGCTGCTGCCGGCACAGAGGGGCAAAGTCGGTGAGCCTGGTACCTGCTTTCCTCCTGCAGTATCAGCGTCCTCACCTGAATCTGGAGAGACCGCTCACCCCCATCTCATCAAGCTCACTTCTGGGGGTGGCCTGGGGGCGGGCTGGTTCCTGTATCTACCGCCAACTGTGCTGCGCCCAGCGCCCACCAGCCACCTCTAGCTGGCTCGCCAGGAACTCTGCCCCCGCTGCCACTCTTCATCGGTGGAGTGAAGAGTTGTGAGGGCTGGGTCTGTCTCTCTTACATTCTGGACCCACAGCCTTAGGCAGCTCCTGAACCCCTCTGTGGTACAATTTCCTCATTTCCTTGCAAAATGGAGATAAGAGGACAAAATCCACGAGGATGAAATGAGTTAACACATGGAACGTGTGGACAAGCAGCCTGCCTGTGCCAGGCACTGTTGGCGGTTGTCCTAATACCCCAGCCCGAGCTCATCCTGGCTGCCTCCGAGGTCTGTCTGCACATCAAGCCTGGAGGCCTGGGGACCTTCCATCACCATACTGGCAGAAGAGTTGATTCCTCACCACCATATTCTTGCAATGAATTCGTTTTCACTGATAACTGTGTGCAGCCTCAAAGAGTATGATCAATTAGCTGCTAGGAGGATCAAGTCAGATAGTAGATAATTACGTGTTCCCCAAATTGCAAAGCAGCAGACAAATGTTTACCATCATGACAACGTCACGAGGAGATCTGTACGATTCCTCACAGGCTTCCTGCTGCTGTGACTCATGAAACAGGTATGGAAGCCTTATTCTAATTTGTGCAACAGAAAGCCGTGACCCTGAGAGGTTCTCTGCCAAAGGCCACCCAGGAGGTCTGACAACCGCCAAGAAGGCTAGGCTCAGGCACCGCCAACACCTCTCCATCCAAGTGGTCTACACCCCCTGCTGCATTCCATCCCATGCTTGGTAGAAAGACACTGCTTAGGGGGAGGCTGACTTGCCTGGGAGTGTGTGGTGGGAGACGGGAGGGGAGGGAGGCTGAGAACCGTGGTCAGCGTGGCCCCCACCCAGCTCCAGGGCCACCCCGGGCCTGCACGGCCCTCCAGACGTACCTGGTTGCTTCTGCCGAGGCTTGGGCAGGTTTGTGACGCATGTGTGGGGGCACATCAGGACATTGCAGGGGTGAAGTGAGCCCTCCAGGAAAAGCTGCTTCGTTTCTGACAAATGGATGCCACCGAGTGGGGTTTTGGGGAGAGTGTTTGCTGGAACCAGTGCAAGACAATAAACCCCAACTTGATGTATACTGTCGATTGCCTGGAAGGTCATGAGAGAGGGAACCGTGTTAAAATAGGTATCATGAACAGGCATGGAGCAAATACTCACACTGTGCAAATCACAACACATAGAAGCAAGTGCGGCACCCGTGATGCTCCTGGCACGGAGACGCTGAGGTCAGAGGAGGGCAGGCTCGCCAAACTGAGCAGAATACAGTTTTCATAGCACTTGTGGGACACCACACACACAAGAACGGATGCTGGGAGAAAAGAAAGCACGCTCTCAAAGTCATAACCAAAAGGTCCTGCTGCGACCTCCACAAGCGAGCGGGAGCCAGTTCTGCAAACCTCTGAACCCTAAGCCTGTCTGTTTAGCTCCTTCCCTAGAAGGCAACTGTAAGTTTCATGGCTGATGCAATCTCCGGTCAAAAGGAGGGATGATCAGAGAGCACAATGGTGCAGGGAAGCTGATGTGAGCCCAGGAGAGGGGCTCGGGGCAGGAGCGAGCTACCTGCAGCACCCTGCTCATCCACTGGAAGCTGTCCTCCTCCGTGGAGTCCGGCCTCTGCTCAGCCACGATCACGATCCTCTCGTCGTGCAGGACGGTCACCGAAAACACGGCTATTCTGTGGGGACAGACAGGAAATCGCGGTGATCACATGCTGGAGAGGCTCACAAAGGGATTGGCCCTGCCATAAAGGGCTTCGCAGCTGTTACGACTGCAGAGCTCAGGGGTTCCCAGAGACAACTACCACCTTGACGGGAAATTGCAGCTTCCAACTCCCAGGTGCTCACTCACTTAAGTGCAGCTTTGGGGGAGAAGCCTGGCAAAGCCGGAGGGCAGAACCACCACACTTCCTATGGAGGTAGCCTGTGGCTTTGGGTGACGGGCCTCATGCCTCGGGACAGAGGAGTCAAGCGCAGGTATCAGAACTGCTGAAATTTACTGAGCCGTGCGACTTGCATCTTGAGTTTGCACCTGCGAAGCAATATTCTCCCAATCAGCAGAAATTTGCCATTGGGAGCTAATGGTTTTCTGCTAGCTGCGTCTGCCTCTCACGGGAAGCACAAAACGTGGCGAATGGCCCTCCAGGGTGTCCTCTGCACGAAGGTGGCTCGGCTACACCCAACCCCAAGTTCTGCTTCCTCCTGCTTCCACTAGCTCGGCAACTCAGGGTGAGATCCAAAGCAGCTGACTTCCTCCAAATCGGCAAAACCTCAGGAGCAATGGTCAGCGATCCAGTGTCGGTTGTGTGCCAAGCTGGGGTTGGGGGCACCACCGGGAAGAAACCCATGGGAGCCAGTTTCCAGGCAGTTTGTGGCTCAACTGTTACCTCTGGGTGAATGAGCTGCAGCAAGATAAATGCTTGGCTCTTTTCTCTGTGTAGTTACTTATTAAAAATAAGATTTTCAAATGGACATTCTTATTTAACTTGGAAGAGAATTTAGTGAAAGTATATTTATGGGGCTCAGAAAAGTTTCATAAAATTGGACATTCAGAACTGCATGGAATCTCAGAAGTAATAGAATCCAGTGGCTTCATTTTACAGAGGAGGACACCAAGTCCCGTTAGTTTAAGCAATTTTTTGCAGTTTTACACAGCAGGTGTAGTCTGGAGAACTGTGCCAACCACAGAGGGCGCTCACCTTCCCCTGTACACGAACTTCATGGGCTCCACGGCCAGTGCTGTGGCCACGATGTCATCGGCGTTGTGTCTGCGCCCACTGACCACCATGAGCCCGTCCATCTTGCCCACCACGAACACGAGGCCCCCAGGGCCGACGAAGCCCAGCAGGCCCGTCCTCACGAAGGGGTACTCGCTGACCGGGGCCCCCGAGCTCGTCACCGGGAACACCTGGGGACAAGGAGCTCTGAGTGCCCAGCAGGGCCCGGCCTCCACCCTCCTCCTTGGAGCCCACTGGTCCTGCTTCCCCGCAGCTGGGTCTCCTCACCTGACCCTGGCTGGAGAAGCCCAGGTCCGCACAGCTGCTGTGAGCGCCAGCCTGCGGGCACCTCCCCTCCCTCCCCAGCTCTCACAGCTCGTCCCACCGGCCCATGCCTCTGAAGAGGCCTGCCACAGTCTAACAAACACTAATTCATTCTTCTGCTTATAAAACCACAGCATAAATATGGTAAGTGGAGAAGCAAGGTGCATTTTAAATAACATCTGTCAGTTGTAAAGTAATCCCTGTTCATTAAAATGCTATTTTTCCTTATTGGAAATACACTCAAAAGAAAAATACAGAGGAAGCAAGCCCCACGAGTTCAAACTCGACCCCTAGTTTCCTCAACCCACCCGACAGATAAGTGGCAAAGAAAAGGAGATAAGTTTCATTTAGACTGTGTTTGGCTCAGTTTCAGGGGCACTTAGAAACCTGAATCTACATTCAACAAAGCTGCCTATACAAGGCACCACATCACATGTGTTCACATCTGAAGTTCTACATGTTAATAAATTTATCCCCAAACAACTCATACTTGCTGACACACAACTCAGTCAAAGTGTGTTCCTTCTAAGGTCAGGCACACTTGGTGAAATGATACGAATTCTGAGAATGCTGGGTTTGCTGGGCAGTGTGTGCATGTGTGTGCTCTGCATGCCACACCCGTGTGCACACGGCACGGACACACACTCGTGTGGTAGAGGTAGATGTACAGTGTGCATGTCTGGCCGAGGCTGACAGGCCCCAAGGGGGCCACTGCTCCCTCCCCCAGCAGGGCCGTGCACACTCTCCAGCCCCCACCTGTCAGCTGCTGCTCTTCCTAAACGGGTGAGAACGGCAATGGAAAAAAAGGCCCCTTTTAAAGAAACTGTACTTGCTCTTTCTCAACTCTGGTTATGAGGTGAAAACAACGCTGCTAAGCCAAATTTATTGAAAACTATAAAAAAGACGGCAGGAGAAAGTGCAACCATTTAAATTACTATGAATACATTTTATTGAGAAATTACCATCTTCTCTTTCACGTCTATTCCACGCACCTGGCAATGGCTGTCTGACGGGGCTCACCTCCCACCTACCTCGAAGGTGTTCTTGGTCATACCCGAGAGGCCGTAGTAGGACGTGCCTGTGGCAACCGCGCACATGCAGAGCTCCCCGACTTCGTCCGTCCTGCACAGCTGGGGAACCCCGTCCGGCTTCACTGAACACATGATGGCTGAACGCAAAACGAAGCACAGTGACATTAGAGACGGAGGGAGGGAGGGAGTCAGAGAGAAGAAATGAATGAATATGAAAAAGAACACAAATGAGCAGAAGCAGCGTCTGCAGCAAAACCACAGGTGAAAGTGAGCAGGTCCTCGCAGTCCCTGAGGCAAGTGAGTCTCCATGTTGCAGCAAAACCTCACATTTTATAGCTATGACATCAGTAAATAATTCCAATTGCTGTAATTTTAGTGTGTAAATGGCATTTAAAGGGAGTAACCGTTCTGCCATCCAGACATGAAGACGACACTTAGAACAAGCCTAAGCATCACTGCCGCATGCTGAGCGTCATCAGCCAGCCCGCACAGCCTCCAAGATGCAGCCTGAGCCCTGAAACCAACGAGCATGAGACACTTGCTCAACAGCCTCTCAGGCTTTTCTAAACAGAAAGCCTCCCCTGTCCCACAGGAATCTCAGTCTTTGACCTCAGATTCCCCGTCAAGGTGGGCCCTTCAGGGAAGGCTGGCGGAAGCTAATATTCCTGTTTGCGGAGTGCCAGCGATCAGGGCTGAAGCTGGGGTTTCAGGGACGTGGTGGGTGCACCGAGTGACAGCTGAGCTGGCCAGAAAGAGTCATAAGGCTGCCCCTCACCCTCAGGTTGGTGTTAGGTGACAGGGAGTGCTGTGTCTATAAACAACGACACTCAAAACGCGGGAAGATGTTCAGCTCACTCATGGTAAGAAAAGTTCAAATTAAAATGACACCAAAGTATTCTTTATCCCTCAAACTGGTAAAAATCAGAAAGTCTGAAAATACACTGGGCATGAGGGAGTGGAGGAAGAGGGGCGTCCCCCGCTAGCAGCAGAAATATCAATCCTTATGATCCTTCTGAAGGAGAGCCTCATCAGAGTTACTTGGGTGTGTGCCCTTCACACTGCGCGTTTCTAGAACTCTCCCTGTTAGCTCTTCCTCACACCTCTGCAGGCTGGAGCACAGATGAGTTACTGCATCAACCACACTGCAGGGGCAAAAAGTGGAAAATCGCCCAATGGGAAGGGTTTGGATAAACTATTATGTGTTCAAACACCATAACGCTCCTCAGCCTGGAAGGGAATGTGTGAGTTCTTCACCTGCTGCTAACAAATGAGCTTCAAGATTCAAGATATGAGCAGGCATGAAGGGCTCTACTGTTACACGAAATTTTAAAAAAACAGGAAAAAGAATACGCCTCTCTGTGTGTGTGTGTGTGTGTGTGTGTGTGTGTGTGTGTGTGTGTGTGTGTGTGTGTGTGTGTGTGTGTACATGTTGCCTGCATGTCTCCACTGTGGTTGCCTCCAATGGCTGGAAAGGAGGCTTTTCACTGTACACTTTTCTCATCTTTTGAGGTTGGAACCATGGGGAATTTATTTATTTGAAAAAGCAAGAAAGGAATGGAGCCAGGAGGCCTGGCTGAAGCTGCAGCTGAGCTGAGCATGTGCCTGGCTTTGGGGTTAGGTTGTATGTGGATGCGACCGCCCCTGATGAGGCGAGACAACACCCGTGTGCGTGGAGGCTCATCAGGAGAAGGTCCAAACTCTGGAGGAACTGCCCCAGGAAAGGGCGCCCACTCCCCGGGGACACCATGTGAAGAGTGAGGAGAGGCGGGGCCAGGTAGGGAGCCCTACAAATCAGACCGGGGCTCCCTTCTGCCAGCAGAGCCGTTCCCGCTGCACTCCCTGGGGCCCCCGCAAGGCCTCAGGAGGTGTCCCAGCACAGGGCAGGGGTGGAGAGGCAAGAGGGCTTCATCAAGGCAGGTCCTTCTGCCGGGAGCTTGTCTGTGTGCAACGCGGAAATGATTTCTGTGACTTAAACAAGGGCTCCTGTGCTGCAGGCAAGCTTCCATAAGGGTTTGGCCCCCGGTGCACCAGGACAACCAGCAGGAAGCTGACCTTTGCACGGGGAGAAGTTGCCCAGGTGCCGCTGGGGGTGCAGAGCAGCCCTGGGTGCCTCCTGGGGTCCCAGGGCGCATGTGACATAGAGGCCTTTCCTCAGCTTCGTGAACATTTTGGGTTTTCTTTTATTAGGAGAGGCCGTGTTACCGCACCTCCTGGGCTGAAGCTTGGTGAACACGGGACCAGACTGGAGGTCAGGCCGAGGTGGGCACGCTCACAGCAGGGGACAGGGGTGCCAGCCAGGGCAGCACTGGCAGCTGGTCCCTGGCTGGGCTCTGACTCTGCGCCTGTACCCGCGCTCACCTCCAGGCATCACGAGGCCGACATCCTGCACGGTGAGTACAGACAGCTTTTCCTCCGAGTCCACCCGGATGACCCCATAGGTCAGCCCGTGCATGGAGAGGACGCCGCGGCCTGGGGGCTGGTTGCTGTCATCGGTGGGCCTGTAATGGCAGTTTGTGTCTGGTTAGAAGCACGTCAGCTGTCTGAACACAGATATGCATGTAAATGTGCTGCATGCACACCAAGGTTGCACCTTTGGGCCCTGAAGGCCTCTGAAGGCAGGTGTGGCTGCCACACGTCCCTGTGCTCTTCTCAGCACCTGTTTTCTCTTTTCAGGAGACACCAATGTCTGCTCCTTCTACTTCTGGGCTCCTGAGAAGTGTAGAGACGCCGAGGGACTCCCTTGTCCCCCTGCCCTCCCCTTACATGTGTCCACCAGAGACCGACCAACTCCTTTTCACACCCACTCCTCTCTCCACAAGGTTGGATTTCTCAGGTTTGAAAATGGCTACGAAGGGAGAGTCACGTCTCCAAGAAGGACGATGACAGGAGTGAGCAGAAATGCTAGACCGCCTGTGTGGCCTCCAGGCCAGACGTGCACTGTGTGGGCACACGCTCAGTACTTGTAAAAATCGGCAGTTATTTGGATGAGAGACCACATATAAAGTGCTTGATGGCTGGGGGAAAGTACAGCTTCACCACATCCACGGTCTGCCTTCGCCACCGTCCATGGGCTCCGAGGCTGCCCCGGCCTCACCTCTGCTCTTGTTCTCCCTGTTTCCATGCAGCATCCAGCCCTGCTCTCCCTCCAAACCCCAGCCCACTCCCTCCGGGGCCCTGGCCTCCTTCTTGCCTCTGGCAGACGGCCTCGTGGCCCTCTCCCTCACTGTCCTCCAGGGTGGTGCCGTCTCCACAGCAGGTACCATCTAACTATCTGTCCACGCCTCCTCCAGGAGGGCAGGAGGGTTTTCTTTTGGTCACTGTGGAGCCCCCAACCCTGGAGTAGTGTATAGCAATAAACGTCTGTTGACTAGATCAGGGAACAAATAAATTAAAACATTTCCAAGATCATGGATCTTATATCTGCAAGCTAAAGACTCTTCAATGTAAGCAAAGTGAGAGACTGCAATTTAGGTAAACATCACATTTGTTTCTCTAATTTTCCATATACAAATGCTTAAGGTAGTTTTAGGATCTAAAATATGGACTTTAAATAGAAGTTTGCTATACGGTTTTAAAGTATCATCAAAGTTTATAATGAAACTAGAAACATAAATGGGGAAACACAGAAGTTAAAATTTGCAAAAAGAGATCTAATTTGAATCAAGTAACTGGTGTATTTAAAAAAGAAGCATATGTTATATGTCAATTATATCTCAATTTAAAAAAATAAAGAAGTATAAGACTCTGAAAATCGAACTATTCCATCTGCAACAATCAAAAAGAGTAGTGCTGAAAGGATATAAAAGGAAAGTCGCCCAAATAATAAGACCCACATGAAACCACCTGGAAATGAGCCCCAAACACTGGAATTGATACTGATCTCCTGGCTTTTTCTTTTCCAAAGATCCCAACAAATCAACACTTTAAAATGAAAGACAGAGGAGTCCTGCAGGAACCCTCTGCGGCCAGGGCTCCCTCACCCTCATCCTCGTTCAAGACCCCACATGAGAGTCAGAAATCATAAGCCTAAGTACCTGCTGTATGTTGAACTGTGTCCCCCCAAAAGACATGTCCCTGTCTTAACTCTCTGAACCTTGAATGTGACCTTACTGGGAAACAAGGTCTTTGCAGAAGTAGTTAGTTAGGAAGAGATTATGGGTCTGCAAGCCAAGGGTTGCTGGTACCACCAGAAGCCGGAGGGAGGCCCGGAACAGATTCCCCATCAGAGCCCCCAGAAGGAACCAACCCTACTGACACCCTAATTTCAGACTTCCAGACTCCACAACTGTGAGAATAAATTTCTATTGTTTACAGCCACCCAGTTTGAGGTACTTTGTTATAACAGCCCTAGCAAATGAATTCTCCAGCTAAGTAATACAATTTAAAAGTGCACCAGTTTTAGGACTTCCCTGGTGGTGCAGTGGTTAAGAATCCACCGGCCAATGCACGGGACATGGGTTCGAGCCCTGGTCTGGGAAGATCCCACATGCCGCGGAGCAAGTAAAGCCTGTGTGCCACAACTACTGAGCCTGCGCTCTAGAGCCTGTGAGCCACAACTACCGAAGCCCGTGCACCTAGAGCCCGTGCTCTGCAACAAGAGAAGCCACCGCAATGAGAAGCCTGCACACCGCAATGAAGAGTAGCCCCCGCTTGCCACAACTAGAGAAAGCCTGCGCACAGCAACGAAGATCCAACACAGCCAAAAAAATAAATAAATAAATTTAAAAGTGCACCTGTTACATCTCAAATAAACAACCTAACCTTACACCTAAAGCAATTAGAGAAAGAAGAACAAAAAGACCCCCAAAGTTAGCAGAAGGAAAGAAATCATAAAGATCAGATCAGAAATAATGAAAAAGAAATGAAGGGAACGATAGCAAAGATCAATAAAACTAAAAGCTGGTTGTTTGAGAAGATAAACAAAATGGATAAACCATTAGCCAGACTGATCAATAACAAAACGGAGAAGACTCAAATCAATAGAACTAGAAATGAAAAAGGAAAAGTAACAACTGACACTGCAGAAATACAAAGGATCATGAGAGATTACTATAAGCAGCTAAATGCCAATAAAACTGGACAACCTAGAAGAAATGGACAAATTCTTAAATAAGCACAAGTTACTAGACTGAAAGAGGAAGAAATAGAAGATATAAACAGACCAATCACAAGCACAGAAACTGAGACTGTGATTAAAAATCTTCCAAAAAACAAAAGCCCAGGATCAGATGGCTTCACAGGCAAATTCTATCAAATATTTCGAGAAGAGCTAACAACTACCTTCTCAAACTCTTCCAAAATATGCAGAGGGAGGAGCTTCACAGGAGAATTCTATCAAACATTTAGAGAAGAGCTAAAACCTATCCTTCTCAAACTCTTCCAAAATATAGCAGAGGGAGGAACACTCCCAAACTCATTCTACGAGGCCACCCTCACCCTGATACCAAAACCAAAGATGTCACAAAAAAAGAAAACTACAGGCCAATATCACTGAACATAGATGGAAAAATCTGCAACAAAATACTAGCAAACAGAATCCAACAGCACATTAAAAGGATCATACACCATGATCAAGTGGGGTTTATCCCAGGAATGCAAGGATTCTTCAATATATGCAAATCAATCAATGGGATAAACCATATTAACAAACTGAAGGAAGAAAACCATATGATCAACTCAATAGATGCAGAAAAAGCTTTTGACAAAATTCAACACCCGTTTATGATAAAAACCCTCCAGAAAGTAGGCACAGAGGGAACTTACCTCAACATAATAAAGGCCATATATGACAAACCCACAGCCAACATCGTACTCAATGGTGAAAAACTGAAACCATTTCCTCTGAGATCAGGAACAAAACAAGGTTGTCTACTCTCACCACTATTACTTAATTTTGGAAGTTTTAGCCACAGCAATCAGAGAAGAAAATGAAATACAAGGAATCCAAATTGGGAAAGAAGAAGTAAAGCTGTCACTGTTTGCAGATGACATGATACTATACATAGAGAATCCTAAAGATGCTACCAGAAAACTACTAGAGCTAATAAATGAATTTGGTAAAGTAGCAGGATACAAAATTAATGCACAGAAATCTCTGGCATTCTTATACACTAATGATGAAAAATCTGAGAGTGAAATTAAGAAAACACTCCCATTTACCATTGCAACAAAAAGAATAAAATATCTAGGAATAAACCTACCTAAGGAGACAAAAGACTTGTATGCAGAAAATTATAAGACACTAATGAAAGAAATTAAATATGCTACAAATAGATGGAGAGATATACCATGTTCTTGGATTGGAAGAATCAACATTGTGAAAATGACTGTACTACCCAAAGCAATCTACAGATTCAATGCAATCCCTATCAAACTACCACTGGCATTTTTTACAGAACTAGAACAAAAAATTTCACAATTTGTATGGAAACACAAAAGACCCCGAATAGCCAAAGCAATCTTGAGAAAGAAAAACAAAGCTGGAGGAATCAGGCTCCTGGATTTCAGACTACACTACAAAGCTACAGTCATCAAGACAGTATGGTACTGGCACAAAAACAGAAATATAGATCAATGGAACAGGATAGAAAGCCCAGAGATAAACCCACACACATATGGTCACCTTATCTTTGATAAAGGAGGAAAGAATATACAGTGGAGAAAAGACAGCTTCTTCAATAAGTGGTGCTCGGACAACTGGACAGGTACATGTAAAAGTATGAAATTAGAACACTCCCTAACAGCATACACAAAAATAAACTCAAAGCTGTTGGGAAAGCTAGACAGATGCATGTAACTCAATGAAGTTAGAACACTCCCTCACACCATACACAAAAATAAACTCAAAATGGGTTAAAGATCTAAATGTAAGTCCAGACACTATCAAACTCTTAGAGGAAAACATAGGCAGAACACTCTATGACATAAATCACAGCAAGATCCTTTTTGACCCATCTCCTAGAGAAATGGAAATAAAAACAAAAATAAACAAATGGGACCTAATGAAACTTAAAAGCTTTTGCACAGCAAAGGATACCATAAACAAGACCAAAAGACAACCCTCAGAATGGGAGAAAATAGTTGCAAATGAAGCAACTGACAAAGGATTAATCTCCAAAATTTATAAGCAACTCATGCAGCTCAATAACAAAAAAACAAACAACCCAATCCAAAAATGGGCAGAAGACCTAAACAGACATTTCTCCAAAGAAGATATACAGATTGCCAACAAACACATGAGAAGATGCTCAACATCACTAATCATCAGAGAAATGCAAATCAAAACTACAATGAGGCATCATCTTACACCAGTCAGAATGGCCATCATCAAAAAAATCTACCAACAATAAATGCTGGAGAGGGTGTGGAGAAGAGAGAACCCTCATACACTGTTGGTGGGAATGTAAATTGATACAGCCACTATGGAGAACAGTATGGAGGTTCCTTAAATAACTAAAAATAAAACTACCAGGGGCTTCCCTGGTGGTGCAGTGGTTGAGAGTTCACCGGCCGATGCAGGGGACACGGGTTCGTGCCCCGGTCTGGGAAGATCCCACATGCCACGGAGCAGCTGGGCCCATGAACCATGGCCGCTGAGCCTGCGCATCTGGAACCTGTGCTCCGCAAAGGGAGAGGCCACAACAGTTAGAGGCCCACATACTGCAAAAAAAACCCCAAACCAAACCAAAACAAACAAACAAACAAAAAAACTACCATATGACCCAGCAATCCCACTACTGGGCATATACCCTGAGAAAACCACAATTCAGAGACTGTCATACAGAGTGAAGTAAGTCAGAAAGAGAAAAACAAATACCATAGGCTAAAACATATATATGGAATCTAAAAAAAAAAAAAAAAGGTTCTGAAGAACCTAGGAGGACAGGAATAAAGATGCAGACGTAGAGAATGGACTTGAGGACATGGGGAGGGGGACGGGCAAGCTGGGACGAAGTGAGAGAGCGGCATGGACATATATACACTACCAAATGTAAAATAGCTTTTGGGAAGCAGCCACATAGCACAGGGAGATCAGCTCGGTGCTTTGTGACCACCTAGATAGGTGGGATAGGGAGGGTGGGAGGGAGACACAAGAGGGAGGAGATATGGGGATATATCTATATATATAGCTGATTCACTTTGTTATACAGCAGAAACTAACACACCACTGTAAAGCAATTATACTCCAATAAAGATGTTAAAAAAAAAAAGTGCACCTGTTTTCATTTTAAAAAGCCACATGAAAGCAAAATGCTGGATCAGCCCAGACATATCCCAAGTATGGGAAGACTGAAGAACTCATCTGTGGTGACCAGCAAGTACCGCACACGAGAAGCCGGAGGGAGAAGTTCCTTTATGACCCAAGAGTGTACAGTTTGTCTTAGTTATGAGATCAACTTTCCTACGTTTAATAACAGTAAGAATCAATATTTAAATACATTAAAATCATGAACTCCATTTGCTACTGGAAATTTTCAATTACGTCTGTAAAATGGTAGTTATGGAAGACTGAGTTTACTCATCTAAAATGTAAACCGATGGCACTGATCTGGCATTACTGTAACCTACGCTGTGTATTTATATTTATTAGAGTCCCCTGCTAGTCAGAGACACTCAGACACCTGGGTTCTCCCTTGGCAGATTTACAAAACACATGCAAGAAGGCAGAACAGAAGCACCTGAATTCCTAAGGCACAGTACTCAGCCTTGTTGCCCCGCTCACTCAGACAACTGCATTCCCAGTTCTGTCCCCCAACCTCTCTTCAGGACCTGCTTGCCGACAGCCCCTCCCTCCTGATGGGGGAGCTGTGCTCAGTTGGTGCTTCATGTGTCGGAACAGTCCTGAGCCCTTTACACACCGACTTACTCACTACCACAAACCTGCATAGGCACTACTATTCTCCCATTTCACAGATTAGAAAACCAAGGCACAGAAATGCTAACTTAGTTGCTTGTGTGAGTGGTGGGGCTTGGGGGGATTCAGACCCACAGCAGAGCCCCTGCCCAACCATCCTGTCTCCTTTCCCAACACTTACCCTGCCTCTGGCCTAGAAGACCAAGCACTTTTTAGTTCACTGGAAGTTTTCTTTTCGTGAACTTTTAAAACAGCGATATGAGTAACATGTGAGCACACCCTTCGGATGGACAAAGCAAGCACTGCACAAGAACACACAGCAAAAGGTGAAAGACCCTGCTTATCCTCCAGCCCCTCCAGACCCACTCCCTCCCGTAGGCAGCCACTACCCACACTAAATATGAAGTTCCAGACTCTTTAATACCCATTTACCTATAAAATACGTGCATACACAAATGTATTTACATCCACAGAGAAGCAGAACCGCAACATGCACATTCTTCTGCAACTTGCTTTTGTCACCAAATACCTTGCAGATCTTCCTACAGGAGTGTGTGCATATGAACATATATAGTATGCATACTGGACACATCAATGAATTGACTTGTTTTAATTATTAGATGGTGTTCAGTAATATATGTTTATTTTATTTCATTTAATTTGTATGCATTTGGAAATATTTCTGTAAGATACATACCTAGAAAGGGGATGGAGGAATTAAAGAGCATATACATTTAAAATTTTAATAAAGCCTAACACCCTCCCAAAAGACTAGGTCATTTTGCAATCCCACTAAGAGTGGATGAGTATCATTACTTTTTCACTCACTAGACATGTCTATTGCACCGTGGACGTTTACGAGTGTTACGAGTGTTAACTAATCTCTTTACAGCGACCCTGTGGGACAGACACAACTGTCCCCCACTCACAGGCAGGAAGGGCATCACCAAGGCAACAGTGGTGGGGCTGGCCAGGCAGCATGCTCAGAATGGCTTCAGAACACCCGTGCCTTCCACCTCGGTGCTAAGCTGCCCTCAGCCTTACCCGTTTCCACACACTCGTGCCGACACTTATCACCAACCTTATAACTGTTCCCAATATGGTGAGTAAAATGCATTCCTCATTGTTGTTTCAATTTGCATTTCCAGGATTATTAACCAAGTCAGATGATCTTTTTCTCCATTAACACCTTCCTAGGAAATAAAAAGTCCGAGGAGATAAACTAGGTGAGGGAGGAAAAACCAATCCCAACAAGCAAAATTCCTAGGAATTTCAGAACATCCACTTTCATGATCAAAAACAGTAGATTAAATAATGGCCAAGACAGCCACAGACCCATGTGTCAACTTTCAGGTTCAATTCCAAGGTGAACGGTGTGCTTGTGTCTCACAGAGAACATGAATTACAGGAGGAATCGTCCCGGCAATCTCAGGACTACGCAGAACTGGTCTTCACACTCTGAGAAAGCACTCAGCTAGGAACGGCCGACACTGCCGTGGCGGCGAAAGGGGAAAAGACCAAGCTGAAGCCAAGGAAGAGGGGAGTCATCTCAGCGCTCGGCCTCACGAAGAACGAGCTGACGGGGATGGCCTTCATTCGGGCAGTTTGTACCCACTGTCCACTTGCCATGCCATTTCCAGCCTCTGTAACACGCTCGATGTGCCTTGAGCTGACCATACTTCTGCCAACGCCTGAAGAAAGAGCTCCTATACATGCAATGAACACATCAGCAGTTTGCAAACAGCTGGCCAAACTCAAATGTGCATTGATGCCAAGTAAGTGGGGTCAAGTCAGCAACAAGGGTTACGAGTACTTCCGCTGCCAGGATTCAACCGGGTAACTACACCTCTTTAGTGCCACCGCCATCCTCCAGGCCCTCGGACAGGCAGGACAACAAAGATACAAGGTTGAAACACAGTACTCCCCAAGTTATGAGTTATTTTAATGTAATGTTCTCTCTTTTCTCTGATGAAAGCATTAAAAAAAAAATCAACCCATTTTAAGAGCTATATAACATAGAAAGGAACATTTTCCCTATATCACATCCTCACCTACCCAGTAAGTATGCAGTTATCAGATTTTTTTTCCTGCTAAATATATTATTTAGAGAGGCTTAATTGTCTCCCAGCCAGAAAAGGGATCACACCATACAAATTGTTTACAAGCTGTGTTTTCCATTTGTCCTGGCTACTTTTCCACGTCAGAGGGCAATCAGTCAGAACCAGCCAGGAAACAGCCTGCAAGTCCAGGAGGCTGCTTCCCAGAGTCCACTCTGTGCATCTCGGTCTCCACCAAAGCAAACTTCTGTGCGCAACGCAGTCCAACACCAAACACAGCAGAACAGACTCAAACACACGTGGTCAGGACAAGATAACACTGTTACTCTGCTCTTTACTGCTACTTCATTAAGTCATTTTAATTTAGATGATTATCATCTCCAAACTATTTTGTGTTAGAGAAGTTTTAAAATTTTATCTAAATTTTTAGATAAAATGACAAACGACATATTTTTATCTTCTTGTGTTTTAAAAATAAGATTATGGATCTCCAAACTCTGACTTTTTTGGGCAGTCAAAAACATTCTTGAAAACCCCACTTCAATTCATAGGCTGTGTTAACTGTTTTTTCACTCTGGATCACTGGTTTGTTTGCCCCTGTCAGAAACCGTCAAATTTCAGCGTCAGATGGGTGCTATATGCCGAGTACAGTCCCATGTTTGGTGTCTTTGCCTGTGGTTTTTGCCCAGCTTTCTAACTTCTGTGTTAGATGTTTTCAAAGTGGAAAATATTTATGGTGGCAAGGGGGTATCTTCACCATTCTTTGGAATTACTGTTTTAATTACTGTGTTATATAATTATTACCTTTTTATCACCAAAGTGTCAAGGTATTGAAATAATACCTTGCAGTTCAAAGGGCTACATAAAGTTTTTTTTTTAGTTCAATCAACATTATCACAATGTAGATTTTAAAAAATGGACTCTATCATCTATATTCTAGAGACAGAGACATAATCAGACAGTGACCAAGGAGAAACCCCCCAGTTTTGTAATTCTACTGATGAGTTTAGGCATCACGAATCCATATTTCTCCAATAGTTTTTATTCTACAACTAATCTTCAGAGAAAAAGAAAATACAAAACATTTACCTGGACGATGACAATTTTAAAAAGATGGAAGCGGATTAAATACCTGGGTAAAAATAAGGCTCCCACAGGAAGCCAGGGCAGACTTCACAGAGTAGCGTGGCTTCTTGTCATCACCCGGTAGACACGTGTGCAGGTGGACACTTTAGATACGCGTAAACAAGGGCACACAGGAAGACAAACACACGTAAATTCAGGCACACAAGAAGACATATGCATGAAAATAGACACACGTGCACTCAGACATGCAGGGCAACGGACACTCACCAAGACGGACACATGTGAAGACAGGCACGTCTCCTGTCCTTGTTCCATCAAGTTCTCTGACTCAAACATCCTGCATAAACCCCACTCATTTCCTGGGCTGACCTTTGTTTCCTCCTGGGGAGCATCCTTCCTGAGGGGAACGCTGACAGGGCGAGTCTTGGTGTCAGACACAGCCTGGGCAGCACACCTGGGGGCCCAGACCTTGGCTGGGCTCCTGTTGCCAGCTCTCCAGGGTGCCTGCACGTCCCGCCTGTTTTCAAGCGGGAGGCCTAAGATGACCATGATCTCTGTGCACCCCAGAGCCTTCCACATTCCCTTTCATGTAGGTGAGAGGTGTTCCGTTGTCTCCAAGAAGAGTGACATCAAGATACTTAATGGCCATGGCCACGGGCACCAACCCACCAGGCCCGGCGTCCACTCTGGCAGCACCAGCTCAGACCAGCTCGAGAAGGCTGGCCCTGCACGGCATTCCGGGCTTCCACCCAAACCCACCGACTGCCTATGCAGCTCTCTTGTAACAACTCAGCTTGCAGATTTACAAACATTATAAAAGAAGAGAATCACAGAGTTATACGTGTTCAGAAGGGCCAAGGCCCTGTAAATCTGAGCAGTGGAGATGCATCTGCAATTTTTCTTCACTGAGGACCATAGGCAACAACTGAGTGCCATTTTCTACTTAAGTGGATAAAAGCCAAGCAGGCAATCATCTGCTTCCAGCTCCTTACCGCAAGTTCAATCTCTTCTTCAACGCAGGGCAGAACAAGCTGTCCTGGGAAGGTTATTCAAGCACAGGACACAAATGCTCAGATGATAGCGCAAAGGAAAACATCAGCCCCCAATCCCATTGGAGTGAAGGGATCAGCCACAGAATAGGGTGACGTGGCAGCCAACTACTCATTTGTTTTTTTTCCTTTTTCCTTTAAAGATCATCCTTTGAGTAGTAGACAAAGTGAGGACTGCAATGCTTCCCATGCTGACTTTATAACATTTAAGAAAACGTCCATTTTGTCCTCACACCAAAATCCACAGGAGCAATGACTAGGCCTCCTGGACCCCCAGTCAAAACGGCTTGAATAGAATGGATCAAAGCTATTTTTACTTAATAACCTGGCCTCTGACCTCTTATGTGTGGAAAGTTCACTTCAAGTTTTAGGAAGAAAATAAGCACAAAGTATTACAAAATGAGTGTAAACACAGGCTCATTTTCCAAAAGCAAGACTTTTTCCAACCTTTCTGTGGACACAGTCGTGTCTATGAACACCAGGAACTGGGAACTTACCCTCTGTTCACAGGTCACAGAGAACAGCCCGCAGAGGAGGACGTTCACAAAAATGTAAGTGTGAGTGTTTTCATCAAGTTTGCTTGAAAATGATGTAAGCACGTAAGAAACAAGGACAACGAAAGAAACAGGTTCTAAACAGGAGTCTAGCGTGTGTTTCTCTCCTAAAGCTATTCACCCCTGAAACAGAGCCCTTGTCACCCGCTTCACCTCCAGGCAGAGCCTGAGAGCGACAGCCGGGTGCAGAGGCCATGTTCTGCACAAACAGCACTCAGTAGCTCCAACATGCAGCACGTGCATAATAACGAGATAAAAAAAGATGACAACCATCTCGGTGAGACTGAGAAATATGATCAAGGCGAGGGAACGGAACATTAAATAAGAAGCGACCAGGGGGCTATTTAAATTTTGATCACACCATTATTCCTATTTCTACCTAGAAGACTAAAATTGTACCTTTTTTTCACCTTTCACCCCTGTCCTTCAGTTTACTCAGGAACCTGAGAGACGCCAATCACAAAACTGGTGGTCTGAGAAGACACCCAGCCAACCAGGGCAGGCGGCTCTGGGGAGGGGCTGTGGAAGCCAGATGACTGGAGCCTGAGAGCTGTGCACGCGGGCCGGGGGCAATTTTACCGTGTGTGCTCAGTGCAGAAAGTGAGGTGGCAGAACCCATGTCCTCCTATGTTTATTTATGTCTGTGTTCTACTCAACTCCTGACTCTCCACGGCTGTGCATGCAGCGCATAAAGCCCACACATGGCTCCGGGGAGCCTGGGCAGAAGCAAGTTTCCTGCACAAACTCTGGGGTCCAGAGCTTGCTCCTGTGGAACGGATGAAGCCCCTTCCTTCCCTGCCGTTAGAACATCACCCTGACAGCCTCAGACTGCTGCCCCAGACCCCACCTGTGTCCACGCCTTCTCCCTATCTCTCTCCCTCCTCCTCTCCCCCCGACTTCCTCCTTCTTTCTCCCACTCCTTTTCCCCCCTCCCTGCCTTCCTCCCTCGTCTCAGCCTTTCTCATGACCAGCCTCATGGGGGCCGTGGAGGGTGAGAACACAGCTTTCTGCTGGTGCTGTTTTCTCAGGAGACCAGATTATGATACCGTAACTCTAGGCTGTTAGCTGCACCTAGATCATCAAGTAAAATGAAAACAAACAAAACCCCACATGACTACTCGCAGGTAAAACTGCAAGGTAGCATTTTCCTGCTTAGGTGGGTGTGCACGGCCTGTACACAGACACGCGGGAAAAGGCTCAACTCTTCACAGCACTTGCTGCTGGTAAATTACGAAGGGTCATCGTAAGTGTCTGGCAAGGGACTTTTACTTCTCACTTTACATATTTTTAATTTTTCTTTCATTCATCTATTAACAAAATATATACTAAGCACCAACTATTAACCAGACAGAGACAGAGAATAAACAATAATACCCCAGTAAATCACACAGCGCATGAGAAAGTGGCAAATGCTGAGAGAGGGCATCACAATGAGTCGCACAAGCGTGGGAGGGGCGCGTTCACTCTAGGGGGTGGTGGTCAAGGCAGGCCCCGCCGAAGTGAGCAAAGACAGAGCTCTGGTCACGCTACCCTGGGGGCACACCAGGTAGAGAGGGCAGCTGAGACCAGGAGGTCTGGTTGCGGGGAGGGAGGATGGGGCAGTGGGAGAAGGGGCCAAGACGGGGTGTGGCCAGACTGCATGGCCTTGTGGCTCCTGCAGGTTCTGGTCAGGAAGGAGAGCAGGCAGAAGGCTGGGAACCCCGGTGAGGAGGCAGGAGAAACAGCTGGGCTTGGATGTTCCCTGGTGAATGGGATGGGATGTGAGAACAAGAAGGCTGGAGGCCAGCGGGAGGTGTGGGGTATGTTTACACATGGCTCCACTGAATGGTAAGTAAGAGAGGATGATCACGGGGGTGGATGCTTAAACTAAAAATCGTGACCACTCTGTCCCCCACTCTTCTTCCCACGTGAAAGGAGAACTGAGTCCACAAACAGTGGCCAAGATCCAAGAGATGAAGACCAGCCCTCGGTCTTTGCATGCCCCTGGTCTAACCTGAACTTCTCATGGACAGTGAACAGATGTGAAGCCTTGAGGGAGCGGCTGGTGGGAGCAGCAAGAGGGACAGTGGTTACACACAGCCTGAAGCAGACATGGGTGTGGGCACCAGGGCCTGGTGTGTCAGACAGAGGTAGGAGGCACAGATATCCACGGCCTCGTTTACAGGTGAAGAAACAGAGTGTCTCAGAGGCTAACTGGTCCATTAGAAAGTAAGTCTACAATCTGCCTTTTCTATCAGATAAGGTGGTTGTGAAAATCAAGATGAGAAGACTGAAAAGCACTCTTTCAAATGTACACAGTTCTGGACAAACTCAAGGTAAACAACACCACGGTGAACACTTGGCAAGCACTTGCCCGTCTTGAAATGTACCCTGAACTCTGCCCCTAGGAACTCTCTCCTATTGGATATGGTGAGCATGAAGTTTGTCATTTCAAGTCACATCAAAAACCAAAATGGGTTGGCAGGTAGCACACTGGAGTATTAACCACCGTGAGAATCTCTGCATGTGGGAATTCGCCGGCTGTTTTGGGCCAGTCATCAGTGATGCTCTGTTCATTTTACTGCAACCAAGTGAAGTACCACTTCCTGAGGCACTCCAGGCAGATGTGTGCCGCCTGCAGGCGCCGGCTCTCCAGAATCACAGGGCACCTCTAGGACACGACATCACTTGGCCAAAGCCACAAAAGAACAAGACAAAACCTCAGAAAAAGAACTACATGAAGCAGAGATAAGCAATTTACCAGACAGAGCTCAAACTAATGGTCATGAAGATGCTCACTGAACTCAGGAGAAGAATGGAAGAACTCAGTGGGAATTTCGATAAGGACACAGAAAATATAAAAAGAACCAGGGCTTCCCTGGTGGCGCAGTGGTTGAGAATCCGCCTGCCGATGCAGGGGAAACGGGTTCGTGCCCCGGTCCGGGAAGATCCCACATGCCGCGGAGCGGCTGGGCCCGTGAGCCATGGCTGCTGAGCCTGCGCGTCCGGAGCCTGTGCTCCGCAACGGGAGAGGCCACAACAGTGAGAGGCCCGCATAACGCAAAAATAAATAAATAAATAAATAAATAAATAAATAAAATAAAAAATAAAAAATAAAAAGAACCAAACAGAATTGAAAAATAACAGAAATCAAAACAACACTAGAGGGACCCAAAAGCAGATCAGAGGATGTGGAATGGATCAGTCATCTGGAAAAGTGGGTAGCAGAAATCATCCGATAGGAACAGCAAAAAGTAAAAAGAAAGAAAAAACATGAAGATGGTTTAAGGGGCCTCTGGGACAACATCAAGTGCATGAACATTCACACTATGGGGTCCCAGAAGGAGAAGAGACAAAAAACCTAGCTGAAGAAATAATGGATGAGAAATTCCCTAATTTGGGAAAGGAAACAGACATCCTAGTCCAGGAAGCACAGAGGGTGTCAAGATGAATTCAAAGAGACTCACACCAAGACACATTATAATTGAAATGGCAAAGGTTAAAGATAAAGAGAGAATCTTAAAATCAGAAAGAGTAAAGCAACTATTTACATGCATGGGAACTGATACAGACTATCAGCTGACTTGTCAGCAGAAACTCTGCAGCCCAGGGGTCTGGCAAGATATATTCAGAGTGCTAAAAGGAAACACTCAGAACCAAGAAGACTGTACCCACAAAGCTCTCATTCAGACTTGAAGGAGAGAGAAGAATTTTACAGACAAGCAAAGTTATAGGAGTTCATCACCACTAAACTGTTCTTACCAGAAATGGTTTATGGTTTCTAGGCCATAACTAGAAACAAAAAATTATGAAAGGAAACATCTCATTGGTAAAGGCAAACATACAGTAAAGGTAATGGATCAACCACCTGTGAAGCTAGTAGGAAGATTCAAAGACAAAAGTAGTAAAATCATCTCTAACCACAATAAAGTTAAGCAACACACAAAATTAAAAAAATGTAAAATATGACATCAAAAACAAAATGGGGGGGAGTAAAAATGGAGTGCTTTTAGAATGTGCTCAAACTTAAGTTTGACCATCAACTTAAAACAGACGCATATATACACAGGTTGAAATATATGAACCTCATGGCAACCACAAACCAAAAACCTGTGACAGACAGGAGAATAAGGAGAAAGGAATGAAACATACCACACTGAAACAATTCTTTTTCTTTTGCTAATACCTTCTTACCCTACCCACCTCCTGCCTACAGAAACCTTCCATTTTGTACAACCCCTAGGAGCGTCTTGCCACTTGCTAGATGGGATGCAGCCCAATTCATGAATTGCTTAATAAAGCCAGCTGGACTTTCAAATTAAAAAGAAACAAAGTTGGAAAGAATGCTGGTATGTCTCCCCAAAAGGAATAATCCTTTTTACGAAGTGAGTGATCACAACTCAATGTCTCTGCTTTAGAAATCTGGATTTTTTTCTTTTTTTTAATTGAAGTATAGTTGATTTACAATATTGTGTTAGTTTCCAGTGTACAGCAAAGTGATTCAGAGATATAAACACACACACACACACACACACACACACACACACACACACACACACACACACCCTATTCTTTTTCAGATTCTTTTCCATTTTAGGTTATTACAAGATACTGAATATAGTTCCCTGTGCTATACAGTAGGTTTTGCTGTTTATTTCACGTATAGTAGTGCATATCTGTTAATCCCCAAATCCTGATTTATCTCTCCCCCACCACCTTCCCCTTTGGTAACTGTAAGTTTGTTTTCTATGTCTGTGAGCCTGTTTCTGTTTTGTAAATAAGTTCATTTTTATCATTTTTAAAGATTCCACATATAAGAGATATCATATGATATTTGTCTTTCTCTGACTTACTTCACTTAGTATGATAATCTCTAGGTCCATCCATCTTGCTGCAAATGGCATTACTTCATTCTTTTTTATGGCCGAGTAGTATTCCACTGTGTGTGTGTGTGTGTGTGTGTATATATATATATATATATACCACATCTTCTTTATCCATTCATCTGTCAATGGACACTTAGGTTGCTTTCATGTCTTGGTTATTATAAATAGTGCTGCAATGAACAATGGGGTGCATGAATCTTTTCAAGTTAGAGTTTTTGTCTTTTCCAGATATATGTCCAGGAGTGGGATTAATTCTACTTTTAGTTTCTTAAGGAACCTCCATACTGTTCTCCAGAGTGGCTGCACCAATTTACATTCCCACCAACAGTGTAGGAGGGTTCCCTTTTCTCCACACCCTCTCCAGCATTTATTATTTGTAGACTTTTTGATGATGGCCATTCTGACCAGTACGAGGTGATACTTCATTGTAGTTTTGGTTTGCATTCTTCTAATAATTAGCGATGTTGAGCATCTTTTCACGTGCCTGTTGGCCATCGTATGCCTTCTTTGGAGAAGTGTCTATTTAGGTCTTCTGCCCATTTTTTGATTGGGTTGTTCATTTTTTTGATATTGAGCTGTATGAGCTGTTTGTTTATTTTGGAAATTAATCCCTTGTCGGTTACATCATTTGCAAATATTTTCTCCCAGTCAGTAGGTTGTCTTTTTGTCTTGTTTATGGCTTCCTTTGCTGTGCCAAAGCTTTTAAGTTTAATTAGGTCCCATTTGCTTATTTTTGTTTTTATTTACACTACTCTAGGAGACGGATCCAAAAAGATATTGCTGCGATTTATATCAAAGAATGTTCTGCCCATGTTTTCCTCTAGGAGTTTTACAGTAGCTGGTCTTACATTTAGGTCTTTAATCCATTTTGAGTTTATTTTTGTATATGGTGTTAGAGAATGTTCTAAATTCATTCTTTTACATGTAGCTGTCCAGTTTTCCCAGCACCACTTATTGAAGAGACTGTCTTTTCTCCATTGTATATTCTTGCCTCCTTTGTCATAGATTAACTGACCAAAGGTGCATGGGTTTATTTCCTGGCTAATTTGCCTAGTTTTGCTAATAAACTTTTAATCTTTTTAAAGAAAGATTTTTATAAAAGATTTTTAAACATGTTTAGAGAAAACAATGAAAAATCCTTTGCTTCCTCCTGCCTGCTGATCCACATAGCAGAGGCACATGTGCTGGTCTGAGAATAGGCTGAAGACCTCAGGTTTACCTTGCTTTCTGGAGGGCTTTCTACTGAAACGTGTCAATACCCTGCTTATATAAACCACAAACTGCCAAAGCTCTGAATCTCCTATTGTCTATATTTTGTCTGTTTGGAACTATTTATTAAACTAGAAAAGCACCTCTTTTTCTTCATGTGTAAAATGAAACCAGATGAACATCCTTCTAGCACTAAAGCTCTAGGTTGACTACATGTAAGTGCAGTATATGCATCTTACTTTTTCTCTGAAAATAAGAGCTTTACCACTAGACAATAAAAATTCCATTCATTACTTTGGCCCACAGATAAAGTCCTCTTAAAGAAGAAAATTTATTTGAAGAAAATAAGACCTGATGTTGAGTCTCGTTCAATTCATGCACATCATTTATTACTGAGGGGCAGGGACAACATTCTGTAAACTAATGGAGATCTCAAACTATTTATTAGCTTATTTGATGCTGATGAGCTAACAGTATTGGCTTCTTGATAATGGCACATAACCTGACAAACTGAATAACAGCAGCCACAACTGGAAGATCATGAAGAAGGTTTAAAAGATCTTTTTTTTTTTCTGTAAGAAGAATAATTCACTTGTCCACCGTTTGAAACTAAGAAGCCTACTTTTTCTTCACTTGTCCTCCCTATGAGTATCCTTGTCCCTAAAAAATAACTTAAAGGTTAAAAAACTTATTAGGAAAATATAACTGATACAATGTTATAAATGGTTACTCCCATATGAAGATAGTTTTTGCAAGTTTGAAAGCTTTCTGTATAGACTGTTAACAGCGTGGACTGCACTTATATCAGCTAGAGTAAGAGTCAGATGTGAGGCAGAGCCTATAAACATCATTTTTTCTTTTTTTGTCTAAAGTTGTAAGAAATGCCAATTCTCAAGTCCTACTTTTAAATGTAAATAAGTGGCATTTCATTCTAATGACATTCTCAGACGTCAGTCAGGAGGCTGTGTTAAAATGAGGTCTTGCCAGCACTACAGTATTGGCTTCTTGATAATGGCACATAACCTGACAAACTGAATAACAGCAGCCACAACTGGAAGATCATGAAGAAGGTTTAAAAGATCTTTTTTTTTTTCTGTAAGAAGAATAATTCACTTGTCCACCGTTTGAAACTAAGAAGCCTACTTTTTCTTCACTTGTCCTCCCTATGAGTATCCTTGTCCCTAAAAAATAACTTAAAGGTTAAAAAACTTATTAGGAAAATATAACTGATACAATGTTATAAATGGTTACTCCCATATGAAGATAGTTTTTGCAAGTTTGAAAGCTTTCTGTATAGACTGTTAACAGCGTGGACTGCACTTATATCAGCTAGAGTAAGAGTCAGATGTGAGGCAGAGCCTATAAACATCATTTTTTCTTTTTTTGTCTAAAGTTGTAAGAAATGCCAATTCTCAAGTCCTACTTTTAAATGTAAATAAGTGGCATTTCATTCTAATGACATTCTCAGACGTCAGTCAGGAGGCTGTGTTAAAATGAGGTCTTGCCAGCACTTCTAAATTGCCTTGGCTGGGAACTACAGCTCTATGGAGTAGCAGGTTATGGTCAGCTCTATTGAGTATGTTCTTATGTACCTTATAAGAATGTAAATCAAACAACAAAAATCTGAATTTGAACAAATTAAATACCATTTTTTTCATGTCATCTTCAAAAAAAAAAAACTCCTTTGCTCAAACCTTCACCCTCTGCCAATCAACACCGGCATAATCTATACAACATATCTTAAAGGCATAGAGAATACACTTTTAGGAAAAGCAAATGAGCAAATCATTTGATCAAAATAAGTCTACATGAATGAATCATTCATTCCGTGAATCATCTGTGGCAATGGTACTATTTCACAGAACTGTGGAATCTTAAAAATTTACAGGTAGAAGGAAATTGAGAGATTACTGAGTCCAAGCCCCTTGTTTCTTGGTGGAGGAAACCGAGGCCCTGGAGAGAAGGAATGTGCCCAGGATCGCGTGGCCAGCCACCAGCAGGCGGGGCTCAAACTGGGACTGCTGGACCCAACATGCTTCCGGAGGCTGAGTCCCCTTAGAGTCAAATTAGACACATACTTGAATACTGATTTCTGCAGGACAACGTGATGGCAAATTTGCTACTGCAATCCTGATGTGTTTGGTACTCCAAGGTTGGACATAAATGTCAGAAGATTATTTGTTGCAAACCTTCTCTTTTGGGGACGACAATGCCATCCTTTAAAAAATGAAGACTGGATTCTGGTTAATGGTGCCATATTTCCTCATCAATTTAAATTATGTTACAGACTTTTAATTTCTGGTTCACTCAAAATTAAAAGTTGCTTCTGGGGACTTGCCTGGTGGCGCAGTGGTTAAGAATCCACCTGCCAATGCAGGGGACACAGGTTTGGGCCCTGGTCCAGGAAGATCCCAAATGCCACGGAGCAACTAAGTCCGTGCACCACAACTACTGAGCCTGCGCTCTAGAGCCCGTGAGCCAAAATTACTGAGCCTGTGTGCCACAACTACCAAGCCCACGTGCCACAACTACCGAAGCCCTTGCGCCTAGAGCCCATGCTTCGCAACAAAAGAAGCCACCGCAATGAGAAGCCCACGCGCTGCACCGAAGAGTAGCCCCTGCTCGCCGCAACTAGAGAAAGTCTACGCACAACAATGAAGACCCAACGCAGCCAAAAATAAATAAATAAATAAATAAATTTATTTATTTATTTTTAAAAAGTTCATTCTGATACTTTAAAGATTTTCACTTTCTCAACCTGTTAGGTGGTCTGGTTAATTTCACATTAACAAACTCCTAAAAGCATCAGAAGGTGTCTCTTTTAAGGGCAATCTTTTCATGAATATTTTTGCGAATCCCAACCTTTCAGTAAAAAGAGCAGAACTCATGCACTTTGTGCACCGAAAGCTCTGTCATCCACTGCTACAACAGAGCACACTGTTGTGTGCTGACACTGACACGAAATAAAACATACTTAGAGACAGAACCCAAAGATGTTGGGGAATTAGTCATGTATAGGCTGCAAAAGTCTGGGTGATGCAAACCCTCCTTTCTCAGGTTAGTGTGGATAACTGGGAGCTGCTGACGGTCACACAGGCCGCTCTGGCCCTTCTCACCCTGGGCAGGGTGAGCTCTTATGAGCCGTAACCACGGCCTGTCCCTGACAGGCCCCAATGGCTCTGAAGCAGGCAGTGATGCAGGAGTGACCTAGGACCAAGGGCACTCACTGTGCTTGCTGGCCTTAGCAAGAGCCCCAGAAGCCCAGCCCCACACAGCGGGAGATTCCAGGCCCCAGAGCCCTCTGATGTGCTGCTGAGCTGCTCAAAAGCTCAGAAAACCAGTTTTTAAAGTGCAGTATGTGCAGTATTGCAGAAAATGAAGATGACATAAAACCCGCATGTCCAAGGGCACAGGGGTGGCCACAAAAATTTCGTTTCATCCAACATTTACTCTGTTCTACCCTCAAGTTAAACCTGAGCCTAATACAAGCAAATGTAAATGTGCGTAACCTGCCAGGACAAAGTTCACTGCTCAACGTGCCTGTGGACAGACTTCCACTCACTCGGGAATTACAGCGAACCTCCAGAGTGAAAAGTGAGTTTCTAACTAACGAATCTAGACTATTTAAGATAATCCATTGTAGAATACACAAGAATAAAACCTCGTCTGGAAAATCTGGGTCCTGTTTTTACTCTCACACTAAGATGAACTGCGATGGCTCCGGGTCTCTGTTAGCTGCTGAATGAGACCCCTCCCCAGGCTGCCCACTTGAGTTAACACAGCAGTACCTCCTGATGGCCACAGTGAGAGCCTCTGGTGAGCTGGCGCAAGGACAGATGACCTCCTGGCGTAGACCTTTACTTTGGAAGACGTTGAGAAACGCGTCACAGGAAGAAATAGACCCTAAAGGGAAAGGGGGGATGATAATCAGACCGGCGAAGCAATGTGAACAATTAAAAGTATCCCATAATATAAAATGCTTTTGAAGTTAGGATTTAGGCACATGTGGAGTTAGGCAGCATGGAAGAATACTTCATTTAATATATAACTTACCACTCGTGTTACAATGAAAGATAATATTATTCTCAAACACAGAACTCAAGAATTTAAAAAATGCAACTTCTATACTTAAAACCTTTTTGCTGACTGAAGAACTTTAATAACTTTTCTGAGACATGTTCTACCATTTTCAACATGCATGTTCCAAGAAATGAGTAAATCAAAACCCAACTAAATGAAGAAAACATTTCTCTATATTAATAGGAGTGATGAGATCAAGGTATAATTAATAGGAACCTATCAGCTAAACTAGCTCCTAATACAAGTTTACCTTGCTTCCTGTAAGACATATTCCTCTGAAGAGTTATGGGCAAAATCAATTGTGTATTAAACAGCCCACAATTTATGGAGTTATTTTGTAAATGGAAGAATCATTTATAAAACTAATACAAAATCACCTGTTTGCAAGTCCACTTTTGCATATCAGATGTTCTTTAAGAAAGTATATACTGCTTTAATTTACAAATATATATGCTGCAGAGTTTACAAATGTGGTCAGAAACATACATTGTTCATTCAGTTCACTTCATTCATTCACTTTGCTTCTTGCTTATATACTCTTCTCATAAAAAACAAGCTAGCTGGGTTTTTGTTTCAACTGACTGAAATATTTCTCAAGGTATATTAACAGTATTCTGTGGAACTGCTAATTTATTTTACCTAGTTAATTTCTGCTACAGGATTTGATAATAAAATTCCATTAAAAATGACAAATCAAATTTCCTGATCAATAAAACTACTATGGACCGTAAAATAATAATAGTTAATATTTCTTGAGCGTTTATTATATCCCAAGGAACTGTACATAGGGATTGCTTCATTTAATCCTCATAAAATCTGATGACTGGGTACCATATTGCAGCTAAAAAAAGGAGAAGAATTTTAACAAGTAAGTTATGTTCTCTTCAGAATCAGGAAATGGAAGGGCTAGGACTCAACCCCAGGGCTGTGTGTGGACCTTCAGGCCCTGGTGGCCGTAGGCTACGCTGAGTAATACTATTTGGCTATTATCTTAAGACCACTTCTTCACTAAGGTAAAGACTAGAAAAGGGAAAAATCAAACCCCAGAGAATGGAACCTGGAGAATGAGGCCCCCTCCTGACTGCCTGGTGCCTTCACTTACAGGGATTTGCGCCGTCGGCCACTATCAGCATCCGGAGAGAGGAGAGGTTGATGTCTCTCTGATCCCTGTGTGCCACCAATGCCCAGTGCATGTCCCTGGATTTGACACAGGCCACTTTTGCTGAAGGAGAAGCAGGGGGGAAGTGAGTCACCGCCTGTGCCGGAGGATGGCGTGACATTAAAGGGGAAGCCTCTGCAACGCACCTTTGTACTGGCAGACCTTCTGAATCCAGGACAGTGGGTTCACCTTCATCAGCGAGTACGGGATGCTGATCACGTGCATCATGTTCATGACGCTCTGAAAGCATGACACTGGGCAGTGAGTGGGGGAGGGCTCCATGTGGGACTCACCCTGCTGCCAGGGGCTCCCTGGCGGGGGGGTGGGGACCACATGGGCATCTCACTGGGGATGATCCTTTAAGAGGCTGTGAGAGTGGAGGCGACTTCTCAAAGCTTGTCTAGTCCTCCCGACTCCTGCTTCTACTGATACAATTCAAGAATCTAAGTCCAATGGAAGCAACCTAAGTGTCCATCAACAGATGACTGGATAAAGAAGATGTGGCACATATATACAATGGAATATTACTCAGCCATAAAAAGAAACGAAATTGAGTTATTTGTAGTGAGGTAGATGGACCTAGACACTGTCATACAGAGTGAAGTAAGTCAGAAAGAGAAAAACAAATACCGTATGCTAACTCATACACATGGAATCTAAAAAAAAAAATCAAAGTACTGAAGAACCTAGGGGCAGGACAGGAATAAAGATGCAGACATAGAGAATAGACTTGAGGACACAGGGAGGGGAAAGGGTGAGCTGGGACGAAGTGAGAGAGTGGCATGGACATATATACACTACCAAATGTAAAACAGCCAGCTAGTGGGAAGCAGCCGCATAGCACAGGGAGATCAACTCGGTGCTTTGTGTCCACCCAGAGGGGTGGGATAGGGAGGGTGGGAGGGAGATGCAAGAGGGACGAGATATGGGGATGTATGTATATGTATAGCTGATTCACTCTGTTACCCAGCAGAAACTAACACACCATTGTAAAGCAATTATACTCCAATAAAGATATTAAAAAAAAAAAAAGGATCTAAGTCCAAATCCTTTTCTTATAAAAACTTAAGTTGAATGATCATTTTTTTATTGGCCTTTCAGTCTTGAAGCTTAATTCTCTCTGGTGTATTCTACTCATTTTTATTCACAAAATTAATTTCCTTTATTAAATGTTACACTGAAATCCAAGGAGCAGTGGAAAGTTGTCTTAACGCCCTCACTCTTCCATCTAGCCTGGATCATGTAGACCAGCACCCGTAAAAGGTTTCTTTCTTTAAAATGGATGACAAAAACTAACTTTTTAAGTAAATGGTCAGTCCTCACACATTGCAGCTGGGACTCATACACCTGAGTGGCTGCATGCACAGACCTGGCAGGAAGCGACCACAACATGGGGAGCACTGGACAAGATCCCCCCTGGTCGGCTCTGCCCCCGCTGTGGGTGGAGGTGGAGAGAGAGGGCACGGACACTCTGCAGAGCGCTGGTCTAGCTCAGAAGCTCTGCAGGAAGATGACCACGGGCACCCTCCCCCGCACGGGTGAGCCTGCTCACCGCTAGCGCTCACCTCCCTCACCTCGCGCTTGCTCCCCATTTCATACTGGGGGTGGGAGCATCTTTCACCATAAAGAAGGTAAGATGCCTTGGAAGAGTGCATGCTGCCTAGCCAGAGACCCGTCTCGCTCTAGAAGGTGGCAGCCAGAGACAGACTCAGAAACCACCAATCCCGGAGGCAGTAATCCAGAGCATCAGTAAGCAGGCGGGTGACCACATCAACAAGACCACAGAGCTCTTGAAAGCAAGACTGTCACGAGAGAACTCTGATGGCAACGGTCATCAAGCAAGTAGATGGGCCAGGCACTCACTGAACATTCAGCCACGTGGTTCTCACAGGGTCAACATTCCCATTGGACAGATAGGAAAACCGAGGTGCAGAGTGACTCAGGCAACAGACGATTCTTGGGCACAGGAGCAGGTGATGTCCCCAGAGTCACAAGCTACAGAAGGAAGGACCAACGTCCAACCTGGGTTCTCTGAGGCTGTGCTCTTCCCATGACACCAGCAGGCCACGGGGAATGTGTGTGTGGGGCTTTGTTTCTATCTCACCGACTAGTGTCCGGATGGTAACAGAAGGAAGCTGGCTGGGCCGGAGCCCCAAACCTTTGTCTATATGATGTCTGCATAAATTCTGGTTTATCAAGAGACAACAAATCCCTCTTTTTAGAGTTATGTTCCTATCACTCATGTAAAACTACTAGAGTTTTCTGCTTCTAAAAAGATATAAAGTTTCAGATAAGAAACTTAAAAAGAAAAACGGGTGAGTGGAAATCATCACATATGAAACAGACATAGGGGGATTTGAAGCAGTGATGCTACACATATTTCTTAAGTGCTAAGCATATCTTAATAATAAGGTTATCCCTCTATTAAAAGTGCCTACAGCTCTGAATGGTCATCACTTCTCAAGTGGCACTAACAAAAATGAGACATACATTCTCTGCAACTTGTGTTGAATTTTTGGCCAAGGAGAAATCTCAAAGTACTTTCCCCCCTGCAGCATAATTCCCAAAACGTTCATTAAACAATGATTCACAGAAAGATAAAACAAGAATTTTGTAGCCAGGTCAGATGTATGGGCAAAGTGACCCAAATGCAAGACATCAACGTTTCTGCACAATCTGAAATGCCAACCGCGGGAAGAAAGATCCTGAACTTCCCTGAGCCTAAAAAGGCCGCTCTCTCTCACAGCCGCAGCCTCAGAGCGTAGGCCCACGATGCAGGCAAGCAGCTACTGACCCACTGGTTTGCTGAGCTCCTGGAAGTTATATTAACTTAAGACTTCTAAAAATGGTAACTTTTCTTTACAATGTGGGAGGAAGGGGCTTACCCAACCTGCTGTGTACACAGATCATCATTCTAATCCCAACACTGAGCACATTCAAAGTTAAACAGGACACTGCAGAGCAAGGGGCATCTCACTTACTGTTAGGATTCCGTGCCAAAGCCCAACGTCTTTCTTGAAATCCAACACATTCACAATTGTTTCAGCTATACAAATAAAAAGAGTCAAAAATTTTAACGAAAGATGGTCACAGACCAAAGGACAAAAAAAATCCAGTATCATATCAGTGGGAAGTAATGGGTCTTAGAAAAACATCATTTCACTGTCTTTACAGAAATGCTGCAGCCTCCAATCAGACCCATTTAAAATGCTGGCCTGCCTGGGAAGTGTTTCTAGATGAGTATTCTGACACACAACTTAACAGCAATAGCTCCTCACAGCATCACTTAAAACGCCTTATTCCTTCTCCTTTTATACATTGGGTTGGCCAAAAAGATCGTTTGGGTTTTAATGAACTATTTGGCCAACCCAGTATTTGTTTTCCCTCTCCCTGCCTTTTTCTTTCTTAAAAGATTCTTTTCATTTCCATCACATGTTCTCCCAAGATAGGGAAATGCTGTGTAGTTGCAGGAGGAGGCAATTTCCAGCAAACCTGCCACTAGAATGCTCGCCAAAGCTTCAGTACCGAGTGCCTCACCCCCTTTCAAAAAGGGACATTCAAAATACACAGCCTGTATTCTATCTTAAGCAAGATTTTTTAAAGTGGAGAATCAGGAAGCAAGTATGTATCTATCTTCCCCAATCCCTGCAAGAGTGATGGCCCTGGACCTTTAGGAAATTAGGGCAAGGAATACAGGTCATGAGGTTGTGAGAAAAACTAGAACTAAAACTGAAAACAGTGACAAACAGGGTGGTGATCATTAGAGGCAGTGTGTCTCCACATGTGAAAATGTCTGGGAAACTTGTCCAGGGACCAAACATCAGTGGAACATCTCCACGAGACAAGTGAACTGTTCTTAAAAAGGGAGACTGCCAGAAGGATGGGGAGAGAGAGAAAGCAAATGAGAACAGCAAAAAGAGAAAAGTGTCTCATCCATGGCTCGTGACAGACGCTTGGGTACTGGGAAGAGACTCCAGTGTGGCGGGTGCCTGCGACGTGGCCAGTGCGGGGACCTGATGGCAGACACTCCAGAGGAGGGAGCTGTGGGTATGTGGGGTCTGATACTTCCTTCCATGAGCCCGTCAGCACTGTCAACATGGTTACCTCCAATGACCCTAACTCTGTGCCTCCAGGACGACCCCAAACAGGGCAAAGAAAGCACATAATGGAAACCAACTCTTTGACTGTGAAACGCAGCCCCAGAATCCAAGTCAGTTGCGGGGAGGGGAGTGCACTGTAGCATGGGCACTTTTTTAAAGCTCCCAAAGAGGTTCCACTGTGCAGCCAGGAATGAATACACATCAATGGTGTCAACTATCTGTTATGGCCTAGACTGTTTTCTCCCAAATTCCTACGTTGAAGCCCTAACACCACGTATAAATGCGCCTGGAGATGGGGCTCTAAGGAGATAATTAAAGTTAGATGAAGTCATAGGGTGGGGCCTGATCCAATAGGAACGGTGTCCTTATAAGAAGAGGAAGACACACCAGAGCTCCCTCTGCACACAGAGGAGAGGCCGTATGAAGACACAGCCAGAAGGTGCCGTCCACAGGCCTGGAAGGGGGTCTCACAGGAACCAACCCTCTGGCACTGGATTTCAGACTTCAGCCTCCAGACTGTGAGACGTCAACATCTGTTGTTTAAGCCCCAGTCTGTGGCGTCTGTTTTGGCTGCCAGAGCAGACTAAGACGCCAACTAAACAATCCAACACACAGACCTTCGGTGGAGCCGCACGATTCTCCGACTGACTAGTGGGAACAACACTCATCTCACAGGGCTGGGGTCTGGGGTCAGGGTCCCCCAGGAATGGTCTGCCCCTACCTTCTGTGTAGCCACACGCCTGTGTGAGGGCCTGGCAGTGGGTCAGAAGCGCAATCCTCGTCACGGTCACCCCAAGCACACTCCCATCCTTGCATGTCTTGTACTGCAATGAGAAGGTGCCGAGAGGGTAGAGCTCCGGGCCCGCACCCACCTCTGACCCTGAGCTGTGTAAGGGTTGCAGTGCGTGTCACTCAGTTCCCCAACCTCGTCCAGACCCAGCAACTCACCTCGATATACGCAGTGTCATTATTTGCATCCTTAATGTGCGGGAACCAATCTCGAGGAGGTTTAGAGAGATGTTTTGACTCTGTGACAAACCATAATAGCTTTGGCCAACCTTGGAAATAAAGGACAAATTCCTTTCAGGCAAGCATCCCCCAGAAGACAGGAGTGACACCACCTTCCCGTTGGTGGCATGCTTCACAACAGCACAAACCAGACCAAATCTCTGGTGTTTCCATCAAGTCTAAGGCCACGGCTAAGGTGCCGTAAGCCTCCTGCAGTTACAGCACATCACATGCAGGCTGAGAGCATGTGGGGTGTTATCTGAAACCTCGTGTGTGGACGGTGTGTTGGCACAGATGCCTCGGAGCACATCCTCCCCGCCCGGCACTGAGGCTCACCTTTGAACTGTGGGATCTCCCCCGTCGGGCTCTTCGGCAGCCCTTTGTGGCAAGCGTCGCTTGTCAAGGCTACAGTCACTCCACAGCTTCCAAGCAAGAACCCGATCTGCTGGCTTCCTGCGTCCTGGGAGACGGCGGCAAGGAGAGAAGGGTCACGAGCAGAGGTGATGGCCGCTCTCCTAACAAAACACGGTCTCGCCCTCGGGCCCCGGGATGGCACCAACCTCCCTGAGCAGAGGTTCAACCAGAATGCCAGGGCACGGGCTGGTGTCTGCACAGCTGGGGTCAAACCTCAGGCTGCCACTTGCCAGCTGCCTGACCTTGAACAGGGCACTAGCTTGGCCTCAGTCTCATCACCTGCGCTGTGTCCTTGGCTGGCTGTAAGGGATGCACACGGGGAGCACAGAGTGTGCTGCACTCAGGGGGTCTCGTTCTGTTCCCCTCTGGTTGCCCAAGACCATGACCTCGGGACACAGAGAGGGTCCAAGAACACATCTCTGCACTCAGGACACTAACCCCAAGCGGTCTTTGATCACATCCGGCGTGGTGGACTGGACACCCATGCCGACCACAGAGTAAGGGCGTGTGCGTGGAGGGGCGCCGCCCCACAGACTGACTGCCAGGACTTGGGAGCAGATGCTGCGGGAGGGGCAGCTCCGGGCGCCACCACCCTGAGCGTCCAGCCACCCCGCCAGTCAGTTCAACTTGCCTTCCTTACTCCCACCAGCTATGATTCAGAAAATAAAGCCGTGAAGCAGCCGGCATTCCTAGAAGGGAAACGTCAGGACTGTGGTGAGGCTGTCACCTCCTTCCTTCCCACGTGAGACAACATTCTCACCCCAGTAAAATCGGCAACATCGACATCTCAAAACTACCTCTTCCAAGTGCCTAGTTCCTACTCCTCACTGCAGATTTAAAAGCTGCGTCTCTTTACACAGCATCACGCACAGCCAGTCTCCCAACGCCCTTGCAGCCCCGACAAGGGGGAGGAGGCCTGGTGCTCCGCGGATGGGGACCTTCCCATTTTGGGGACCCTTGTGGGACTGTTCCTTCAAGCAGTGCTTTTTCAAGGAGAATTATCATCAGTAACTTCAATGTGAATTTGGGTATCACATGGCCAAAAGCTGTGACCAGGTGAAGGGGTGGGGAGATAGGTTCTGAAGCCGGGTTTAGGAGCAGAAGGGCGTTTCTCTATGAGCGTGAACTTGCTGGGACGGCCTACAGACAGGCTCAGATGGCTCAGGAGAGGGAGCACCAGGGCCAACTGCAAGACCTGTCAGGGTTCACGGTTGAGGTCTGCTGTCCCCTGGGCCCTGTCTTCCTAATATCTGCTCCTAAAGACCCTAAAATACAGAGGAAGGGCTGAGAGTAACCGTAAACAGAATCCATGGTTACCATGAAATTCAGCTTCCATGCCTGCTCCTCCCCCATCTTCTTGGTCTGGAAATTCCTACTCAGAGGTCCAGCCAAAAGCCAGCTTCGCAGAAACAGCCCCACCCAAGCACCCCACTGGGCTGAGATGAGATCCCTCCACCTGCTCTCAGAGCGCTCTGTCTCCTTCATGCACCGGGATCCCTGAAATTAAGCCCAGCTTGACCCCAGAGTCTCTGGCAGAGCCCAGAGAGCCATCCGTGGCCTCCATGGGCCATCTCTCGTGGACCCGGGGACAGGGCCCTGAGCCCCGATGCTTGGGAGCCCCCCGACACCGCACACCACTGTCCAGAAAGGCTCCATAGGAAGCTACTCAGGAGGCACGCGAACCACCGCCCTGCCGGCCAGAGCACTCAGGCCCTGACACTGCCCTCCTGTGTTTCCTGACCGCTTTTCCCTGGAATGGCTGTTTCTGGCCTGCGGTTGGGCTCAGGGGCCCTTCCTCTGTAGAGTTTTGAGCTGTCCAGGACCACAAAATCTCACAAATGACTCTCTTTTGCTGTGCAAGAAAAGCTGACCCACAGCTGAGTTCAAACCTTTCCCTCACTTTCAATCTGTCTCCAACATAGAGAGCTGACGAAGCATGTCCCTTCCCCGGCAGTCTCTCCACGCCCACGGTCTCTGACAAGTCACTTCTCAAGCAGTAAACGCGCACTCGACCATCCCCACCCCGTCCTGTCTCGGTCTCCAGGTCAGAAAGCATCAGCCATACCCATGAGAAGGACTCTCTCTCCAGTAAATGTGAGGTGAGTTCACGGAAAGCGTCTCTCATGAACTCGTTCCGGATTTGTGGACCTGCAACTACTAGCTGGTGCTTCTCCAATTTTGATGCTTGCCTGCCCAAACCGCTGGCTTCTCAGCTGCCTCAGGAGGTAAGACAATAACGCAAAGACAAAACAGAGAGAGGGGCTCTCGATGCATTACTCTGCAGAGTCAACACAAGACAGGTTGCAGACCCATTAGTTTAAAGATTTTTATAGCCATACAACCAGGGGATCCAAGAAACCTGACCCAAGAAATTTTCCTTATCAATACTAAGAGAAACATGTCATTAATGTATTGTTTTTTTGCCAATTAATTTTAAACTTTTTATTTATACCGGAAATTTCCAAGCAGACACAAAGATACAAAGAAAAGGAGAAAGAAATCCCATGTTCCTGTCATCCAGCACCAACGATTATTAACATTGGCATATCTGGTCTCATCTCTTACCTCAAACACATGCACACATGCAGATTTGTTATTTTAAAACAAATCCCAGACGTGGGGCATAACCTTCTACCCACAAACACTTCGTTGGGTGGGTGTCACCCTCGGGCTGCCCCATTTCCCTCCCTCCCCAGCTCAACTCCCTCTGATTTCTTCCAGCAAAATGCACTCCCAAGGGAAGGATCATGTGATGGATCACGTGAGATTGTAAGTATGTGACAAGACGTCAATGTTTTTCCTTCCAGAGATGTTTCATTTTAACAGGACATCTGAAACCTTGGTTAAAGCAAACAAGTGGGGCATGTGCTAGAGTCTAAGGAAAGAACAGTTTGCATCGTGCAGGACAGTGAGCCCCCTCTGAGCCCAGAGGCAAGTGCTGATGGGCCAGGCCCTGCCTGGCTAGACTCCTGTGGCCTCCGGGGCCCACTTGGTCTCTGGCCCTATGGCACTTAGAATATGCACAATTCCACCCCCGCTACAGCCTTGCTACTTCCCACCCTGGCAGAAGGGAAATGCGGCTCAGTGGTATCCGCCAGCCCACAGGCCCACTTTGCTGGCATCTGGCCTTCACAGACCAGCTCAGCCACCTCAAGAGGGCAAGGAGGACAGCCACCGTCCAGATCTGCCCATCGTGGCACAGACTTCTGGCGGCTCCTCTCTTGCCCCTGCCCACTCCGCGGCCAAACCATCGGAGGGACACCCATTTCTCCCACTATGAACTCTTCAAGTGAAAAATGAGCCTTCTCCCCTCACCCCAAGAACCAGAACAGAGAATAAATAAATGCACATGGGACTAAATCGTTCCGTGAGGCTAATCAACATTGATGATTCTGAAAATTTGGTTCTCATTAGGCCCTTTAAGACAAGACTAGCGTGCATAGGACTGGTGGATAGAGGATTCACAAACTTCATCACCTACACCCCTGTGCACATCTTACCCTGTGCTGAATGGCTACCGAGCCAGTGGATTCTTTTATTTAAAAACAAGTTAAGTTTTCTAAGAATGAACATTACACTCTGAAACCACAGACTGAGGCCCAACGCACAGCTTCTGGTTTAACAATAACCTGTGAGTCATCTGCTGGTTCTGTTCCCCTCAGAAATGTTCTGAGGGAGAGAGGGCCAAGAAGAAACCTCAGCTTTTTCTTCTGAGAGAGGGTTCCTGGTCCTGAGGTACATGGTGACAATATGAGGGTCTGAATGGGCCTGAGAGGTGAGTGAGACAGAGCCACCTGGCAGGTCACGGCCTGCAACACCTGAGACGGCTGGCAGGCACGTGTCAGGAGACCCAGAGGAGTTGCAGATGAGGCGCCCTGGACCCGCTAGACAATGCCTGGTCAGGAAGTGGCAGAGACAGGTGCCTCTTCATTCAAATGATTTTCCTCTGCAAACCAGACCTGGTCTGGAAGACACCAGGCTATAGATGTAGAGTAGACAAATCTAAATTCTATATGTGATGAGTAAACAATAACTGCTACTCATAACAACAATAACAAATGTTCTGGAGTCTGCTTAGTGGGTGCTGACAGAGAATCAGTCTCTTCACTCATTAGCCTATGAATTCCTCCAAATTAGCATCCTGATGCCATTGACTAGAGAATCCAGAGGGTTTTCTTTTCTATTTCCAGAGGACCTCAACCCACTGAATTAGATATCAATTAAAGAGGAGCGTCACACATCCCCTGAGAGGCTTTCCAGGTTAGTCACAGCACCAAAGAATCACATAGGAGAACGTGGCTACCTGCTCAGTAACTCCCCAAACCCTTCCGCATCTCTCATCAATAGTGAAGGTCATAGGGCTCAGGAAGATGAGGAAGCACTTTATGGGGTATGTATTGTACACCAGGAATGCTAGAGGCAAACCCTCGCAGAAATCAGGGTTCTCCTCAGGCCACTGGAGGGGGCTCTGATGTCAGTGGCTGCAGGGCTCACCCCCCTTCCAGGGCCACCTGCCGCCCCGCCTGACACTTGCAGGTACCTAGGAGGCCCAGGAGGGAACTTGCAGATTTTGTACCCAGGAAAACGGAAACAGCAACCATTCCCCAAACTTTTTCTAAAGGATCCCCATGTTCTCTCCTTCCGCCCCAAGGAGCAGAGTTTCAAAGGTACCCACACACTGTGAACAGACCTTGAGGCATTTCCCCATTTTCATAATGAGTAGCCACAAAGGCAGCTGGAAGATTCTCTGGAAACTCTGAGCCTGGGCACATGAAAACCTCAGCATTTTGGAGCTGGAAGAGTCACCCCACACAGTCTGCTCATGATGATGTGCTAAGTGACGGCCCGGTGAATCCAGGGTGGAGCCCAAGGGCACGACACATAATCCAACCAGTGGCAGGGGGCCATCCCCACAGCCGTCGGCCCCGTCTCCTTTGACAGCATCAGAGCACCTCTCGGGGGACCGTCAGGGTCAACCCCAGCACAGCCTCCTCCCTCTGCCTTCCCTTCCAAAGTTACCACAGGTCTGTGGTGCAAGAAGCCAATCATTAACGTGGACAAAGACACACCCACTGCTGTGTAGGGTTCCGACACTGGACTACACTACAACTGTAACAGCAAGATTAGTTATTTATTCTAACCATAGAATAAGATCCAACAAATCGTAGGTGAACCTGGAACTTGTTAATGTCCAAACACCTGCACAAATGCAACAACTGCCACCCCTGAAATAAAAATAAGTGAAAAATCTATCATTTACCCAGATTTCTAGTGCAGTGACACTGAGGAACGAGATACTGGAACACCTGCTTTGCTGGCAGATCACCCTGCTCAACGCACAGAAGGCGTCACCTCAGGGCAGCAGCTCAATCCGGCTGCTGAGTGGAGCTGCAGCGTCAATGCTGCTCCCTTGTCTGGGACAGCCAACGACAACCTGCACAGAGCCTCAGAAACAAGGCAAACAGCCCTGTGCTTCCTGATCCACAGCCCGCTGAGATGAAAGCTCTTGAAGATGGCCGTCTGCACATTCTGACCCCATGACAGAACCTTCCAGGGCCGCAGAGCCGACCTTCCCGGCCAACAGGCTTGAACAGAAAGATACGTTATTTACCTTTCTCGTGAGGGGCACCTCGATGGGCACAGGCACAACTTCGGCCAGCAGGCAGCCGTAGAAAGCCACCATGGAGGCAGCAGGGTCATTGTTGGGGAACACCAGTGCCACCTGGACCAACACAGAGAGAGAGGGATTAACCACTAACACGATGCCACGGGAAAAAATTTAGATGCCCTGCTTGAAAAATGCGTATTAGTAAGGTGCATTTTAATAAGTTATCAGATGCTTTTCCTTGATCTCACATGGAAGGCCAACAGATTATCCGGGTCATCTCTGACACCGCACCAGAATACAACAACCCTTGCTGTTTACACGTTATCTCCCCCATCGGCACATATTTTTACACAGGTGAAACCACAGTACATATACTATTTGTCTCTCGCTATTCTCACTGGGCTCTGAAGTGCATCCTCGTACGTCCACACAGTCTTCACCATCGTAACTGAACGCTGTGCACTTCCTCCCTAAAGTGCTGGGCTCACAGCTGACTCTACTCTGATCCCGCCTCAGATTTAGCTCCCCAAGCCTTGACTTACCTGAAAATTGAGAATACTAGTGTCCTAGCGTTGCAGTAAAGGTCAAATGAGAAAATGTATGCAAGAGCTCACACCGTGCCTGACACACAGCAGGCAGCCGTGAACCAAAGCTGCCCACGAGGCCCCGGCCCTGAGAGCTGGCGCTCGGTCAGCCCGCACCTGCGGCATCTGGCTTTCTGCCCTCCCAGGGAAGGCTTCCGTGAACACCTGCCCACACATCTCCATCCGCCCATCGCCTCTCCAGCTCAACCTCTGAAGAACCAGGAGTACAATAATCATGGAGTTCTAAAAGCTAAATTTAGATTACTATCCAAATAACCCAATAATGGATAGTATGATTTTTCAAATGTTTTCTGATAGTCCTGAAGGGAATCTTAATGAAGAACAATTTTCCATCAGGTGGCTTATAATTAATTATTCGTCCTTGTATGAACTGTGTTTCATTTCCTTTGCCTATTTATCTGCTAGTGTTTTGACATTTCCCATAAAATCTTTAAATATATTTCATAGTATTAACTCTCACATTTGATGCAGACTTCTCGATATAATATTCTCTGTTTTATTTTTATTAGTGTATTTAATGTTGCATGTAAACTTGTCAAGTTTTTCCTTTATGTTGTCAGCTTCATCCCATTCACATTCACCTGGCGCTCAGGTTAGCATCTGCCGTGGAGCTAACGCAATGTCGATCCGCTTGCTCTCCTGTTGCCTGATGCTCCTTCTGGAGTGGCCCTTCCTACTCTAGCTCTAGAAGCTGCCTTCAGGATGCAACAGGCAGTCCTATTTCTGGATCCCCACTGAGCTCTGCAGGGCTCTGCTTCCACTTTAACACAAGCTTCTCCCATGTGTTGCTGCAGCATCGGCACTGCTCTTCCTTGTTGATAATTAAGCACATAAATCCCATGATTTAGCAGATGTATATGATTTTTGTATTACCTCATTCAGGAATTTAACACATTTTTTTCTTTAAAAATGCCCTAACTAGAAGTTATTAACTTTGTCATGAACAGTTGGATAAGACATCCTAATTACCTCAATATCTAAGTAAGCATGTTGGCATAAAGGACTCAGATGACAGCTGAGGATGGAGCAGGCTGCGTCTTAAATTTGGCTCTGTTAGCAACACAGGATAGTTGATGGAAATAAAATTAAGTTTGGAAATATGTGAAGATTGCCTTTCTATATGGCATTCCTGCAGTTTACTAAAATCAGCCAAACGAGAGACAAATGAAACCGTTAAGGCCAATAAAAGCCATTCTGCACTACTGAAGAATTTTAAGAAACCCTGTGAAATAACTGTTGATTAGATATTAATCCTTATTTTGTCCCAAAAGCACCCAGACAGATGCCAGGCTACTATCAGTAGGACTTCATAGGAGGAATAAAAGGATTTATTTGCATGTCTCTGCATATGAACCACAAACAATTATTTTAAAAATGGTCGGAGGTTTGCACTGGCCTCAGGTGTTCTGCCTTCAACTGGTGGTCTGAGAGTTGACAGCATCTGTTTTTAGTTCTGGATCTGGCAAAGCAACAACATTCAATCAAATGTCTGCAAAGCTTCCAAGGCACCACTGCTGCAAGACTGCTCTCCTTGAACCAAAACAGAGGATGTTAAGAAAATGCAGAAGATGTTGAAGTTCCACCCAAAACTAATGGCTGCACCCACTCATATAGAGGACTAGTTAAATTTGGACTTGTTAGTCCTCCTAGGACTAACCTATTCTGCACGCAGGAGTCTTCAAGAGCATAGAACCGAGAGAAAGAAGGTGCTGCTTCCAGAGCCAGACTGTGGATCAACATATTTCCAAGAGGAGCTTCTGGTCTGGCTCCTATCCCAGCTCTGTTCCCAGGAAGGGCAACTTGATCCAGGATTTAAAATTCCCACTGCTCGATCACTAAAGTTCATGCTGATAATGCCATATTATATAACCTTGCAGAGTTGCGTTAAAACAGGATGAAATGTTATATTAATGTAAAGTGAATAAAAGCAGAATATAAAATTGTGCATTATATGCTCTCAAAAATATAAAAGTAACAAGTAGAAAATGGTCAAATAGCTAAAGGCTCTTTTAGAATCAAAATTGAATTTTTAAAAAATTTGTTTTAAGGAAGGGAAGTCTGTATTTGTATCATTCTCACCAAACTTTCCTTTTATATCTCAATCAGTCACAAGTCCTGTTTTTTGGTGACTGCACAGTGATTCCAGTGCAATACTGTACAAATATACAGATGCTTCATTTTCATAAACCCACACGGTTTCTTTTCATTCAATTCCCTATGTATTCTCTGATATTTCATCGCACTTAACTATGCACAGATCGTCAACAGACCACACCTCCTTCCTCCACTCTCCTCCGCTGGTCTTCCTGTAACAGCCCTGCTGTCCCAGTGCCCGGCTGGTTCTGTCCACATTCCACACAATCCCCCCTCAGCTCCTTTCCACACTCTGTCCTACAACCTGACCAAGAGCCACGGGCTTGCCTTTTCTCCTCAAGAAGTCTTCTCAGATTCCAGAAGCTCCTAAAATGAGAATATTCTCTGTCCTTCCCAAAGAGTTCAGCTGTATCTCTCACCACCTTTTTTGGGGACCTGTATCATTTTCCAATTTACAGGTAGCCAATTATCAACGTCTTTATTTTATTTTTTTAACTCTGCAAGCTCTCTGAAGGCAGGCTTCACATATGATGCATCTTTGTTTGTTACACAGCTCCCACTACAATAACCTGAAAACCTATTCAGCTTAGGCACATAAATGCCTTTTCAAAGCCCAAGCAGTACTCCCCAAAGTGCATTAATAGGGTCACCCACATGAAAAGCATCTATAATTTTTATGCTAAGGACAGAATGTTCATTATCCTCAGAAAATTATATTTAATTAAAAATGATTTTCAAAGAGGTAAAGAATCCTGTTTATTGTGACAGAAGGTTATTATCAATTGAATACTACAGTCACATATGCTTATTTAATAAGTATTTATACGCACATGCCAGGTGCCACAGCCATATGAAAACTTTTTAAAGGAATAATTTAGAAAAGTAGTCCCACCTCATACAATTCAAACCACCCCCTGCTAAAGAAAATCTTTTTACATATTTTGTTCTATCAAAACTTGCCCCCCACATTCCTACTAACTTCTTAGCAGAACAGAGATGGTTTATTTTGTAATTGCTATTGTAAAGGAACTTCAAGAGTCTGAAGGCCAAAGACTTTTTTTAAAAAACTACTAAGACTATTAACCAAATTACAGATAAGGGAGATATATTACAACTGACTTTTTTTTATAATGATAAAATAAATACAACAAAGTTTACCATCTTGACCATTTTCAAGTATACAGTTCAGTGGCATTAAGTACATTCACACTGTTGTAAAACCATCATCAACCATCCATTTCCAGAACATTTTCATTTTCCTAAACTGTAACTCTGTCCTTATTAAACAATAACTCCCCATTTCCCGCTTCCCACAGCCCCTGGTAACCATCATTCTTCTGTCTCTAGGAATTTAAGTACTCTAAGTACCTCATATAAATGGAACCATACAATATTTATCCTTTTGTGACTGGCTTATTTTACTGAGCATAATGTCCTCAAGGTCCATCCATGTTGTAGAATGTGTCAGAATTTCCTTCCTTTTTAAGGCTGAATAGTATTACGCCGTACGAATATACCACCTTCTGTTTATTCATTCACCCGACCATGGATGCTTGAGTTGCTTCCTCCTTTTGGTTTTCGTGAATAGTGCTGCTATGAACATTGGTGTAGATATATCTCTTCAAGCCCTTGCTTTCAATTCTTTTGAAATTGAAGTGGAATTATCAGATCAGATGTTTAATTTTTTAAGGAACCACCATAGTACTGCTTTCCACAGTGGCTACACCACTGTATATTCCTACCAGCAATGCACAAGGGTTCCAATTTCTTCACATTCTTGTCATCACCTACTATTTTCTGTTTCTGATAGCAGCCATCCTAATGAGTGTGAAGTGGTAGCTCATGTGGTTTTGACGTATATTTCCCTACTGATCAGTGATTCATGGGCTTATTTGGCTATTTGTAAATCTTCCCTGGAAAAAGGTCTATTCAAGTCCTTTGCCTGTTTTGTAAACTTTTTGTTTTGGTTGTTGTTGTTGAGTTGTAGAACTTCTTTATATATTCTGGATACTAATCTTTTATCAGATATATGATTTGTAAACATTTTCTCCCATTCTGTATGTTTCTTTTGCACTCTCAAAAGTGTCCTTTGGTACACAGAAGTTTTAAATTTTATTCATTTATCTTATTTATTTATTATTGGCTGCGTTGGGTCTTCGTTGCTGTGCGTGGGCTTTAGTTGTAGCAAGCAGGGGCTACTCTGCTGTGGTGCGCGAGCTTCTCATTGCGGTGGTTTCCCTTGTTGCAGAGCACGGGCTCTAGGCTCACGGGCTTCAGTAGTTGTGGCACACAGGCTCAGTAGTTGTGGCACACGGGCTTAGTTGCTCCGTGGCATCTGAGATCTTCCCAGACCAGGGCTTGAACCCGTGGTCCCCTGCATTGGCAGGCGGATTCTGAACCACTGCGCCACCAGGGAAGCCCAGAATTTTAAAATTTTGATGAAGTGCAATTTATCAATTTTTTTGTTCCCTGTGCTTTTGGTGCCATATCCAAGAAATCATTGCCAAATCCTACGTCATGAAACATTTCCCCTATGTTTTATTCTAAGAGTTTAGGTCTTTAATCCATTTTGAGTTAATTTTTTAATATATGGTATAAAGGTTCAATTTTGGGGTTTTGCTTATAGATATCCAATTTTCCGAGCACCATTTGTTGAGTAGACTATCCTTTCCCCCATTTAACGTCTTAGCATCCTTCTTGAAAGTCCCTTGACCCTACATGTAAGGATTTATTTCTGGGCTTTCTATTCTATTCCTTTGGTCTATATCTGTCTTTGTGTTAATACCACACAGCTTTGATTGCTGTAGCTTTACAGTTAAGTTTTATAATGAGGAAGTGTGAGACCTATAATTGACTTTTAAAAGCTAAAGGTCAAACTTGTTCATTAAACTGGAAAGAATCATAGCCTACCACAGAATCCTGGGGCTGCAGCAATCTTATTAAAAATTCCCCATAATGGGCCCATGTTTTTATAATATCTCTTAAGTAAATCATAGCTTGTATTCTTGTTGGTTTATGGTGTTCTACAATGATATTTTTATAAAATTTATTTGGAGTCCTTTGGGTGCAGGTGGGTAACCCAGTCTTGGGGCATTCTGAGGTACACAGCAACATATGGAAAAAAAATCACTCCATTTAAGGTAAGAAAACTAGGTTCTACTCTCAGCCCCACATCTTAATTGGGGTGTAAAGCTTGGGCAAGATTATTAACTGCTCTGGGTGTAACATTAAAAAGGAAATACTAATATCTGTTTCTCAGTAACTTAGCAGATTGCAGTAAGAATAAAATTGTGCTTTTCAATGAAAGACAGTAGCCTATATCAAGAAATTTAAGACTAGGAAAGGAACATACCAGCAGTTTGCTGCCAGGATTTTCGATATCACTGACTAATATAAAAAAGTTCTAAACACAACTGTCCTGCCTACTCAGGGAGACAGTGCAAGTACATTCCAAACTAGGAGACCACATATGTCACGGGTTAGGAACACAGGTTTTGCAGTTGGACAGAAATGGATATGAGCACTGGCTATACCACCTTCTAGCTATGTGCCTTCATCTGATGTGATTCTTACCCTCTCAAGTCCTAATATCCTCATGGATAAAACATGAGAACTACTATAGTTAAACTCGCTGAGTTACTGTGAAGATTAATCCTGCTGAATAACTGCTTCTGGTTCACAGTAAATGTTAAGAAAGCCTGATTTAGTAGTATGGAGGCACTGAACTTTGCAACTTTAAAACAGTGGGTGTCTTCTCCACCTCAGACCACATGTCTTGCAGATGTGATAATTTAAATTGCACTTACCCTATCTCCAGGTCGCACCATAGGTTCTTGTTTTGTACCTAATTTATGCAGAATGTTGTAAGCAACCTTCATACTTCTTGTCCACAGTTTGCCTATCAATACAAATTATAAAGACACAATTAATTGTACACATGCATCTTCTGTTGTGTATATGTGTGCACATTAACCTATATAGAGAGTATTACTTTTTCACTTTAAGCCTTTCAAGTTATTCCGCGTCCCTGGAATCAAGATGGGAAACAAAAGCCAGCAAATCTGACTTACAAAATCTGAGAAGCCTGAACACTGGAATAAGGTATTAAATACAAATACACCTAGGATGCTAAGAACCTAGAGCAAAGCCAGAGAGAATTCAACTACCATCACAGAAGTAGGGAGGATTTCTAGGGAGTAAAATGGGGCAGCGACCATGGCATTAGGGAGTTAATGCTAATTTATGTTGTGCAAAATGACACCTACTTCCTCTATTAATGAGTCCTGTCTTGTGTGACTGAAATGAATCTAAAGGGCACTTAAGACAGGCTTTGTAGGGCCTGATCCCTCTCCTTCCCCACATCCTAAGTTTCTCAACTTCAACTTTTCCTAACTTTTAGGATTTTGGAATCCTAATCCCTGAATTTAGATAAAGATTATGGTAAAATTTTTGAATTATTTTAAAGTTTTGAACTCTAGAAAATATCACCACAAAGCAGGATTACAAAGATTAAAAAAACATGAGAAAAATGACCAGTTTTGAAGAACTTGCAGATTCAAATCCCTGCCTTCATCCCAGTGCCAGACATTTCCTCAGCATACCCAGGTGATTGCAAACAGTCTGAGATCAAACCAAAATGACTTTAAAATCTAACATGAATTCTTGGACACACAAAGGCCTTTTACAACTTTAGCTTCTATAAGCTTTTAGAAGCAGTCAAGGTGTTAGAAATTGTATTAATGCAATAATAGTATAATAAAGATAACAACAATTTGAACTATTTCCTATAAATGCAATCACTGTTCTAATCTTTTTCCTATTTTAAATGTAAAAGCTAAATTAATATACACTTTAATTATGAAATTAAATTATGAAATTATGAAATGAAAAATATCTGAATTTGTTTTATTTCATATTGGATTTTGCAGCAACCCAAACTAGGGTTCTTACTGTTTTCCTATCAATGGATTTATCAATTTGTCTCTTTCTTAGTGATTAGGGGACAAGGAGGATTTTTCCATTATCTCTGATTCCTATAATTCCTAGGACATTCCTGGCTCATAGTATGTGCTCAACAAATGTTTCTTTGTTTTATTAACATCATAATAAAGCAAGCTATAAAAAACAAAATCGCAGTATACATTTTAGCCTACTTCTTGATCACTGAGAGTAACTACTAGGTGTGATGTTTTATTCATGCCCCTCCTCCACCTTCCTTAACTCCACCTCCTCAAGACTGGCTACTTTACAATTATTTGATGATTATATTTTTGCCCCAAATACTCACTAGCCATTGGAAATAATGCAGGGAGTTATTTTTTTCCTAAAGAAATCACAAATATTTTGTGCCTTCAGATTTATTTAATGTGAACAATGTTAGGAAATTATTATAGTTGAATAAACAATTACAATCAACTTGTTGTAAGTGAAAAAAAAAATCAACGCACTGTAAACGAAAAAATCAATTACAATCAAACAATTAGCATCATTATATTCTGTTAAAGTTTCAACTTCATTCTCAGTTTGGAATATTAAAGTCGAGATCATCATAAATTCATACAAAAGCCAATTTACAACAGAGAGTTTGAAAAAGGAAACAACACACTTTTGGCAAGTTCTAGAAATATTTTTCAAATAGAAAAAAATAAAGAGTAAATTGATGATTTAAATTAAAGAAGATAAAACAGTTCTTGACTGATTTAGAAAGGAGAAAGAAAAAAAATTTCCAACCAAGAATACTCTCCCGGGCAAAGTTATCATTCAGAATTGAAGGACAGATAAAAGTTTTCCAGACAAGCAAAAAGCTAAAGGAGTTCATCACCACTAAAGCAGCCTTACAAAAAAAGTGTTAAAGGAACTTATTTAAGCTGAAAAGAAAGGGCACTAATTTGTAACAAGAAAATATGTGTCTCACTGGTAAAGGTAAATATTTAGTAAAGGTAGTAGATTAATCACTTATAAACCTAGTATTAGGTTGAAAGACAAAAGTAGTAAAAATAACTACAACAGTTAGTTCAGGAATACACAAGATAAAAAGATGTAAAATGTGACATCAAAAACATAAAACAGGGGGAGACTAAAAATGTAGGGCTTGAGAATGTACTCAAACTTAAGTTTTTAATCAACTTAAAACAGACTATTATAAATATGTTATATGTAAGACTCATGGTAACCATCAAGCAAAAACCTATAGTAGGTACACAAAAAATGTGAAAGGAATCTAAGCACACCACTAAAGAAAGTCATCAAACCACAAAGGAAGAGAGTAAGAGAAGACTAAAGGAACAGAGGAACTACAAAAGAGCCAGAAAGCAATTAACAAAATGGCAATAAGGTCATACCTATGAATAACCACTTTAAATGTAAACAGACTAAATTCTCCAATCAAAAGGCACAGCGGGTGAATGAATTTAAAAAAACCCAACAACACAAGACTCATCTACATACTTCTACAATAGACTCACTTCAAGTATAAAGACACACACAAAATGAAAGTGAACAGATAGAAAAAGATATTCCATGTAAATGGAAACCAAAAGAAAGCTGGGGTAGCTATACTTATAACAGATAAAATCAACTTTAAAACAAAGACTGTAACGAGACAAAGCATATTACGTAATGATAAAGGGTAAATCCAACAAGCAAATATAACATTTGTTTATATTTATGCACCCAATATAGAAGCACCTAAATATATAAAGCAAACATTAACAGACATAAAGAGGGAAACAACAGCAATGTAATAACAGTGGGGGATTTTAATACCCCATTTACATCAATGAACAGACCGGCCAGACGGAAAATCAATAAGGAAACATCAGCCTTAAATTATACATTACACCAGATAGATTTAATAGATATATAAAGAACATTCTATCGAAAAGCAGCAGAATACACATCCTTCTCAAGCTCATATGGAACATTCTCCAGGATAGATCATATCTTAGGCCACAAAAACGAGTCTTAAATTTAAGAAGACTGAAATCATATTGAGCATCTTTTCTGACCACAATGTTATTAAACTAGAAATCAATTATGAGAACTGATAAATTTACATGTATGTGGAGATTAAAAAACATGCTATCCAACAACCAATGAAACAAAGAAATCAAAGGAGGAAGTAAAAAACACCTTGAGACAAATGAAAATGAAAATATAACATACAAAAACTTATGGGATACAGCAAAAGCAATTCTAAGAGGGAAGTTCACAGATAAACGTCTATCTTGAGAAACAAGAAAAATCTCAACCTAACTTTACATCTCAAGTAACTAGAAAAAGAAGAACAAATGAGGCCCAAAGTTAGTAAAAGGAAGAACATGACAAAGATCAGAGTGGAAATAAATGAAATAGAGATTAAAAAGACAAAGAAAAGATCAATGAAATCAACAGCTGGTTCTTTAAAAAGATAAACAAAATTAATAAACCTTTGGCTAGACTCACCCAGGGAAAAAAGAGGACTCATAAATAAAATCAGAAATGAGAGACATTACAATTGGTATTAAAGAAATACAAATGATCATAAGAGATTACTATGAACAATTACATACCAACAAACTGGACAACCTCGAAGAAATAAATTCCTAGAAACATACAACCTTCCAAGACTGAATGATGAAAAAACAGAAAATCTAAACAGACCGTTTACTAGTAAGGAGATTGAATCAGTAACCAAAACCCTCTCCACAAACAAAAGTCCAGGACTACATAGCTTCACTGGTGTATTCTACCAAACATTCAAAGAAGAATTAATACCAATCCTTCTCAAGTTCTTCCAAAAAACAAAAGATGAGAAAACATTTCCAAACTCATTTTACAAGGCCTGCATTACCCTGATATCAAAACAAGATAAGGACACCATGAGAAAAGAAAATTACAGGCCTGAAGAACACAGATGCACAAATCTTCAACAAAATATTAGCAAACCAAATTTAATAGTATGTTAAAATGCTCATACACCATGATCAAGTGGGATTTATTCCAGAGATGCAAGGATGGTTCAACATCCGCAAATCAATGAATGTGACACAGCACATTAATAACATAATGAAGGATAAAAATCATATGATCATCTCAGCAGATGCAGAAAAAACATTTGACAAAATTCAACATCCATTTATGATAAAAATTTTCAACAAAATAAAAGTCATATGTTTACAAGCTCAGAGCTAACAGCATACTCAACAGTAAAAAGCTGGAAGCTTTTCCTCTAAGATTCAGGAACAAGACACTTTTGCCATGCTTATTCAACATAGCATTGTAAATCCTAGCCAGAATAATAAGGCAAGAAAAAGAAATAAAAAGCATCCAAACTGGAAAGGAAGAAGAAAAACTGTCACTACTTGCAGATAACATAGCATTATATATAGACAAACTTAAAGATTATACAGAAAAACAGAGTAATAAATGAATTCAGTAAAGTAGCAGATACAAAATCAATACACAGAAAACTGTTCTGTCCATACACTAATAATAATCTATCAGAGAAATCAAGAAAACAATCCCAATTACAACTGCATCAAAAGGAGTAAAATACCTAGGAATGAATTTAATCAAGGAGGTAAAAGACCTGTACATTAAAAATTATGACTTTAGTGAAAGAAGTTAAAGATGACACAAATAAATAGATATTCTCTGCCTGTGGATCAGAAGAATTAATATTGTTAAAATGTCTGTACTACCCAAAGCAATCTATAGATTCAATGCAATCCTTATCAAAATTCCAATGGCATTTTTCACAGAAATAGAACAAACAATTCTAAAATTTGTATGAAAACATGAAGGACTCCAAATAGCCAAACCCATCCTGAGAAAGAAAAAGCTAGAGACATCATACTCCCTGACATTACAAAACTACCAGTAATGAAAAACTGTATGATACTGGCACAAAAACAGATACACAGATCAATGAAACAGAATAGCCCAAAAATAAACCCACGCATGTATGTCAACTAATTTATGACAAAGGAGCCAAGAAAGGGGAAAGGACAGTCTTTCAATAAATGATGCTTGGAAAACAGTACACAATCAGCTCCATGGCTGAATCTGGCAAGAGATGAAGGTCAGACAGGAAAGTCCCCTGTCTTTTTGACTGACTAAAATCTATTTCCAAGAGTATAACTTTAAAAAAATGAATCTTATGCCTCATGATGGGTGAAATACCCTTTATCCACTCAGAATTTCCCAACAAAGCAAGAAAAAAAAAAAAAGAGACTATGAAAACATATGCTCCTAAATTCCATTTTCTTCCATGAGATGCACAGGATAATGACTGAAGCACAGTGGGTGCCTCACAGGCCCCACACCCACTAAAAGCCTGGGCTATAATACTTAACAGCTGGCTCTTGACCTCCATTGTTAATGGAGAAAACACTTTCTTTCCTACCTGCAATTAGAAGAGCATTATCATCAAAAAAACAAAACTGAAAGTTAAAAAAAGGTAATCTAACCTCACACACGCAGACATAATATAAGCCATTTTGGTATTTTTGTTATGAAGCTTGTTTCTTTGCAAAGCTGTAGCAGAGAGTGTGAAAATGACCTGAAAATTTCCTTTCTCTGCCTCTTATCCTTGGAGCAAAGAGAAAGGAATCTCTCTGGTACAGTTAACTATTTCCAAGTTTATGGACTGCATTAATGGTACTGAATAAAGAATTAAAGAACAGTTTGTTTCTCTTGCTTTCTGAAAAAGCACTTTGGAAACAGATTCTGTTTCTTCTGAGTGACACATGTCAACGAGTTCTGATACACATTCTTTAACTACCAATCCTTCTTGAAAGCATTATTTAATATACATTCCAAGAGGTAAAATCTAACATCTTATTAGAGTTATAATCACTAATTTTTTATATCACTTTCTAGTTTTTACTCAAAAACACTGAACAAATAGTAACTTTTCATATTCAAACCAAATCATTTTCCTATAATATTTCCTTTCAGGTTCCATTTATTTCTGTATTAGAAACATAAGGCAACACAAATATGAATCGGCCACCCTGAAAGTGACAGTTGTGTGCAGGCACAAGCAAACAAAAGGTGGATAAGCCTCACAGGATTACCGTAAGTGAGGATGTACAGAGGTTTCCCATTCGTGTCCATCGTGGTCAAGCACGGGGCCTTTGGTGAGATGGTCCCCCATCGCTGTAACGCTGCTTCTAAAGATGGGGGCCAATTTGTAACCACACCCAGCTGTTCCCCACGCATCGCCAACATTTGGGCTCCCTCTGGCTTTGGCTGGTTTGGATCTGGTTGTTGAACTAAATACATTTGAACACAAAAGGTTTTCAAGAAAAACACATCCATATTAGCACAATCACTTTTTTATTCCTTTTAAGGAAGCTAGAAGACTTACACTTGAGTTAGAAATTTATTAGAGGACAGGAAACATGCACAGGTGTTTTTCTAGAATTAGAGCCATGACCAGCACATGAGCCTCATGGATGTAACAAAAGCACTTAATTCTTACAATTTCCAAGGCAATGTCAGGGTGTGGAACTTAGGGACACCTGAATGCACTTACAAACTGACAAGTAAAACTATGCATTTTAACATGCCTAGAGTCTAGGATTGCAATAGCCATGTTTAAAACATTGGTTATCTACATACACTAGTAATTATAGACTCCAAAGAGCTCAAACCTTGCTGGATTATATTTTTCCCTTAAATACTGAGATGTAAATTTGAATTTGCTACAGCTACTAGGAATAACTAGCACAGCACATATTTTCTTAAGTACAACAAAAATAAACGCCCCATAATAAAAACAATTTGCCCAACTCTTTAGATAGGTAAGAATCTGAGAGATTATTCTCACTTCTGGGAAAGGCTTCTCTTATAGTTGATGATTCACAATTTCCACCTGCTGCCTAGAAATCAGCTATGTCTTACTTGTGGTATAAAGAGCAAGAAAATAAGCAGTTTGGGTTTGATACAACAAGCAGTACTTTGTTTCAATTTTAAGTTGTTTGTGTTAAAAGGCTCAGGACTGTTCAGGGGTTAAGAACACCAGCTCCTGAAGCTGTCACGAGAGGCAGGCAGGAAGGTGAGATCTGCCACGGCTCACTCTGCATTCCTCCCTCTAAAGCCGATTCAGAGAGAACACACTGCTGCAAGCTCAGGTTGTCTATGATTTGTCAATACCAGCATTCCTGTAGCCTCAAGGAGTCCTTAGAAAGAGGCCTGGCTCACGGGACAAAATCGCATTCTGCTGAGAGTGACACACAAATGGTATCAACCCAACTGTGCCAGGACTGGCGTATCTTTAAAGGGACCTTGGGGAATAGTACCTACAGTTTCTAGGCAGGATCCCTGTCTTCCCAGGAACACCAAGATTACTGTTCTTAAAAAGTCAAACAGCCTTGGTAGAAAAACACTATACAGGGTCACAGAAACACTGGACAAGCGGGTAGGAACGGGCTCTTTCACCTTCCAGCAGTTCTTCAAAGTCATCGACGAAGAATTCCCGCAATGGTGGTCGTTTGGGTCGTTTGAGGGTATTGACAAGCTGCTGGATTTTTGCTGATACCCGGCTACTTACAGGCACTCCTGAAAAACAGAACCATGGGGCAGGTGGACTGACTGTGAGCATGAACCAGCGTAAACAAGCAGCCACAGTAAAAACAGCTGTGACAGCACACCCTGCCCCATCTCAGGGCTGGGAGCCCCTCAGTGTCACCTAAGACAACTGCTGCTCAACGAGAACATTCCGAGGTGGACGGACTTAGCATGTGACCTTGCTAGGAAGCCTCGAGAGAGGATAAAGATGTAGCAGAAATGATTCCCTTTTACACTGTGAACTGTCCTGCTCTGGTGACCTTGGGAAAAACTCCAGACAATAGACTGGGCTCGGTCCCGCCTCTATTCCTAAAACACGGTCTGTCATCTCCTTATTAATACCGTCTCAGGGTCCCCTGTGTACTTGGGGGTCAGAGAGCTGATTAAGCAGTGAGACCCTCCCCAAGTCCCAATCTCCCCTGAGACCACCTGTGCTTGGCCTCCAGCTGCCGCCCCTGAAAGTAAGGGGACTCAGGTTCTACAAGTGCCGCTGGCAGGCCTTGTCCTCTTGCAGGTAATGGCCAAGTCCCTCCTATATGCCTTTCAGACCCACTCTCCTGAGTGAACATTTAGGCAATGCATTCTAGAAGCACAGCAATTAAAAGTCTCTAAATTCAGTTTCTGATATAATACAGAACTTACATATATTTATCCACGTGTACTGAGAAAAACAGACCCAACCTTATAATACATTTCTCATGACAATAAATGTGACATCGTTTTCAAAACTGAATAAGTGAAATGATCAATGAAAAAGGCATGAAATTAAAAAAATTTTACATAACCCAAATAAATGAAAAAATGGAGCACCAAGATGCTGAATCCGTAACTGGATCACATGCACTCTCTGCAGACAGATTTCATTCCTGCTGAAAGGTGCTTGGAAACCTGAACCTGGTAAATACGAAGGCCTGGAACCTTCACAGCTCTCAGACAGAAGAACCACGACCAGAGAGGGTCTTTCCCATACCGACCGAGGCAAAGCCCTTCCTCCACAGCACAGTGTCACAAGAACAGAACTCAGCTTTTGGAACGAGTATGACAGAATTCAAGGAAATTTTTCTATCAAATAAAAACCATTTTAATAGATAGTCTCAAAATTCTCTATGGGCACTTGCAGAATTGAGACATTAAATATTTTACAATCTTGAAAATACATAAAAATATACAACCCAGAATTCTCAGTATCTAAACACAAAATTTCCCCATTAAATAGTCCCAGTTAATCTGGTTTGGATGAATCAGAGATCATTTCACAAGGCCACTGGTGCTCCAGCTTAATTTAGAACACACACAAATCATCCTAGGACCCAGTCCAGAGCTTCTGATGTGTTAGGTCTCGGGTGTGGCCCAGAATCTGTTTTCCAACAAGTGCCCCATGTGGTTCTGGTACGAGACACCATCACAGCACTGGACTGGACAATAGATGAATTTACCTGGGGGAGCAGGTGAAGATGATGAACTTCAAAGACAACAAAGTTACTAAAATGGTGATGACAAGAATAACAGTAATGACCAATTCAATAAACAATGAACTTAGTAGAGGACTAAAGCAAACCTTGATACTGAGAAACATTCCAGGGAAACCAATCATACTGGAAACTGGAGTGACTTCAAATGTACTAACAGAGAACTCAGAACCCAGCGACCTTGGGCTCTGACCACAGTGAAAAGGCATCTGCCTGTTAGAGGCTGGGTCCAGGCCTCCTCATCACCCCCGAGTCACAGTGTCACGGACACAAGCATAGTGGGATGGATGGCACACAGAGGCTATTTTGGCCATCTTCCAAGAAAATAACACTTTATATCATCATCGGGTTCCAGTCTAACTTTCATGACTCTGGAAGGTCAAGGAAAGCAGAATAAAGCATGAAGTTCATGTTCAAGTCTGTCACTTTAGGATGGGTAACAGGAATATGTTAGAGCATACCAAGATGAAAGATTGAAGGAGTAAGAGAGAACCCGAATGGCTGTATTTATCAAATCACCAATACTTTTTCCAACATGGAGGAAAAAGGACCGTCTTTCTTCCAAAGTCTAAAGCACCATTCTGCCCATCTCTGTCCATTATTTTGCAGTATTTTGGTTGCGTTTAGCTCCATCTTGCCCTTCCAAGTAACCACTCACAGTCTTAACACCTGCACTAATTTTCTAATTGTGGAATCAACATTATTCATTAGCAAAAACATCAGAATTTTATCAAATCTTTTTCTTCTCATGACAAAATTCCTACAACGTTGACATTTTTCCTACAAGGAATAACTCTTGGCCCCCCTGGAGATAGTCTGCACTTCCTGTAACTATGCCAACTTCTAGGGAGGCTCATAAAGAACCTGATGAGTCAATGAGCCGACTGTGTCACTAGAAGAAACACATACAGTCAGGGCACAGAAAGCACATTAGCAGAACTTAGAATTTACATAGGAGGAAAAACTTGCTGGAAGACATACCGTCGCCAGTCTCCATGAGCTCGGCATTGCCATACTTCGGGGCTGTTCTTGACGTCGTAGAGCCCTGCGGCCTTTCTACTTGTATTGAGTGTTCTGAGGTGTAAGTGGTTACATCGGGAGGTGCAGAGTGATTTTCTGTAAAGAAGCAAATTTTAAGTTTTCTGGTTATCATGATACTGTTATTCTGAAGGCTACGTAAGCAATAAGGTTTCAAAAATGCCACATCCTAAGAAGAGAAAAAGATTCTGAATCAAAAACTACTACAAAAACCTCAGCATAAAGATGATCTTCACAATAATAACATCATTACAGGTGCCACATCAATGAATCACTGTAGCACTTTAATTAAAATAATGTCTTCAACTGGCCAAAGGAAAAAGACACTGTAAGTTATGTGTTCATAAAAGAGTAATTTTCTTGTCAGTCATAGTAGAGGCAGTTAAGAGCTCAAGCTTTAGATGCAGAGAGAGCCTGGGGTTTGAATCCCAGTTCTGCAAATTCTTGAGACTTTGGAAACATCCTGATCTCTACACCTTGGTTTCTTCATCCATCAAATGGGAATAATGGCAACTACCTCCTTGTTGGGTAGATTAAATGAGTTAACATATGTAAAGTACTTAGAACATTTCTTGATAGAAGGTGAACATTTAGGAAATAGTAGCTATTTTATTATTTGTTTTAGCATGAATAATACTGAACAGTCCAGTCATTCAAAAAACACCTGTTTACATCTAATGTGTATGGGGTGCCGTGTTCTGCACAATGAAACATAAGAGCAGGCCTTCCCCATAACATTATTTGATGATAAAGTTAAGCACTTAAATGGTTAAATGGGGAAAGCATGATTTTGTGTTTATTAAATAAGACATTAAGGAGAGCATGTCAAATGAGAATGTCCATGTCATTTTATATATACTAAGTTCTAATAATGAGTATTATACTATTAATTTTGATTTGTTAATCCTTACTAGATAGAAACTTGTCAAGATTCTATAGTTCCATGTGATAGAAACACAGTATTTTATGATGTTAAAAGGGGAGCAGGTACTGGAAGGCCTTTCTCCTCTGTACACTGCCCACCTTGGCACTACAAGTGAGGGCCAGTTTAAACTGTGAAATCACTAACATAAAGCACAAGAATGAGGAAAAACAGAGCACCGAAGAGACCACATAAAGGACGCTGTTTACAGACTGCGCTAAACTAGAAGCCGGGGCGTGGCCTGTCGACTCCTCTGGGAACATACACATCAGGGACTCAAATTTTAGCCGTTCTGCAAAGTCTAGAAACGACCTCGAGAAGCCCACGGGTACTCATTTGAAGGTGCAGGTAATTTTAACAAGTAGGCAGATTGGCAAGTACCCAATCCGTCAGAAGTAAAGACTGACTTCTGTGTCAGTGAGCCTGCGTATGTTAAGGGACATTACACTGAGTGAGACTTGAGGCCAAGGAATATTAATCTGAATTCCTAAGCAAGCTTCAAACATAGCAACCAGCGTGACTAATGCAGGTGCTTGGACTCGAGAGATCCTCAGTCCTAGGCACACTGACCAGTAAGTGTGTGGAAATGTGCACGGGGGCTGAGGGCCGGGCCGCCAGCAGTTGCCCAACTGCTGGTCCACGTCTCAGAGCTGATCACCTGGGACCGGTTACTGACCTTCCTATGCCTCGGTTCCCCATCCTGTAAAAGGGGGTGACAATGACAATGCCTACCTCTGAGTTACAGTGGGGATTACGTAGATAAACAGATACAAGCATTGGCGTCACCAGGCATACAGAAAGACATGCCAGGAGAGGAACACATGGGCAGCTCTCTGCACCAACAACTACTCTTTCAGGGTCTGAGCCTGGAGATCTCTGTGAAGATAATAATCGGCATCAGCCCCTAAACACAGGCCATCAGCAGAGAGTCCAGCTCCCCATTTCTCATCTCCCTGTTCCAGGAGTGTCCAGCCTGTTATGGACTGAACTACGTCTCCTCAAAATTCACATATTGGAGTCCTAATCTCCAGGACCTCAGAAGGTGACTGTGTTTGGAGATGGAGGTCTTTAAAGAGATGATTAAGGCAAAACAAAGCCACTAGGATGGGCCCTAATTCAATCTGACTGGTGCCTTATAAGAAGAGATGAGGACAGAGATGCCCAGAGGAGATGGCTGTCTACACGCCCAGGAAAGAGGCCTCAGGAAAAACTGCCAACATCGTGAGCTCAGACTTACAGCCTCCAGGATTGTGAGCCACTGAATGTCCTTTGTTTAAGCCGTGTTTAAGGTGCTTTGTTATGGCTGCCTGAGCCAAATGACACACACCCTTAAGGGCAATTTCTTAGATCTTAGCCCAGAAAAAGAGTACCTGTGAGAGGGAGGAGGGTGCGGCTGGGATGCTTTATCAGATCACTGAGGGGAAGAGCAAGAGGGAGAGAAGAGGACCATTCAAATGACCTCTTTAATATTTCAAACACTGCATTCATTCTTCTCATCTCCTCTACCTGTGCTTTTGCCAAACAGACTTTATTTCATGTTTCAAAATGATCTAATTCTCCATGGCTGAGCAGTTAACTCCCTGGGGCCCCATATTTCAAATAAAAATATAATAGATGCCAATGTATGATGAGCAACATTTCAAATTAGCCACATAAAACAAAAGCAGCTAAAATGTAAGTTCACTGTGTTCCATTTTACTCAGGTTTACTTGTGTTTATGTTACGCTGTAGCTGCATCATTGGTGGCAGCCAATGAGTCTTTGTGTTGGGCAGCAGACGTACTCACTTCCACTTTGAAGTTGGGAAAAATAACCATTCCGATACATCTGGTGATTAAAAAATAGGAACAGTGACAGCTGCATGACTTCAAAGTGCTTTCCAAATTTATGTTAGCTCCTCTCCCCCTCCCTTTCAAACTCCCCACATATGCCGTCATTGTAGGATTATAAGCCCAGCAGCGGGCTTCTATTAGGAAGCCAGAGAACATTCTTCCATCGCAGTGATACATGGTGCCCTATTTTATTTTAATAAACATCAGGACTCCAAGTATTTAACTCTGTTACCTATCTTTTGCGAGTATTGAAAAGATCTTTGTATGTAACAGATGGTCAAGAAACACTTGCTGACGGGTCAGAAAAAGTAGGGTCTGGTTGAAGGTGCAGGGTCAAAGGTCTAAAGTGCTCATCAGCCCCAGGCATGTGGCCAATCAGGTCCATATGCAACAGGTGCATTTCGAAGATTAAGAACTCTCATCAGAGCGGGTTCATATCTTCTGAGCCAGATGACCCACTGTTCCTTAGATCAATTTCCCAATACCTTCAAAATCAACAGAAAAATGGCGGCCAACCTTCCAGCCACCTATCAGGTGTCACCTCCACTGTGACTGCCCCAGAGCTACTGTGACACCTTTGCATCTGCTATCTGACAGGTGGGTCCCGTCTCATTCACCCCTCTATGGCTTTTGCTCCCAGGAGCTGACATGGGTTCCTTAAGAATCTGGAATCAAGGCACAAGGGGCAGGTGGGAGGGAAGTGTAATTCACCCGTCTTCCATGACAGTATCTGCTGTTTTGGAGCCATCAGTACCAGGGGTCCCATATCACTGCATCCCCCTCCCACTCCGGATTTTAGTCTGTTACTCTTGCCAACTATCCACCCGTTTTGGGCAGCTGTTTGGGCCATGACCATTTCAGGTTACTAGCTGGTCTTCCTGCTCAGCTCTGCGTTGGAAATTCCCTGCTTCCTTGAACTAACTCCTTCCTCATCTCCTGCTCTTGCAGGCATCCAGCTCAGTCCAGCTCCTGTGTCCTACTCAGATGCTGAAGCTGTACAACACCCAGCTCATGTCGTTTGCACTCAGCAAATGTTGGAGTGAAAGTTCAAAGAATGAATGAACATAAGAGTGAATACACTGGAGCACTTGACGACTAGAGATAACATGCTTCTGGTTCTCACACCACTGAAAAGCAGCTTTCTTTAATTCTAACTATATGACTGGGAACCTCAGGGATCAGTGGTCAGAGATCCTACCTCCCAGCCTGTTATTTTTCAGTCCCCAAATAACTTCTAAATTAAGAGAAGAAAAAGAGGAAATCTGGTTTTCACATGTAGAAAGCAACGTGCTCGTGGTCCACTAACTGACGATAGATAAGGAGAGACGAGTTCAGAGGGAACCAGCCTTCCATCCATCAACAAGGCCCCCTCCCGTGTCTCCTACAGTCCACCCAACCTCCACAGTCACTGAGCAGAAAGCGATACAGGCCCTCAGACCACCCGTTCACCCAGCTTCCCTGGCTTCCTAAGATGACATGGCTGTGCCCTCCACATGGCAGCAGAAAACCAGGTTCCTCAATGAAAATATGGAGGTGACAGGTGGTGAAAGGCATCTGCAACGATGCTGAGGGAAGGAGCTGGCCTCACGGCAGAGCATCCAGCTTGGCTGCTGGAGATGCTGCTCAGCTGCCCAACTGCACCGACCCATCTTCCACACGCAGCTCATGAGAAGAGCAGGACTTCCTCCTTGGTTTCCCCAGGAATGTCCAACCTCCCTGGCTCTGACAGAAGCCCCCAACAGGAAAGCTCTACTGGTGTCTCACCCATGTGTCATATTGATGCATGACAATATAAGTGAGGATTTATCTCCTTAATCCTTTAATAATCACTCAGGGACAGAACAGTATACTCTGGTTACCTGTGAGAGTGTGTGTGATACTGCTAATGGCGATTCACAGTTGCTTTTCAAATTTGCAGACTAAACCTGGAGATAGTTAGAAAAGGCTCAGTGGTTCTATATTCAAACATTTCTCTCAGCCAAGGCTCTCAGAGGTTGACTTTAGAAGCATTACACAGGTTCTCAGAACTGGAACGGCCTCCCTCCCACATTTATGCCACAAAAATCCATAAAGATGGGATAGTTACCGTTAGACAAATCTCGGGATGTTCTAATATCAGAACAGAAATCTTTAACTTCAGACAATAGCTTCTTGACTTTTATATCTGCAAATTCAAATTCATGCTGAAGGGCTCCAATCATCACAAGCCTGTACAGACCACAGACCCAGGAGGACTGTGATGGAGATGCTGGAACTTTTACTGTTTATGCAAAGTTTAACTGCATTTCTGTCTGCAAGGAGCTCTTGTTCTGTTTTTAACAAGCAGGGCCAAGCTGGAACACAGACACTGAGGAGGGAGCAAGACTGGAGTGTCACGAGCAGGTGCTCCTACACCCGACAGATAGGAGTCTGGCTCCTGCTGACCACTCACTAGCTGGGTGCCCTTGGCATCACATCCACCTTCCTAAGCCTGGGTCTTCTCACCTGTGGAACAAGAGCGCTGCTACTCGCTCCTCACCAAGTCTGAGGGCACAGCGACACTACACTGTGACATTCTGCAGTGACGGTGACACTGCGATCCTCACTCTCAGGCCCAAAGGCTCCCGCTCTGCCATTTCTCCCCTTGCGTGGGAATCCTTTCCTCTCATGAGTTCCAAGAAAGAATCTGTGAAACTCATGGCATTAAGTGTAAACGACTGCATTTGAACACTGGGAGAAAGAGAAGAACTGAATAGACATCTTTCTGTTTGGTTGGTTGTGTGCACCAACGTGTGAACAGCAGGCTCCAAGGTATTCCTGCAGCATGGAGCAGGCACTGGATGAAGGGTTAGGATACTTGTGGGTCAAAAATCATTACTTTGATTCTAAGTATAAAATCCAAATAAACAAAATCAGTTTCAAGTGGCAAAAATCCCAAAGCATTTTTGGAGACAAGAAACCAGAGCAGATCTGTGCCCTAACAATATCAACAGGGCAACAAGGACAATATGAACGGGACAGATATGAGGCTGGAAGGGGCTGCAGCACTGAGATGGGAGATGAGGTGCCTGGATGCAGGGTCCTGGCAGCAGTAATGGAGAGGAAGGAGGCCTGCAAGACACAGGGTAGCCAAACACTACCCAACAGGGACTCTGCTGGTCTGTGGAAGGAGGAGACAAGGACGGCGAGGTCTGGAGTCCGCTCCTGGGAGTGCAGGACCTTGTCAGACGAGCCGACCTGGGGACACAGTGCAGGGCTGAGGTGCAGGGTCAAGAGGCACTCTGAAATGTGGACGGGTGAAGGAAGTACAGATCTGAAGGTCGTGAAAGAGCAGATGGCCTCGAAAACTGTGGGAGTGGATGAAATGGGCAAGAACACAGAGAGACAGGGTGGGGAGAGGAGCCACCAGAGGAGAGGAAAGGACAGAGGGGGAAGGAGAACCAGGGTGTGGTGCAGGCCGGGAGAGGAGGGAATGAGTGATCATCACAGCCAAAGCTCCGGTTCACCAATGGGGGAAGCTAAGATACAAAAGAGAAAAGAGCTGAGCTAGCAGATTTGGGAGGAGCCAGAATCCAGAATGAAAAGATGAGCCTTGGAAAGAAGGAGCTTTCTTCCCCAGAAAACGAAACATAGCAAAAAATGAATGGAGAAAGACATGGGAACATCTCAGCTGGAAAAGGATCAGTGGTTAAAGATGTTCGACAAGGGGACAGAAAAAGATCCATGGTAACATTCACTCAATTTCAGTATCTGTGCAGATCTCAGCTTTCTTACGAACTGAGCAAGACAATGCAGGATTAGAAGCCAGACCTAGGACCTAACTAAAAATTCCCACAGTCATGTCGGCCCGTGAGAGATCCCTCTCTCTTTTAGTACTGTATCACCCAAAGAGCCGCAAGAAACACGCAGTAATTGATGGAAGAGTCTCATCAGTCTTGTTTTACCTAATGCAAATTTTCTTTTCCTGCTTACTTTTTCAATAGCGTGGCTTAAAACTCTCTAAAACAGGAGTTGGCAAACTATGGCTCACAGGGTGGTCTGTCAGCTGCGTTTATAAATGAAGTTTTGCGGGGGCACAGCCATGCCTATGGTTCACGCACTGTTTTCTGCTCTTGAGCCAGCGGAATTCAGCAGCGGCCACAGGGACTGCATGGCCCACAAAGCCTAATATCCACTCTCTGGTCCTTTCCTGGAAAAATTCACTGACCCTGCCTTCAAATCATGAAGCTCTAGCTGCAGGGATGCCCCAGCCAGGAGGGGAGGTGAGGGTATAGGAGGGAGACCCCAGCCCCAAGTGTGCAGGCTTTGCTAATATCACCATCCTCGGTGTGTAGTTAATATTTTAAGACTGTAAATGTCTGAAAAGTATTGATAAAGAGATTATAAAAGAATTCTTTGATACTGTGGATGATTATACATAAATAAAATGAGGGTAATTTATCACAACGGTGGCTATGCAGCCCTCTGAACAAATTCCCTAGAACACCAGAATCTAGGTCCAGACATCAGCTGCCAGGCTCCAGGCTAACTATGCATCAAGCACATGGGGGTCACATCTATCTGCTTACCAGGATCAGATGCAAGAAACCTGATGAGAATTTCCTTGCTGATACAAACCTCACACACCAAAAGCGGCATTCATGCTGATGAATTCTAAGAGAGTTTGGAAATGGCAATAACTTCTATGAATGTCTGGCTAGTGACAATACACCCCCAACACATGCAGATGAAACCCGAATGTGATAACATCACAGATGTGCCCATTACAAAGGGTGACACAGACCTTACCTATACATCTGGAGCTACAAAAATAAGAGAACAGCTCATGTAGAAGTCTCTTTAATTTCCTGAATATACAAATTTTGATTCTGAATATACAACAATGTTATCTATTATGCTTTGTTCTTATTTCTTAATCTAGAAATGTATTAATAGTTTCTCTTCAGTTTCTCCATTTCTATGTAGCTTACTAATTCCTATGTTACTCTAGTACCTTTTACAAATATGCCTCTTGAAGTTTCAAAGTGTTGCTTTAATTCTCCTGGTTACTCTAAATTATGCTCCTTGACTTTCGATAATGATAAAATATTTTAGAGGTGTTGATCCTTTCCTTTCCAATTGTCTTAAGAACATGACATGCACAGAGGTTCTGAATAAACACCTTCTGGTTCTCTGTCATTGTGGAGAGAGGGGCCTTAATGATGTGCAGGCCCTGTTCTGTCTGAGCTGCAGGGAGCCGTCACACGGCACGTCCATCTTCTTGTGTCACAAATGTGCACATCTCAGGCCTTAGCATCTCAGGATGGGGAACGTCTTGAGCCCTCATTGTCAGTGTTTTAAGTGTGAATAACAACAAGCAGAGCCATAGGAGGAAAAACCACCTGGACGGGGACCGCATGGTATGCTAAGCCAGCCTGATGGGAGATGCACGTGCGGTGTCCCTGTCATGCTGTCAGGATGGACCAACAAGGATGCAGGATTTCATTCCAAAAACCACAAAGCAGAAGTACCATCCACTTGTGACAGCCTCTTCATGGTCTTTAACCGCTTGTCTTTCTTCTACCCTTTGGGCAAAAGAGGTTTCTACAGACTCTATCCAAGTACTTCACCTTGAGGGACCAGAGGTACTACAAGTTGGTGGTTTATTTGACCCTAAATTCCTTAAAACAGAGACATACACACAATATTTTCTTATTTGTAGGCTTCTGATGGCCTCAACAAAAGGTTGAACACTGCCAATTCTGACTTTTTACTTCTTTTGCTTTTGCCACAGGAGTAAAATATTTTAATTCTCTTTTTCTTATTTTATTATTTTGCCACCGCTTTCTTTCAAAATTTTTTTTTCATATTTACAGAAAATTCCTGGATACTCTAGGAACTTATCTATGTGCCAATTTAGAAATTACTGAAATGTCACACACTGAGAAGCTATATTTAGGTTACACTGAGACTTAACGGACCTGAGTAACGCAACCTTTTATAGTTTGGATAAATTTAATTCTCCATGCTATAATTTCCTCCAATATTCCACATGTAACTACATAAAGGGAGAAACAAATGCAGGGAGTAATCTGTTCAAAATTATGTGTCTCTCTTGGTAAGATCCTTGATATTTCCTTAGAAGTGTACTCAATCAGAAAACACACATTCCTAAGGTAAGAGCGAGGGGCAGAGGTGGAGGGAGTTCCACGTCTCCCCTGCCCAGGTGGCTGCCAGACAAAGCACACTGACTGAGCCTCAGGGCTATCTCAGGTTCCAAAACACACAGGAAGAAATTTTAGCATCTAAAAATCTTTAATGGTCATATAAATTTGTTTAATACTTATCTATGATTTCAAATAGAGGTTCTCATTACACATTAACCAGTGTATGTTCCTGAACGTTTTAAACTGAAATATAATACTACTACTTTGCATGTGAGTGTTACTTTGAAAACCGCGGAGAATTTTCCTATTTTCTCCTTTTTACTCGCAATGGGTACAAAGGAAAGACATTATTATTCCTTTCCTTCCCACTAAAAAACTAGAGCAGGAAATACTGACTTCTGGAGAAGTCAGCAGCTGTTAACGTGAGAACTGGGACCAGACCCAGCCCTCCCGACCGGCTGCCTGTGTCCTGCTGGTAGACAACCAGTCTCACTGCTGATTCTGAAAAGGCTGTTGCTTTTAACCTCAACTTCATGCTGAGCAAGTGCCACTGGGGCCAAGTCCTGAGAAGTCAGTTTGGAATTCCTCTGACTCTGTCAAGTAGCCAATAATCTAGAAATACTTTGTGAGTCTGAGAAACTGGCAGAGTATTTCATTCATTCATCTCACTTACCTATTTTCTAAACGTGGATTTTTCGGATAAGAGCATAGATGTGGGAGGACGCCGTGCACCTGCCCTGTGCTCGATGATCAACCACTGCACAGGGAGGTGCAGCTTCCACATCCCTGGATGCGGCTGACCCTGGTCCACCCCATTTGAATGGAGAACATACTGAACCATCTGGGCACCACATTCAAAGCAAATAATTTACTTTGCGAATAATTTATTGAAATGTTTAAAAATCTCAATCCACAGCTGAAAATGGATCAGACGGATCTGGACCTCATGCTGTGCCTTCCACACCAGATGAACATGGCACAGTGAGTGGAGGGCTAGGGTGCAGGCAGAGAAACAGGACCCTTACTCACCCCCTCCACGCAGCCCCCTGCTCATCCAATATGCTCCTTTCCTCTAATAATTCTCACTTCATCTCCTGTTTTACACTATTTCCAAACATCTGACCAATGCTTCCTAACTCTGAACTTTTTTAAATACAGAGGATCCCATGTATCATGGAACCTACACACAAAGTAACGTGAACCACCCCAGAAATCTGAATGCCTATGGCAGAAAACCATATAAGCAGTAGTGATGAAAGCCTCCCCTTCCTAAGTGAATTCCAAAGTAAGGGCAAACTCACTCTAAAGTCCCCAGCCTTGTTTATTAGCATAATTAAAATTTCATTTAGGAGCATATTTTAGCATGAGGAGAAGAAAGCATGTAACCAGATAAGGCTGCAAGTTTCTCTAACGAACAATAACACATTCCTCTACAAGCAGAAAACTCCTGAAATTATAGCTGTAGGAGACGTCTGGGATGTAAAGAATAGTAAAACCAAGGGTTTCACAAAACAGTAAAACCAACTCAACAAAGCAGCCCAGAAGCGGGAGTGGGGCTCTATTCTGTCCCTCAGATGGATTCCATGGCCAAGATGCGCAAATACAGAAATTCCAAAATAAAAAGGGCAGGGTTACTCAGCAGCCACTCAGACGTAAGGACAATGAGAATAACACAGACGACTGCCCAGCAGGGCACTCACCTAGGTGCGTCTGAGCCATGACGTCAGCCAGCCTGTGGGCGGCACCGCTCCCCCCACTCTGGGTGGAAGAGGAGGAGGTGGTGGAGGTGGTGGAGCCGTGGATGGCCTGGCTGATCCAGTGCTCCATGTTGATGCTGCCCTGGCTGGAGGTGGGGGTGCCCTGGGAGTCGCCCTGCACCGAGCCTTCGTCTTCTGAGCCAGAGGAGGTATCTGTGGGAGGGAGGTGATCAGCCATGTATCACAGCAAAGAAGCCCCCGCAGGCTTAGTCCCTCTCCAAACACTGCGAACCCAGACCTACCTCCCACACTAACTGATCGACGACCTTTGAACACTCTTGAAAAATTACACACTTTTCAGATGACAAATTATTTTTCACTGTAGTGAAGTCTTCATCCAAAACACCTTACATATATATGCTACAGAAAGTTTTGACATTACAATCTCAAAGACATACTCACCAATTTCCTCCACTCCAGAGTTTGGGGGAGAAACCAAATGTTGTCTGTGTACTCAGACACCAAGCGAGAAGGCCAAGGTGGCGTTTTCTAAAAGACACTGAACTTTCAAGCGTTTTGAAGTGTGATGCTCTGTAGCCCTTCTTTATACCGAGGTGTTTCTCTGAGTCATGTGCTATTTTAAGTTCCGTGTGAGTGTGGCAGGTCTCATCCTCCTGCCTCTCCCAATGAATGATCTGGACTTCTCTACCAACCTACATCTAAAGACTCTGCCTCCTCCTTTTGGGAGGACAGTAAATCACCACACTACATTCTGTGATCAAACTAAATGCATTTACTTTTATATTTGTTCCTTATAAATTTTTTTCATTATTTACTTGATTTATTTTGCTATCTATGAAAACTGTGTATCTTGGACTGAGCAAAAACATGTCACTTTTTGCATTAAAATTAATGGAAATAGTATTCATTTAATAACTTTTCACCTAGAAGCAAGGTTTTCAAGAACGAATTGTTGTATACTTGTTATTTAAACTTGAACATAAGAATGACATTTAGGATCATACATATAGGTGAGTTATGTGAGATGCCAGGAGGGAAAAAGGATGAGAGTAGCTCTAGAACATTTACTGAGAATAAGTGAAAGGGTAATTTGTCTTAAATCAAGACATAGGACTTTTTCTTTTTTTAATGTTAATTTTGCTGTTTATTCACTCATTCATTCATCAATACTTATTAAGCACTTACTAATGTATTAGTTACTGTTCTTTTTTTAAAATTAATTTTTATTGGAGTACGGTTGATTTACAAGGACTTTTTCTTTAACACAGCAATATTTGTAAAGGATATTTACACTGTATTTTATTATCATTGTGACGTGACCTAGGCTGTCTAGAAATTTTTTTAAAGTTTATCTATTAGAAATTTGTTACAGAAGCAACAATAATATTAGAAGGCCAACAGATTCTCTTCCCTTGTCCTTCCTTTTAAAATAACTTAGAATTATAATTTACATAAAAATAAAATTTATATTTTTGGAATTCAGACCTAATAATTTTTTCAATTTTTTTTGAAATTGTGGTAAAATACACATAACATAAATTTTACCATTTTAACCATTTTAAGTGTACAGTTCAGTGATATTAAATACATTCATAATGTTGGACAACCCTCCCCATAACTCATTTCACCACCATCCATCCACATAACTCATTTCACCTTGTAAAACTGAAACTCTGTTCCCATTAAACAGTGACTCTCTATTGCCCCTTCCCCCCCTCCCATCCCCTGACAACCACCCCTCTACTTTCTCTCTGTGTAACTCTGACTACTCTAAGTACCTCATGTAAGTGGAATCGCACTTTTGTCTTTCTGTGACTGGCTTATTTCACTTGGCATAATGTCCTCAAGGTTCATCCACTTTGCAGCAAGTGTCAGAATTTGCTTCCTTCTTAAGGCTGAATAACTTTCCATGATATGTACAGACCACATGTTGTTATCCATTCATCTGCTGTGGACATTTGGGTTGCTTCCATGTTTTTGCTGTTGTGAATAATGCTGCTGTGAACATAGGTATATAAATATCTCTTTGAGAGTCTCCTTTAAATTCTTTTGGGTATGTACTCTGAAGTGGAATTACTGGATCATATAGTAAATTCTATTTTTAATTTTTTGAGGAACTGCCATTCTGTTCTCCATAGAGGCTGCACCTCTATGCACCTCATTTCCACCAAGAGTGCACAAGGGTTCCAATTTCTTCACATCCTTACCAACACTTGTAATTTTCTGCTCCTTTTTTTTTTTTTGATAGTAACCATCCTCATGGGTGTGAAGTTGTATCTCTTTGTAATTTTGATTTACATTTCCCTAATGATCAGTGATGTTGAGTATCTTGAAGTGTAATTATTGGCCATTTGTTTATCTTTTTTGGAAAAATATCTCTTCAAGTCCTCAGACTTAAGACTTCTGAGAAAGGTATACACCCGTATATCCACACAGAACATTACCACCTCCCCAAAAGTTTTCTCATGCCCCTTTACAAATCAATCTTTCATTTCCCACCCCATCTTTTCATAAGAAAACTATAGAACAATATCATTCATGATATAGACACTAAAATCCTCAAAAATATTAGCAAACATTATCAAGCAACATATAAAACGACCAAGTGGTAACCAGGATTACACATATGAACATGAATTAAGGTTAATTTGACATTCAAAAATGAATTAATGTTATATACCATATTAGTAGGATAAAGAGAAAAAAAAAGTATGTTAACCTTAAAAGTCAGAAAAAGTATTTCACAAAACCTAACACCCACTCATGATAAAGCCTCTCAACAATGCAGGAATGGAAGGAAACTTCCTCAACCTGATGAAAGGTATTCATGAAACCCACAGCTAACACTGTATATACTGGTAAAAGACTGAATACATTTCCCCTAAGATAAGAACAAGGCAAGGATGTACCCTCTTGCCACTTCTATTCAACGTTATCCAGCAGGTTCTGGCCAGTGAACTACAGGAAAAAGAAAAAATTAAAGGCATCCAGATTAGAAAGGAAGTTGTAAAACGGTCTTTATTCACAGATGACATGATCTTATATGTAGGAAATTCTAAGGAACACATGGAAAAATTCTTGAATTAATAAATGAGTTAGCCCCTTCTGCCATGTAAGGACACAGTGAGAACATGGACGACTATGAGGAAGAAGGCTCTCACCAGACACTGAATCTGCCAGCACCCAGATATTCTCAGCATCCAGAACTACCTTTGCATTGACAAAGTCATCAATGTGCCCAGCTAATTTTCCAGTTATCCTTGAAGTGGGGGGTGGGGGGGGACTTAATCAAAATTTGTTGAGTGGCGCTTCCAAGGAAGTTATTTAATGGGGACTGCCTCTGCTGAGAGAACTAAAAGACAATGGGACAAGATGAATTTCTGCAGTGGAACAAGCACACACAGAGTGAGAGAACCAAGATATCTCTTATCAAAGCAGATAGGCATCAATGCTCCCCCAACACCCTTTTCTGGCTGGACAGACTGCAAATTATTCCCACCTCCCAGGGAACAAGCACACGTTGATCTAGTAGTCAGAAGTCAAAATCCAGCCATCCAATCAGTTAGCATGAGTTGTCACTGTGGCAGGTGAAAAGAGTTGCATAGTTATACATCTGACTTCTTAAATTCACAGGACCACCAAAAAAAGATATGAAATATCTTTATAAGATACTAGCACTGAACAATAAGGGAATGAAATAAAGAAAACAATTCCATTCATGACAGCATCAAAAAGGATAAAACACTTAGCAATATATCTAACAAAAAATTACGACAATACGTAGTAAAATCCCAGAAGGCTTTTTTTTTAAGAAATTGAAAACTTATTCTAAAATTTATTTGGAAATGCAAAGGCCTGAGAATAGCCAAAATAATTTTGAGGAAGATGGAGGACTTCATTACCTGATACTAAAACTTACTATGAAGTTACAGTAATCAAGATAGTGATATTAGCACAAGAACAGGCATATATTTCAATGGAACAGAACTGAACCCAGAAATATAGTCTTACATTTATGGTCATGGTCAATTTATTTTTGACAAAGGTCCCAAGATAATTCAATGAGAAAAAGATCATCTTTTCAACAAATGGGCTGGGCAACTGAATATTCACATATCAAAAAACCAAACCAAAATAAAAAACGTAGATCCTTACCTCATGCAATAAATAAAAAATAATTCAAAATGGATCACAGGCCTAAGTGAAAGAACTAAAACTATAAAATTTCTGAAACTTCCCAAAGCACAATCCATAAAATAACTGATGAACTGAACTTCATCAAAATGGAAAACTCTTAAGCTATGGGTAACATAACAAGTCACCACTAATTCAGTGGCTTACAACACTGCACATATTTATTATCTTAACAGTTCTGGAGGTCAGAAGTCTAAGATCAAAGTGTTGGCAGGGTTTTATTCCTTCTGGAGGCTTCAAGGAAGAATCCATTCCTTTACCTTTTCTACCTTCTTAGAGCCCACCTGTGTCACCAGCTCATGGCCCCTTCATCGATCTTTAAAGTGTATCCCTCCAACCTCTGGTTCATTGTCTTTCTTTTTTTTACTTTGATACTCTTCCCTAAGGACCTTTTTTCCTCCAGTTTTATTGAAATGTAATTGATATATATCACTGTTTAAGTTTAAAGTGTACAGCATAATCGTTTGACTTACATATATTAGGAAATAATTACCATAGTAAGTTTAGTTAGCATCCATCATCTCATATAAAATAAATTAAAAAAACAAAAAAATTTCTTCCTTGTGATGAGAACTCTTAAATTTTACTCTCTTAACAACTTTCACACAGATCATATAGCAGCGTTAACTATAGTTATATTGTACATCACATCCCTAGTACTTATGACAAGAAGTTTTTGCCTTTTGACCACCTTCCTCCAGTTCCCTCTCCCACCACTCCCTGCCTCTGGTAACCACAAATCTGATCTCTTTTTCTATGAGTTTTTTTGTGTTTTTTTTTTTTTTTTAAGATTCCACATGTGACTGAGATTACATAGTATTGTATTTATCATTCTCTGCCTGAACAGAGACTTCTTTGATTACAGTGGGACCACCTGGTTAATCCAGGATAACTGCCTTATCTCAAGATGCTTAACTTAATCATAACTGCAAAGTCTTTTTTACAATGTAAGGTAATATATTCACAAGTTCTAGAAATTAGGACATGGATATCTTTGGAGGGGGCCATAATTATCTCCACCGCAGACAACATTAAGAAAAGACAAACTACAGTTTGCAAATTGTATACCTGATAAAGAACTTGTATTCAGATTATATAAAGAACTCTTAACCAGTGAGAAGACAGACAACTCATTTTAAAAATGGGCAAAAAATCGGGACATTTCACCAGTGAATACATACAAATGGCTAACAAGCACACAAAAAGATGCTTAGCATCATTAGGCATTAGGGAAATGAAAATTAAAACCATAATGAAATACTATTTCATATCCACTAGAATGACTATTTAAAAAAATAAGGACAATACCAAGTGTTGGTGAGGATGCTGAGAAACTGGAATCTTTATACATTGCTGGTTGGAATATAACATGGTATAGCCATTATGGAAACAATGTGACAGTTTCTTAAAAGTCAAACATAAACTTACCATAAGACTCATGAATTCCACTCCTAGGAATCTACCCAAGATAAATGAAATTATATATATACACAAATATATGCACATAAATGTTGATAGCAGCATTATTCATAATAGCTGAAAAGTGGACACAAGCTAAATATCCATCAACTAGTGACTGGATAAACAAAATGTGGCATATCTATCTAATAGAATACAATTCTGCAATAAGAATGAATGAACTACTGATGCTACAAAGTGGACACTCAAAAACATGCTAAAGGGCTTCCCTCATGGCGTGGTGGTTGAGAATCCGCCCGCCAATGCAGGGGACACGGGTTCGTGCCCCGGTCCGGGAAGATCCCACATGCCGCGGAGCGGCTGGGCCCATGAGCCATGGCCGCTGAGCCTGTGCGTCCGGAGGCTGTGCTCCGCAACGGGAGAGGCCACACACACACACACACACACACACACACACACACACACACACACAATGCTAAAGAAGATACAGAAGGATATATTTTATTAATTAATTTACAAAATGTCTAGAATATTCTTAGAGGTGTATAAATCAGATCAAATGCTCCCTAGGCCTGGGTGTGAGAATGGGAATTAACTGCAAATGGGCACAAGGAAACTTTCTGGGGGGATGGAAATGCTTTAAAACTGGACTGCACCAATAGTTGCACAATCTATATATTTACTACAAGTCATTAAATTATACACTTACAATGTGCTAATTTATGGGATGTAAATTATACCCCAAGAATGGTATTAAAAAGGAATGTGTCTTCCGCAATAGTTGGGCATAATATTCTGTAAGTATCAACTGCATCAAGTTGGTTGATAGTGTTGTTTTGACAACTTTCTTATGATTATTTAAGAAGAATATTTTAAGAATCTCCAATTTTTATTTTTTTCTATTTTTCCCTTCATTATGCCAGTTTCTGCCTTATAAATTATAATGCTCTGTTTTTAGGTATATAAATATTCATTGTTATAACTTCCTGGTGAATCGCTCATTTTCCAGTATGCAATGTTCTTCTTTATATCTGGTACTACTTTGTCCTGCTGTCTACTTTGTCTGACATTAATATAGACTTGTTCACCTTCCTATGCTTTATGTTTGCATTGTATATTTTTTCATCATTTTATTTTTAACTATCCTTGTTTTTATATTCAAATGTGTCTCTTATAGACAACATATAGATGTATCTTTTTTATTCAGTCTGACAATCTCTATCTTTTAAGTGGACGTTTGGTCCATTTATATTTCTTGTAATAATTGATACAGGTGAGTTTACATCTAACAATTTGCTATTTGTTTTCCATTCATTCCTCCTATTTTAATCTCTGTTGATTTTTCCCACCTTTGTTTCTATTAACCAAATATTTTTTAAGAGTTTCATTTTATGTTCTCTATTAAATTCTTACCTATACCTCTTCTCATTTTTTTTTAGTGGTTACTTTAGGGCTAAGAATATGAATCCTCAATGGGTCCATATGGGGTCAATACTGTAACTGTTTGCTCTTCAAATCTGACACTACAAACTTTCTCTCCCATCTCACAACACACCTGACACTATTCATTTCATTCTTTCCATTTTCTGCTTCCTACTTCATAACCATACAACAGTATAATTCCATTCACCTGGCCTTGTCTTTTGTGCAATTGTTGTTTTAAAGAAAATTACAAGAAAAAGCATAGAATTTTATGTTTACCCAGCTATTTACTGTTTCCAGTGTTCTTCTTTCCTTTTCATAGATGTAAATTTTTATCTGGTATCATCTCCCATCAGCCTGAATGACATCTGTTAGTGTGTTTGCAGTTCTGCTGGCACCATATTCTCTGAGCTTTCATGTGTCTCATTATGCCTTTTTTTCACCCTCGTTTATGAAGGATATTTTCACTGAATACGAATTGACAGTTTCAGTTTTTTCCTTTTGGTACTTTATAAAAATGTCTTCTCATTGTCTTCTGGCCTTTACTGCATCTTCACATAAGTATTCATAATTCATATGACTGTTCTTCTGTATGCAATATATCTGTTTTCCTTTGATGACTTTCAAGATTTCCTCTTAATCTTTGGATTTCAGCACTTGGACTATTATTAACTTAGGGATGATTCTTTTCATACTTAATCTGCGTGGCGTTCACTGAACTTCTGGGATCTGTGAGGTGGTGTTTTACATCAATCTGAGAAGTTTGTGACCCTTATTTCCTTAAGTAGTTTTTCTTCCCTTTTCTCACTCTCTTTTCCTTCTTGGATTCCAATTATAAGTATGTTAACATTGTATCACAGATGCTTGAGGTTCTGTTAATTTTTCTTTTATCTTTTGACTCCTCATTCTTCAGTTTGGTTAATTTCTCTTGATCTCTCTCCAAGTTCACAGACTCTTTTATCCTACTTCTCCAATCTGATGCTAAGCTGATCTAGTAAAATATCATTTCTGTATTATATTTTTCATTTCTAGAGTTTCTATTAATTTTTAAAATATTTTTTTCCTTTCTCTGATCAGCTCAAGTATTAAGATAGTATTTTCATTTAGTTCTTTGACATATTTTCATTTGATTCCCTGAATGAGGTCCACTGCCTAAAAGCAGTCATCTCCTTTGTTTTGTGCAGCTTTATAGTTGTTTATGGTGTGTGGGATGGGTTAGTCTGCTAAGTTATTTCATTATGGCTGGAAGCAAAAGTACTGACAAATTCTTCTTATATTTTTGTATGTGAAAAATAAAGCAAAGTTTCATCTATAGAAGACTGGCATTGCAACAATCCTAATCATATCTTTTCCAGAAACTATGATACTAGTCAGCAACCAGTCACTCATGCAGAGAATATAAACATCAGGAATATTCTCTGAAGAAAACTGGACACAAAGTTAGTTCTAACAAATGCTATCAGCAACCAAGGAAAACAGAGTGAGAGAAAATGAAGCTGAGCCACGATTTTGTTCAAGCAAGTACAGTTACAAATATGCAGACTACGGATAAGCACAAAATAGGTTATGAATGAAAATTTTTATGATGATGGTGTTGGCATTTATGATTGTACAAAAAACTATCCCATGTGACACTGTTACTAGGACTCCTGAATGACAGTTTACAAAATGTATTATATGGTGTACATGAAAATGCTAACCAATTAAATGCAAATGTTGCACCAAAAATGACATTCATTTCCAATAACATTCTTTTATATTTTGCAAAGACCATTGTACAAGGTTCGTTCTCCTGAAAGTTTTGTCTTTCATCACACATGACACAACAACACTCATGAGGATGGATTTGACATGTGAAAAAGCACATTCACAAATAATCACATTGCACCTTGTACTTTAGACTCAACGTTTTCCACAGAAAGTGGCTCAGAAAAATGTCCATCTCATGTCCATCTCCTTGAATACTGTCTAGTTCCAAAGAGTTGGCTAAAATATATTTTAAGTGGGGTTTGTTATTCTTATAAGTCCATTCTGTTTGTTGTATAAACACATACAAAATAAAATTTTTCACCACTTATAAATTTCGGCAAATTATAAACATAAACTAAATAGGATTAAGTATATTAATTATGCTGATTTAAAAATAGTCCAAAATACATGCTGTGGCTCAACAAAAAGGAAGGAAATTGGCAAAAAGGACACCCTTTCCTATTAAAGTATTATATTCTTGAGATAAAGAACATTTGTGGTATTATCTGTTAAGACAAAACAAAACAACTAAGTTTTATATTATTGAAGTTTTGTCTTACAAAGTTCAGGACTCTCACTTTTAAAGGCATGTAAAGTTGAAGACTTAAGAGTTGTTTGAAGCAGTATTGGATATACTTGACCACATCTGTGAGTTGAAGTGTGTGCTTCTATTACCCTCACTGCTTGCAAACACTCATGACTAACTTCAAAAGACTCCAAAAAATGCTATGTATGTTCAACTATTCTTACTGCACCTTAAATTTCTCTTATGAACAAAGGGGTGTGCCAGGTAACTTAGATCTGCAGAAAAGACAGAGTGGCAACAACGACATGAATCATGTTGGAACCAGAAACACACACAAAAAAATATCAAGTAAATTAGGTTCAGTCTTTCATGTTTCTAATAGATACCTGGACGTTTAACTTCATGTTTCACTTCAGTTTTGAAGATCAAGAGATACAGATTATAATTATTTGGGTAGAGTTAAGTATAGATCTTAGGTAGTTATATAAAATTCAAGATTAAACAAAAGCAGAAATATAAATGGGATATTACCTTCAACCATTTAGATCAGGGGTTGGCAGGCCTGTGGACCAAACCCTCTGCCTGTTTTTGTGACTAAAGTTTTACCGACACATAGCCAGGCCTTTCACTGACATGTTGCCCATGGCTGCTTCAGCACCACAATAGCAAAGCAAGCAGCTGTGATACCCCAAAATACTACCTGCACTTCACAGGAAAAACTGATGACACCAGATTTAAGTAACTGCCTACATTTTTCAATTCATTCATTACCAGAACATTACAACCCACTGACATTTTAAAGACTTGAGACTATGCATACACCAGTCTAAGCAGAAGAGAAATCCAGCTTCGGTTAGAAGGATGGATGTACAAACTCTTCTCTTGCTTTGTGAAGAATTAAATAAAATTTTATAGGATTTTTTTTAAAAAGTCTGTATCATATTTATGAGTCTAAATGAAAAGTTTAAAAACAGTTATTTATATAGACATATACATAATCATGCCAATTTTCCTTCCAAGTTTTATTTAGAGCGTATTTACTATTTCTGGACTTCTGGCTCTCAAAATCTGAATTATAGCACCATGATTTTGAAAGTTAAAAAGATCGCAGTTGCTGGCACTGACTTCATGAAGCAGACGGGGCCCGCTGCTCACCTGGGGGTGTGTAGGCGTCCATCGAGGTCTGCACAACCAAGGACCTGCGTTTGGAAGGCATAGGCACTGCCATCTTCCTTTCTTTGTGTTTAGCGAGCGCAGCCTGGACAGCTTCTGTATGGACGTCTGAAACAAAGCGAAAGCTCAATCACTCCATTGTTCAGGGACAGCCCGAAGGCCCCAAGCTTTTCTGCTTTCTTTCTGGTCCTGTGAAAGAGTTTATCATCCTACAGAAACCGTCACAAATGGATGAGTGGGGAAGAAAGGAAAATAAGTGTAAACCTGCTAGTTTGAAAGCTCCAGGAAAAAGGCATTCAAATTCATTCATAGACTTTTAACTGTTCATTTTATTACCCTAGATCTGTATAAATATCAGATACTGGATATAAATCGCTGTGATTTTTCTTTTCTTAGAGTGAAAGGACCTTGATCTTCAAATATTTCTTCACGGGTCACATTTTCAAGCTTCTTAATTCATTTCAATGTTCTGTTAAGATAAGTATGTACACCTTACAGGCTGTACGGTAATGATTTTAGCTAACACTTTCCAAACATCAGTTATGCGGCAGTCACTATGTTAGGTATTTTGTGTATATTAACCCATTATGTTAACTCCACAAATGATTTTTTACTGCCTATTTTGTAAGGTGGTGTCCTCAGGGCTTGGCGTGGAGAATCAGGTGGACAAGGTACTGTGTCTCATGCAGCTCACTTTCTAAAGGGTAAAGACAGACAACAGACAATCAAAGGGGGTAAGAATGAAAATAAGATAAAAAGATTGAGTACCTACTTAACTGTGAAGCCAGGGAAGAGCTCTCTTACTGTGAAATCTGAATAGTAAGATGAGAATCTCCAAGACAGAGGGAAAAGCCAGCTCAAAGGCGCTGCACTGTGAATGAGGATGGTGCTGGCACAATACACACAACACCAGCAGAGGGACTCACCAGGATGAGGGCTTTACAGGAGTGGTACAGAGCTTGGCTCCCATTCTAACTTTGACAGGGAAGCATGGGGGAAGAAGGGTGAGCATGGATGACATGATCTGATTCCGTTTTGGAGGGCTCATTCTGGATGCTGTGAAGGAGACTGCAGGAGAACCAGAGTAGGAGCCAGGAAACCAGTTAGAAGTCTGCAGTCAGGATACTACTACACCCACAATTTACTACACGCTCTGTGGAGGAGCCACTCTTATTACTCCCATTTCACAAATGAGAAAGCAAAGGTATGAAGCTCCCCCAGTGTCATGTAACTGGTGAGTAGCATTGATAGGGTTTGAACCCAGGTGTGAGTACCTCCAGGGCCCACACCCTTCACCACTAATCACCCTATTCTCTAGCTGTTCCTAGGAAAACTCCACCCTGTTAACATTTTAGAGTGGGGGTAAATATAGGCCAGCCCCTGGGCCAGATGCAGCCTGCAGTCTCTCTGTAATAATGTTTCACTGGAACAGAGACACACTCATTTATATGTGTATTGTCTATGGCTGCTTCCATACTATAAAAGCAGGGCTGAGCAGTTGTGACAGAGACCATAATGGCTAAAAATATTTTCTATCTGGCCCTTTACAGAAAATATCTGCCAACACTTGTTTTAGAACATACCAAACACAATGAATTTATTTATTATTTTATTTTGTTCAGATTGTGTATGCATGCTCTTTTCTCCTCAACTAGACTCAAAGTACTTTAAGACAAAAACCTAGTTTCCGGTCATTCTTTTTCTTAAACTCCTAGATTAAAAACTGATGACTGAATGACTTGTATTCACGTTACTGAATAAAATGAAAGGGCTCATCAATGAGGTGAGAGTACACTAATTCTCCACATATCAAACACTTTGTTTTATATATTTCTCCTTTTGAACTTTTTGGATGTAATTTCAAAATTACAGAAAACCTGCAAGAATAGTACAGAACTCCCATATAACTTTTACGCAAACTCAACACTTACATTTGACCCCATTGCTTTCTTTATGTAAGTATGTTTTTTCCTAATCATTTGAAAATAAACTGCAGGTACCATGTTCCTCTATACCTAAATATTTCAAAGTATTTCCTAAAAACAGAGATATTCTCTTACATAATGTAAATTCTCAAAATCAGGAAATTTAACAATGATACGCTATTACCTAATTCAAAGTCCATGTTCAAATAGTGCCAATTATCCCGGTAACTTCCTTTGCAGTTATTTTGTCTTCCTAGTCTATGATCCAGTCCAGGACCACGGATGCATGCATTTATCAGATTTTCTTTGCCCTCCTAGATCTGGACCAGTTTCCCAGCTTCTGCATCTTGTGAAACCAGCCATTTTAAATAATACAGCCCAGTTACTTTGTAGATTGTCTTCAACTTGGATTTTCTGATGTTTCCTCATGATTAGATTCAGACCATGCATTTCAGTGGGGGTTCCACAGAAGTCTGTCCTCTACTGATGGTGTTAACTTTGGTCCTTGGTTAAGATGGTGCCCATCAAGTTCTTCCAAAGTAAAGATGTTACTTTTCCCACTATGTAAGATTCTGTTTAAATTTCAAAGAAACTGCCAAAGTGATTATAATATTTAACATCCACATCACCAATATATGAGATTCTAGTCCTGCCACCAGGACTTGGTACAATCTTTTCTACAGTAGCTGTTCTCATGGTTGTGAAGTAGAATCATGAAGTTTAATTTACATTTACCTGATGGCTTATGTTGAGCACCTTTCCTGGACTTCTTGGACATTTGCATGTCATCTGTTGTGAAGTATATGTCCAAGTTTTTGAGCTGCCTTTTTATTACTGATTTACACTAGTTCTTTATATATTATGGATACAAGCTTTTTTAAAAGATATATGTTTTGAAAATACTCATCCCAAGTCTGTGGCTCAACTTTCAAACCCTTAATAGTGTGCCTGATGAGGAGAAATTTTTCATTTTCATGAGATTCACTTTGTTATCTTTTCCTCTCTAGCTAGTGCTTTTTGAATCCTGCCTATAAATTTCTACCTACCCCAAGGTTCAAAAAATACACTCCTTTGTCTTCTTTGGGAAGCTTTATACTTTTACCTTTTACTTTTAGGTCTAGGTATCATCTCAAGTTAATTTTTCTAAGTAGTGGAAGTGGAGGCTGGTGCTCACACTTTCCCACATGCTTAGCTAATTTTTCAAGTACCATTTGTTGTAAAGATTTTCCTTTCCTTATTAAATTGCCCTAGCTCCTCTGTCAAGTATCACCTGACCATGTGTGTATGGGTATAATTTTGAACTCTCCATCTGGTACAGTAAATCCATTTGTCTATCCTTCTGCTAGTTCTATACTACGTTGATTAGTTATAAATTTTTTTCAGTTAGAGTATTTACAAAACAACATATAAGATTCACCCTCCCAACAATTTTCAGGTGGTCAGCACAATACGGTCAACCACATGTACATGATTGAGCAACAGACCCCAGAAGTCCCCATCCATCCTGCATGACTGAAACTCTACACCCACCTAACAGCAACTCACCACCTCCTTGCCCCCAATCCTGAGCAACCACCATTCTACTTTCTGTTTCTATGAGTTTACTATTTTAGATACCTCATATAAGTGGAATCACACAGTATTTGTCTTTCTGTGACTGGCTTATTTCTCACAGCAAAATGTCCTCAAGAATATGCTGTAGAATATGTCATAATTTCCTTCCCTTTTAAGGCTCAGTAGTATTCCACTATATATACACACCATATTTTCTTTATCCATTCATCCATTGATGGATATTTAAGTTGCTCAGACCTCCTGGCTATTGTGGATAATGCTGCTATGACTACTGGTGTAGCAATATCTGTTCGCATCCCTGCTTTAAATTATTTTGGATATATATCCAAATAGAATTCATAAATCATATGGTGGTTCTATTTTTTATTTTTTGAGGAAGCTCCATACTGTTTTCCATAGCTGCTGCACCATTTTACATTCCTACCAACAGTGCACAAGGGTTCCAATTTATCTACATACTCACCAACATTTGTTTTCTGTTTAAGAAAATTTTTTATAATAGCCATCCTAATGGGTGTGAGTGGTATCTCACTGTGGTTTTGAGTTGCATTTTCCTGCTAATTAGTAACGTTGAACATCTTTTAACGGACGTATAGGCCATTTGTACATCTTCCTTGGAGAGATGTCTATTAAAGTATTTTGCCCATTATTCAATGTTATTGAGTTGTAGGAGTTATTTATATATTCTGGATATTAACCCATGGTCAGATGTATACAAGAGGATATGTTCTTCAATTTCACAGGTTGCCTTTTCCCTCTATTGTTTCTTTGCTGCAAAGAAGTTTTAAGTATGATGTAGTCTCACTTGTCTAATTTTGCTTTTGTTGCCTGTGTGTCATATTCAAGAAATCACTGCCAAATCCAATGTCATGAAGCTTCCCCCCTATGTTTTCTTCTAAGAATTCTACAGAGTCAGGTCTTACATTTAGGTCTATAATCTATTTTGAGTTAATTTTTGTATATGGTGTAAGATAATGGTCCAACCTCCTTCTTTTGCAAAACAAAATCCAATTTTCCCAACACTGTTTGTTGAAGAGACTATCCTTTTCCCACTGCGCAGCTTTGGCAGCCCTGTCCAAGATCATCTGACCATATACACAGAGTGTATTTCTGGGCTTTCTATTCTATTCCATTATTCTACATGCCTGTCTTTATGCCTGTACCACAGTGTTTTGATTACTGTACCTTTGTAATTTATACTGAAATCAGGAATTGTGAGGCCTCCATTTTGTTGTTCTTTCTCAAGATTGTTTTGCTTATCTGAGGTCCTTTGAGATTCCATACGAATTTTAGAATTTTTTCATTTCTGCAAAAAATGCCATTGGGATATTGATAAGGAAGATAATTGTAGTTTTATCATAAATTTTGAAATTAGGTAGTGCAAGTCCTCCAGCTTTGTTCTTTTCAAGTTTGTTCTGGCTATCCAGATTTGATCTCATTTTCATGGAAATTTTAGAAACACTCTGTCAATTTCTACAAAAACTCTGTCGGGATTTTGATTAGATTCATGTTAAATCTATAAATCAATGTAGAGAGACTATCTTAATATTGAGTCTTCCAATCCATGAACATGGTGGATCTCTCCATATTTTTCTCCTTTAATTTCTACCAACAATGTTCTGTAACTTTCACTGAGGAAGTCTTCCTAAATGCTGGATGTTACTGATGTTATTATAAAAAGCATTGTTTTTTTATTTCACTTACAATTTTTGTTGCTAGTATATACAAATACAATTAGTTTTTATATACTGAATTTCTCCCTTGCACCCTTGCAAAATTCACATTATTTCTACTAGTTTTGTAAATTTCTTAAAATGTTCAAAATAAACCATCATGGTGTCTGTAAATATAGTTTTACCCCTTCCTTTCCAGTTCAGTGAACTACACCAAAATATTGAGTAGTCATGTAAGGGTGACAAAATTACAATGTATTGTTTTTTGTTCATTCTTTTAGATATATGCAAGGTTTTTTGCCTTCAGCATAAATTACTTTTGCAATCAGATAAAAGTTATATTTTTCACATAAAACAATCATTTTAGAAAATATGAATAGATAAGAAAGGTACATTTTAAAGAAGTGTGGATTTTTTCCCACATTGAAAAAAACTGCTAAAACCAAACACAAGTGTGCTAAATTTTTTTCACAAAATTGAAAGAAAATAGTAATATTTTCAATCACAAAGACACTCACATGCCCAAACTAGGAGCCACTCCTGGCCTATGCCCCAGAAGGTAAAGAGTTTACCCACAGTTGGCCATGAGTCAGAAATAAGTGCTTGTTGCTGTTAAGTCACTAAGATGTTGGATAGCTTACTGTACAGCAAAACTGAACAATACATAAACTGATGAAGTAACTAATTCTTTTCAAAGGCCAACTCTATGTCTTACTTTAACTGCAAAACAATGGCATAAGAAACATTTAAAACATCTATAAATAGCACCCTGAAGAGTCCATAACACAGCATGATGAATAATGATGGTAGGTGGAATACCAGGATGACCCTCCCCAAACAGCAGTGCTGGCGTGATCACTGAAGACCCCTAGAGAGCACGCTCACCCAGTCAAAACAAGGCAAAGATATGGAAAGAGATGCGCGGCCCTGAAGTTGAAGAGCTGCCTCTGGGGTGCACAGTGTAATTAGGGCAAAAAGCATTCACTGCAATGTTGAATGAAATGTTAGGATCAGAATTACCTCCACATGGTAAGCTTTTCAGTGCTTAAAACTCCCTGCTCCCAACCCAAATATCCAAACCAAAAAAGGACCACTAACACCTCAGGAGAGTGACTAGATGGAGAGATCTTTTTGGAAAGATGTTTCGAAATATGATGATTAGTCGGGGGAGAAAACCAACCCATGTCACCGTGCGACTCTCCTGGTTCTTCTAACGTGACTTCTCCCTCCCATCCTCAACAAGGCTGGGAGCTCTCCTAGCTCCCCCTGTTGCCAGTTGTACATGTCTAACAGCTGCAGGAAGAGAGGAGAGAGTAAGACTGGACCACACGGCAAAGGGGACACAATGAAGTCTATCTTCCGTGAGAACCAACACGTGTCATCGGGTGCCATGGGGAGGCCCCTCGGCAGTTCCAAGTGCCCTGGATTCCAGGAAGGGGCATCTGGATCAACAGTTAAGAAGACTGGAAAAGGGGTATTAGCTGAGAATACATTCATAGCTCTTAGCCTAAAACCCAGATCAAGACCTCACGAAAACTAAAAACTTTTAGGAAAATGTGGATAAGCAGGCTGCTACACAGCAAATCTTCCCTTGAAAACTCAGCATTATTGCACGGGACACATCCACGAGTGACATCAGTAGCTCTGACGCAGGAAGGCATTTGATTAAGTGTCACAAAACCTTAATTACAAGTGTCTTGGATGCAGTTCTTACACAGCCATGTGAATTAGGAACTAGATGAAAGCTGAGGAACGGAAAAAATAAGTGGAGTCTCCCACTCGTTTGAGGTGCTGGGCCCGGTGACAGAGCAGTCGAGCTCCCGGCCACACAAGGCGTCAACAAGAACTGCTGATCCTCATGAGCCCTGAGTTCCAGGGAAGGTCTGAAGCACAAATGGACCGAAAAAGATTAAACTAAAATATCAGGAGGAAACAATATGGCTCGAGAGCTGTACATTTAGTTTTACAGGAAAGGGAAATGCTGTTTTCTAGTATTTCTAACGTCAATGGCGACAAGTACCAAAAAGCGGTCAAAGACATCCCACACTTCCCACGAATGGGCCGGGAAGTGGCAGACTGCAAGTCCATGGACACAGAACATGATTTTAGTTTGGGATTCCACGGTGGCATTGATGTTACCAAAGCACAGAGGAAAGAAGCCAGTCTGATCAAGAAGCACTGAATTAGGCAGGGCAAACATGGCAAGGGTGTAGAAAAAAAGGCAGAGATTTGAAAGCTTTCATAGCATAATGAAAGGCACAGTGCTGCCCGGAAACCAAATGTGACCTCCGCCCTCCAGGGCAGGGGTGTCTCACAGAGCCATCCCTACAGAGCTGTACAGGGCATGCTGGGTGAACTGATGGCTGGGGCACAGTGCTGGGGCCACAGAAGCCAGCAACATGCAAGAACCAAGAACCACTCCTGCTGAAAGGCCTCCAACTCCTCTGCTAACAGCTGCACATCAAGTCAGCTGACAAAGACAATGCAAGGGCCTAGATCCATTCTTTCCTGAGAAGGCAATGAAGGTGGATTCAGGTCTGAGAGGAGATAAATTGATTATGCCACATTTGAAAATAGGAAGCAAAACTAAGTGAAATCCTCTCATCTGCCCTTCTTTCCTCTGCGGCAGCATTCACCGCTTATTCAGCCTAGGTCTTTCATTCAAACATTCTCAAAGTATCCATCTATTCAGAGAAAGGAGATATTTAAGGTCAGCTTCACGTAGAATGGAATAAACAGATCACTCTGGCTAGTAAAGAATTTTTTGGGTACTTACATTTATAGTGTTAGACAAACTGACATGCTAATAAGATGTACTTCTCCAGCAGAGTTTCAAAAATAGTGAAAATGGTAATAAACCACTTACTATGTCATACAGTGCTGGAGAAACAGAAAATATTATCTCCTTAGAAGAGTTTATTAAAAGCCTAATACCACAGTATAAGCATCATGCAGCCATTCCTTGTATATCTCTATGTTCTGCAAACACCTCTTCCTAAACTAAGCACTACGGATAATACGTTTGTAAATCCACTCATTCTCCTCTCTTGGGCTGAAAGATGGACCTGACCCTACTTTCTGACTTCTGACAACTTTTCCATCTACTGTTCTGGAAAGAAACTTGCAAAGTTTATCTTTCCATTTAATTTCACAAGCTGAAATTCTGTCTTACTGGCAGGAAGCTACAAAGGATGCAGCAATATAAAATATGCCCATAGTTCTAGGAAAACGCAAGAATACTGAAGTGAGAGTCCAGGCTTTGGAATCAGAATGCTGGTTCTGCCACTTACTAACTGTAAAATACTGAATAAAATTTTAAATCCCTCTAGGCCTCACTTTGATCATCTGTAAAATGGAAACAAAAATCATAGACTTGCTGTGAGAATTACGTAAGTTAAAATATACAAAGCAAGCCACTAGGTACCTGTCACCTAGCAGCACTCATTAATGACAGCTGCTTTTATTAATATTTTGAAGCAATGGGTTTGGTACAGTGGGTTTGATCAACTGAAAAGGCCCAAGGAATCAGCATTGATAGCCTGACTTCTTGGGGTGACACCACCGCAACGATGGTGTTCTTGCCAGGCACACATCACAGACCATGGGGTAAACCTACGAATTATACTCGGCACAAAAGGAAGGAAGACAGGCACTAAATGCTGACGCCTCTGAGCATGGGCTCCCGTTGCTGCAGCCTCGGGTCTGCAGCTCAGAGGTCAACCCCAGAGGGCACGCACTCGGTCAAAGGTTCTTACTCTTCACAAGACTTCCATATTTTTCACCCCTGCATCAACAGTCTCAACAAGGTCTTCGAACAGATACAAGTTCTTAATATCCTGCTCAGAAGTTCTATTTTCCTTTTGGTTTCTTTAAAACAGACTGTACTTTCATTTTCTCTGTAAGAAACTACTATCCTGCAACACAGTAACAGCGGGATATTTGAAGAATAAATTATAAATAACCATACACCTTTACCCCCCTCAGAGGAAGGACATATCTCTGTGTATCTATGGGTTTAAATCTTATTTATTTATTTAACATCTTTATTGAAGTATAATTGCTTTACAATGGTGTGTTAGTTTCTGCTTTATAACAAAGTGAATCAGCTATACATATACATATATCCCCATGTCTCCTCTCTCTTGCGTCTCCCTCCCACCCTCCCTATTCCACCCCTCTCGGTGGTCACAAAGCACCGAGCTGATCTCTCTGTGCTATGCGGCTGCTTCCCATTAGCTATCTATTTCACATTTGGTAGTACATATAAGTGCATGCCACTCTCTCACTTGGTCCCAGCTTACCCTTCCCCCTCCCTGTGTCCTTAAGTCCATTCTCTACGTCTGCGTCTTTATTCCTGTCCTACCCCTAGGTTCTTCAGAACCATTCTTTGTTCTTTTTTTAGATTCCATATATATGTGTTAGCATACGGTATTTTTCTCTTTCTGACTTACTTCACTCTGTATGACAGACTCTAGGTCCATCCCCCTCACTACAAATAACTCAATTTCGTTTCTTTTTATGGCTGAGTAATATTCCACTGTATATATGTGCCACATCTTCTTTAACCATTCATCTGTGGATGGACCCTTAGGTTGCTTCCATGTCCTGGCTATTGTAAGTAGAGCTGCAATGAACATTGTGGTACATGACTCTTTTTGAATTGTGGTT